>NC_056745.1:981126003-981429753 GCF_019279795.1 Protopterus annectens
ATTAAGTTTTTGAGTTGTTTGTTTATTTCAGTAATGAGGTTTCTAACATTCTGGGAATTACACATTACTTTTGGTCTAAATTATTTTTCTGTAATAAAGCTTTTTGATATTACGGTTTCACCATGTGGGTTTGTTTCTGGGGTATGCCCTGCACTTGGTCCTGTGGGGTGTAGCTGCATCATTTCAACTGTTTACATGCTGGTATAGTGTGTGGTGTACATTTCTGTGTATTCAGTGGGGTTAACTGGGTTTGGTGGGGATTTGAAGCTTGCCAGTGTATCACTTAGGATTATGTAATTTGCTTTAAAGTAATTTCTGAAGGTACCTTGGGTGGAAGGGATCTTTGGTTTTAGTTTTATTTCGGAGAGTGCTTTATGGTGAAACCTAACATGGTGATGAAGATAAGCAAGGGATTGTGCAAGATGTTCCCATATTAGTAAGGACAAAATCCAAAATGTTATTCCCCCTAGTGGGTACTCTAATTGTTCCAGGGCATTTGTATTGACAAAGACCCAGGAATCTCTGTGTTTGTGCACTAGCGATGGTGTAGGTTCCACGGACTATAGTTGGGTAATTTAGATCACCTGGGGAAATGGTATTGTGTTTAATACTGAGGGATTTTAGTTCCTGTAGCTAGGAATTGTGGTGCTCTTTTGTCATAGAGGAAGGTCTGTAGCTGGCTGATATATGGTATGTGACCTTTTTGATGGTTATTTTGGCTTGAAGAAGCTCTCTAGTGCATCATGCTGTGGGAACATGGGTGAAATTCTTGGCTAGGCTTATAAGGGCCTCCTGGCCAATAACCTAGTATCATCCTATGAACCTATAACTGGGAATACTGCCCACCTCTCTACTCAAAAAATAATAGTAATTTCCTGTGGTATTAGAGTGGGATTAAAGTGAAAGAAAAAAATGGGAAAAATTGTATATTTAAAGTTGTTTTTGTTATAGACGTCATGTCTTCTCACCCCTACCCCCAAATAAGTCTAGAAAGACCAGTATCAGGAACCAGTTTACATTTTTATGTACATAGAAAGTTGCTAGAATAACAAGTTTTGTATTTGCAATCATTTTCTGAATGATAGTAAATACAAAAATCAAATTTGACATTATTTAGTGACTACAATACAAAACAGTTTTCCAGCAAATCACAAATTGTGTGAGCAACACACCAAAACATTAGGTAAGACCAGAGTCAGTTGAGCAGTGTCCCTTGTACAGATATACACATGCAGACACACATGCCAATTATAGACATTTGTATGACTTTATGCAGCTCAGATATCTGCTTGTGATCAAATAAATGCATAAATAATAGCCTAAAATTAAAATCATATTTCAACTTTCTGCTGTTAGAACCATACAGGGAAACCCACTGCAAATCCCCTCTGCCCTCTCAACCTTTTAGTTCCGTAATCTGTCTGCATTTAGAAAGCTGCAAGAATAACAAGCTTTATATTGTATTTTCTGATGGATGTGAAGTCTAAAACTGAAATGTGTGTCATTATTTAGCAACTGCAGTCCCTAACAATTTGCTAGAAAGAAGAAAAAAGTCATAATTTTGAAGCCCTTAGCTCCCCCAGTAAATCCATCATTGACGAAAATAATTACAAAAAACTTGTTTCATGCATCTCCAGTCAGGCAGTGAAAAGAACAGAAAACTAGCAAATTGACTGGTTAAGTGGCACTGACCTTCCAAATGTCAGTGAATTTAACCAGTTGCCTCCTCCATCTGGCACTAGAATCCTGGCTAAGGAAGTTCATGGGCCATTTATATTTTATCTCTTCATAACATAGAGCCACAGACTGAGGATCAACAACAAACAGTTAAGGGACCGGCAGAGGTCCACTGACCTAGTGCTCCATTTCACCTAAGACCATTCTTGCACAAGGTTCTGTTTTTTTGTAATGAATACAATCTGTGCAGATGCTTGAGTCCTAATGACATACCTTAGTGTGGTACACAAGTCACTGTCTCGTAATCTCTTAGTTACACGAATATCTCCTGGTATTTTTCATTTTTTTGTTGTTGTTCATTTGTTGACCAGATAAGGCCAACAGGCACAATACTTTTTAATGACAACCTGAGAGTACTGTCTGGTTTGTTTGCTTGTTTGTTTGCTTGCTTGCTACTTTTTTTTTAATTTGTTAACCATGTTAGGTAACTTGTAGGAGAATGAAGGCTGAAGGAATCAAGCAAGGGACGGCAGGGTGAAGCTTCATAGAAGTTCATTGCCCATATTGTGTCCGTCAGTTTTGTTATTTGAGCAAACAGTATTACAGAAGGCTTCTGCAAAGGTCATAGAGTAACCCTTCATTACTGACCCACCAATAAAGTCCACCACAGTTTCAGCAATTCTTCCATGGAATGGACACTTTTTTTCTTATATTATCTTCCTGAATAACAGAAAATAGTTAAAAACGATTATGTAAACTTGCACCACTCTGTATACCGATTGTACTTCCTCTTTCCTGTAGAAAACAAATTCAGTTGGTGAGCCCTTGTTTATATAGTTTTAACATTTCCAGACAAATCTTGATTCACCATAAGAGTTTTCTATACATTATACAGTGCTGATACATAAGCATGCATCCACCTCTCTAAGTTATCTCTCCTTCATATTAATAGCTCAGCATATTTGCCACAATCAGAACTAATCAGCATAACCAATTTTCCCCACACTGCCAAACGACTAGCCCTGACACAGAAAGCAAGGACCAGTAATAAGTTCCGTTCAAGCCAGCAGTTCTGGCTTTGTCAGAATCACCCCCAGACTATATTTGTATTTTTGTGTTTAAAAACAGTAATAATTCAAGAGTCACAGCTTTTGGTGGTGAGCCTTGCAATACCAGGACTAAATTTATACCTCTACCAAAATACAAGTGTACAAAGAAACGAGCAGAACTTTAGCTTTTACTTGCCTTCTACCGAGTCAGTTTTGCAAATGACACTGGCAACTCCATTTACAAATCCTTCAAGTAAAACTCAAGTTTAGCCTGCTGTACAGAAAAAGCAACTCCTTTACTTCATGGCAAGAAAACAACAGCAGGTGCCAAATAGCCAGGCAGTCTTAGATATAATGATTATGGCTGGGCTCAATTCAAGCACATTAGGAAATAAAGAAATAAAAACATAACATCACCATATTTTTCGTGGAGGTGACCCTTAACCATGGAATATTCAAAGTGTGTGTAGGTGTGTGTGTGTGTGTGTGTGTGTGTGTGTGTGTGTGTGTGTGTGTGTGTGTGTGTGTGTGTGTGTGTGTGTGTGTGTTGTGGGGAGGAGTAAACAGCTGGTAAAAAAGGGAACCAAATGCCCCTTCCAAGTACAGTATGTCAGTTGCATGGTGGTTAGATTTCATTTGCTTTTCCATGTCCATATACTCAAGTAAAGCGAAGTTTGTGCATTTCAGCTTCCCCTTGTTTATTTGCTGTGTACTAAAAATGTAGTATCTAAAGGGTTGAGTACTAAAGTGCATGGTTTCTGAGTACATATATTCTAACAAAAAGCAGACATACAGAAACACTTTTAATGCTAACTCCTTCACACTATAATTTTAAATAAAAAGGAAGCAGCTTCTTCACTACAGTGAATAGCGCCCCCAATGGCTTTCATGGACTGCAGTCTGAGGTCAACGAGAATTTGTGGACACAGTTTTACTTAGGAAAGCATGTGAACACTGGGAACTTTTAATCAGTTGTATTAAGTGCTACACAATATTAAAATTGTGACTCTTCCTGATGAGAGTCTGCATGGGAAGTGGGACTACAGAGCTAAAAGCAACATTGTACCTTGGGAATCAAGAAGGGCAGCAACCCTAGAAATGTGCTCTGTTTGCATAATCACCTGAAAAACATTGCAGTCTCATAATAGCAGCACAGGTACAGCCTGATGTCCATCTGTTCTCATGTTGCAGTATTCTGTACTCTTGGGTTTCCTCCTCTTGCTACCCGAACATCCAGTCAGTATTCAAAAGCTTGCAGTTACTGCTAGGTGCATGGGACATCTGATGTGGCTAGAGATACATGGGCCATAAAAATGACGTCTGCACGCACCAGACCTCAGAACTTCTCTGCCGCCAGTCGAACATCAGCTGTTCTTGCCATACCAGCCGTTGGATCAAAAATATTAAGATAAGTAACTCATTGGGGATGTTTTGTTTTTGTGGGGGTGGGGAGTCCCTGGTGGTCTAGTGAAAAGCCACTGGGGATCAAGATAAATTACTCCAAGTCCAACCTGACCACCTCTTAAGACCTTGTCTTCTTGGGGTGCAGAATCCGGATGGATATCATGAAGACCTTCCTATCTCCCCAAAATGTGAAAAACTTAAGGCAGCACCTGCTGACTATCCTTCATGCCACAGAATTGACTACCAGGTAGTACCTCAGGCTCCTGGGCTACATGGCATTGACCATTCCCATGTTACCAGTGGCAAGACTTTACATGAGACAGCTACAATGGTAAACTGATAACCAAAAACAAAAAAGAGGCAATTCCAGTGTAACAGCCAAACAGAGCACACTTTATTGATAGAAACAGCTCCAGCAGTTTAGCGCTTTCATCCCAATTGGGACTTCTTCAGTACTGCTGTACATGAACACTTCCTCACTAAAATAGTAGTACTAAATCACATAACCAATCAATTAAACAACTTAAAAGACCCAGTTAATTTATTATCAAATAAAATAACATTTAGTAAAATGTTGTATAACCAAACCATAATTTAACATACCAAACTTTTAAGGTTAAGCACAGAGTTAGTAGAACAAGCTTCATTTAAACGTGGGGCAACCTGTGCATTCAAGCTAAGTTGCCACATTAATTCCCTCATTAATAAATGTTCATCAGTTATTCTACCCCTAGCATCCTTTTTCTTTTGTTCCAAAACTCTGTAGCTAAAAAAAATGTATAGGATGTTCCTTAATATGCCTATACAATGCATTGGTAGCCCTGCCCTTCTTTATTTCCCATTCATGTGCATATATTATATCTTTTACTTTTCTTGTAGTTTACAAATGTAAAAGACAGGGCATAACTTACAGTATGCTACATAATTGCCCAACATGTTTCACAGTTGTAGTACCCCTTAGATTTAAACTGTTGACCATTCACTATAACTATTTCACCCACCCATTATTTTAGATACAGAGTTTTGGAACAAATGAAAAAGGATGCTAGGGGTAGAATAATTGATGAACATTTATTAATGAGGGAATTAATGTGGCAACTTAGCTTGAATGTGCAGGTTGCCACAGGTTTAAATGAAGCCTGTTCAATTAACTCTGTGCTTAACCTTAAAAGTTTAGAATGTTAAATTATGGTTTGGTTCTAAAACATTTTACTAAATGTTATTTTATTTTATTTGATAATGAATTAACTGGTTCTTTTAAGTTGATTAATTGATTGGTTATGTGATTTTAGTACTACTATTTTAGTGAGGAAGTGTTAATGTACAGCAGTCCTGATTGGGATGAAAGTGCTAAACTGCTGGAGCTGTTTGTATCAGTAAAGATTGCTCCATTTGGTTAGTACACTGGAATTGCCTCTTTTTTGTTTTTGGTTATCAGTTTATTAGTTTGTGGTTCGTTTTCCAGTTTGTTGTGCTTGGGAAAGTTACAGTGGTAGCTAAGATCCATATGGACTTGGCACTCTCATCCTCTGGAATTCAAGATCCCCTTCTTACCTTGCCTCAAGAAAGAGATTCAATGGTGACTGAATCAGGTGAGCTACAACCCAGGCCTACCTTCTCAGGTCCCCCTGCCAGTACAGGAAATGTACACGAATGCCTCAGACCTGGGGTGGGGAGCAACCATGGGCTCCATAAGAGTCCAGGGTACTTGGCCAGATTTCTCCAAACAGGAGCATATCACTGTCAAATAGATGAGAGCAATACGTTTGGCCCTGAAGGCCTTTCAGCCAACATTGAAACAAGGCCCATTGAAACTGTTCACAGACAACACCGCAGTTCTGTGGTATGTCAACAAGCAGGGGGGAACAAAATCATATTTGCTTTGCAGACTAGCTCTTCTAGTGTGGGAGCTGGGCATGAAACAGAGAGTCACACTTCAAGCAATGTACATCCCTTCAGAACAGAATTCTCAGCCAGACACCTTAAGCAGGTCCTCAGATCCAGAAAGAACAAGCAGCAGAAGCAATAATACATCCTTTATTAGACTACAGCTCACCAACAAATAAAAAAGCAATAAACAGAAGTGTAACTCGAAAATGAATTAAGCGCTTTCATCCATCATCATGTGGACTTCTTCAGAATCAATTAATCAATTATTAACGCACTATTTATATCCATTTTGGCACGAATTCAAATTGATTTTTTTAAAAAGACAAATGTAAAAAATTATTTAAGACATCATTTAAAATACTTTTAACCCAACTATATGTATATTTAACTATGCTTAACTAAAATACTTAGAATCTACATTACAAGCTTCGTATTGTTTACATCTTGTGCATAACTTTTTCAATATAAAATCTAATACTTCACTTCATTATTATATGCATTTCATTCCAATATATACATATAATTCTCCCAAGCCTATGGTCTGTAATAAATAAAATCTGTTAACTGATACTAAATAGGGAGTATATATAATACTTGTATTCGTAATATTAAAAACATTTTAAATGATTAAAATCACTGTGTACACAAAACTATTGAACAATGTAGTTGTCTCTATGTCATGCAATGTGTTTAACACAATGGTACTAAAATTCATGATGAACATGAGAGGGGATAACATGAAAGCATTATTAATTGAGAGGGAGGCCAAGTGGCAAATATTAACGGATGCATCAAATTTTCCTGGATGCAATGATTATATTTCATTAAAACCATTTTTATAAATTCATAACGGTTTAAGACTATTAATTGTATATAGTATATATTGTTAATTTCTTAATTTTTTAATGCTTCACATTGCTATATATTGGTATCATTATGGGTAATAAATATTTACATTTATTTAGGCTATGGTATGAATTTTAGTATCATTGTGTTAAACACATTGCATGACATATGGATTTAGGAAATAGAGACAACTACATTGTTCAATAGTTTTGTGTACACAGTGATTTTAATCATTTAAAATGTTTTTAATATTATGAATACAAGTATTATATATACTCCCTATTTAGTATCAGTTAACAGATTTTATTTATGACCATAGGCTTGGGAGAATTATATGTATATATTGGAATGAAATGCATATAATAATGAAGTGAAGAATTAGATTTTATATTGAAAAAGTTATGCACAAGATGTAAACAATACGAAGCTTGTAATGTAGATTCTAACTAAGTATTTTAGTTAAGCATAGTTAAATATACATATAGTTGGGTTAAAAGTATTTTAAATGATGTCTTAAATGATTTTTTACATTTGTCTTTTTAAAAAAATCAATTTGAATTGGTGCCAAAATGGATATAAATAGTGCGTTAATAATTGATTAATTGATTCTGAAGAAGTCCACATGATGGTGGATGAAAGCGCTTAATTCATTTTCGAGTTACACTTCTGTTTATTGCTTTTTTATTTGTTGGTGAGATGTAGTCTAATAAAGGACGTATTATTGCTTCTGCTGCTTGTTCTTTCTGGATCTGAGGAATACTTTGTTGCTTTTGGTATTCTTTGGACTTTTTACCTTAAGCAGGTCCATGGCACAGTCCCATGAATGGATGGTCCACAGGGATGTGTTCTTGGACATAGTCCACAGATGGGGTACTCCTCAAATAGATCTGTTTGCCTCCCCCATGAACAGACAACTTCCTTCTTTTTGCACCAGGTTGCCCAGCCCTCTGGCGAGGGCAACGGATGCCTTTTCAATCTCCTGGAAAGGGATGTTTCTTTATGCATTCCCCCCTTCCCACTTCTTCAGAAGCTCCTATTGAAAATTCAGCAGGATAGATCAAAAATCTTGTTGGTGACCCCCCCCCTTTTTGGCCAAGACGGCACTGGTTTCCCCCTCCTCCTGCATTTAGCCACTGGCAATCACCACAAATTACCCCACAGAGTGGACCTTCTCACACAAGACAAGGGATCTCTAACCCATCCACAATGGCAATCTCTACACCTCACCCTGTGTTTGATAGAATTATGATCCCTTACAGACACTTATACAGTGAGGACATGCTCACAGTCCTGCATGAGACCAGGACATGTAATACTAGGAGATCTTATGTATCTAAATGGAAAAGATTTTTCATATGGTGTCTTCAAAGACAGTTGGACCCCTTTCAGGGTGATGTCCCTTTGGTACTGTCATACCTGTGTGAACTTCTCCAGACAGGGTTAGTGTACTCCTCCATCAAGCCTCACCTGGCTGCCATTTCAGCTTGTCTGTCTCTAGTACACCCTTTGGCTTCCAGACTGCCTACAAAGTTGCTCCTAAAGGGAGTGCTGCACCGCAGCCCCCCCCCCAGGAAACCTATCTCCCCTCCTGAGAAACCAGAATTATGTCTCTTGGAGAAGCTCACAGTACCCCCTTTGAACCGGCCTCCAAGGCTTCCCTGAAACACTGTCACATGGAAAACAGTACTCATAGTGGCTTTGACATCTGCTAGAAGAGTGTCTGCTCTCATGGCCATTCCCCCTTTCCTCATCTTCCACAAAGACAGGGTAATCCTTAGGACCAATCCTTCCTTCATGCCCAAGGTGGTTAATGGGCTTCCGTTAAACCAAGCTATTCACCTCCCCACCTTGTTTTCCCGTCCTCAGAGTGACAGTGAGAGAGTCTTACATTCCCTTGACATGCACAGATAGTTCAGGTTCTACTTAGACAAGACTAAGTGTATAAGAACATCTGACCAGTTTGTCTTTTTCCACCACAGGGTCCTGGAGAAAGCTGTAACTAAACAGACAATTTCAACCTGGATTTCAAAGGCAATTGTCTTTTGCTATGCATACCATGGGAAATTCTTGGGGTCCAAGGTTAAAGCACACTCTAGTAGGGCCATGGCTTCGTCAAGAGCCTTCTTTAAAGGAGTAGACGCTGCCACCATTTTTGAGGCAGCTACATGGACATCTGTCCACACATGCACCAAGCATTATAAATTAGACCAAATTTCTAGATCCAGGGCTGGACTTGCTAAGGCAATCCTCCATGGATTTTTGGAGAATTCTTCCAAGCCACCACCGTCTACCTCACAGTGAGCTTTGACTCTCACCCAAAGTACAGAATACGGCAACATGAGAATAGAGGGACATGGAATAGTTGTGTAAAATCTTACTATAACCATAGACGTTCTTCTTGTTTCACTGTTACGGTCATCACACTTGGGTTATCTGCCTGCAGGTAGCCCTCAGTCGGCCCGAATACCAGAGTCTTGGGATTTCTACGTTGGATGCTGTCGCCTCCTCCATGATGCCAGGTCGTCAGGGGTGTAAAACATGCTGCCGATGCCATTACATCAGTCTTTCTTGCCGAGAAGGAGCCCGAAGCAGAAGCAGTTCGCAGGTGCCGATCGGCCACTACCTGAAATTTTCATTTTTCGAGTTTCAAACCTGAAGTCTTCTAAAGCTAAGTACCCCGTTGGGGATTCTTTTTTCTTGCTCTAACCGATGTCAGAATAAATTAACAATTGTCTTGCCTGTGGAAAGCAAATACCTCACAGCGATTTTCATTCTTACTGTGTCACCTGTTTAGGCCCAGACCACGACGTCCCTCGCTCTCGGTTTTGTGCCTTGTTTAGCGCCCGAACCATTCATCATCGGGCTATTTTTGTAGCTAAATTCTTTCGCTCTCGTACTCCATATTCCGAAATGGCTTCGGTAAGCCATCCGACTACCGATCTTCCGGAAAAGCGCAAAGACAAAAACAGAGACATACCGCATAGGTCAAAAACTGCCGACGACGCTTCCGTTAAGCTAGTCGCCAGTCCGCCAGTACTCAGTGAGGTGCCTTTGCAGCCCCTGATGCCCGCTTCTACATATTTGCAGGCCTCTGCTGAGACCCATTCAGAGTCCGGTATGCTGCAAGATGCTTCTTCGACTATGGAACCTGCGAATGTCTCTACCTTGGATGGATCCGGAGCTGCTGTGCAGGCACCGGCTTCTGAGGGTGTATTCTGACCTACCGATATTCATATTAAACCGACAACTTCATTTTCAACTAAAACTACCGAGTTTCTCAGGCCCAGAGTTCACACTACGCCTAGAAAACTGACGTCCAAAGTGCATGCTCAAGCTCACATGCCACAAAAACAAATGCTTAAAATGGCTGAAGACCTTATTACTCTAATTAGGGGAAGCCAGCCTTCCCCTGCTAAAAGGCAAAGAATTGAATTTCCCGCTGATTCTACAGACCAGTAGCCTGATGACTCTGACCCTTCTGATTGCCAGGACATACCCTTATCTACCCATGAGGATTCAGATGCAGAGGAATCCATTCCCTCTGCCTCCCTTCCAGAGGATTTTTCTTTTGGTGAAACCTTGCATACCTTAAGAGGGCATTTCCGCTGGGAATGCCAGGACTATCCTCAGTCCAAAAAGAGACTCTGGGAATTTTTAGATTTGCCTCAGCACAGGCCTCTAGCTGTACCCCCTGTCCTGGACATTGTAGATGATGTCTTCATGGAGCCCAGTCTTACTTCTGACACTTTACCACCAGCTCCTAGAAAACCTGACAGGTACTACAGAGTACCTGACTCTCTCAAATTTCTCTTTAAGAATCCTACTGCAGATCCATTGACCATTTCCCAGGGACCTAAAGGTGTTAAGGCTACTACAGCCAGAAACCATACACCTTCAGACAGGGATTGTAGAGCTTTAGATAGATGTGGTAAGAAGGTATATACCTCTGTAACTCTTGCCATCAGGGCTTTGAATTGCCAGTTTCACATGTTGAAGTACCAGCAACATGTTATGGAACTAAATAAACAAAAAAATGGTGTTACTTCCAGATTGTATAGAAAATAAAGATTTACAAGAGTTAATGCATTCAACAAACCAAGTTAGTAAACATACTTTGCAGTATGGGTTTGATGTCTTAGAAGCATCTTGCAGGGCTGCTGTCACTGGGTCTGTGCTGAGAAGGCATGCTTGGCTTAAGGAACAAATCTTGCCAGACCATGTCAAAGCAAAATTACTACATGCACCATTAAATCAGGAGCGTTTGTTTGGCACAAAAGCAAAAGAAGTTCTTAAAAATAGGGAAGAAAAAGCTAAATCTATGCAAACTGTCAAAGATTTCTTACAGGTGCAGCCACCTAGATTAAGTAGGCATTGGCCGTCAAAAAACTGGTCCTTTCCAGTCCCTCTTAGGCCTTCTCAGTCCAAACCCAGGGGAAACAGACCACCAAGACTACAGTCTTAGGGTATGCAGAGATCTAAACAATGGAGTGTTTCCACCTCAAAACCAGGAAGTGGTAAGCCACCCCCTTATGGAAAAAGTTCACAATGACTTTCCAATTATCTTTCCCAGCCATGCCCAAGTACTTGCGCCCCTAGGAGGAAAACTCGCCCTTCATGCAAAAAACTGGATGTCCATTACTCAGGACCAATGGGTTCTAAATATTGTATCCCAGGGATACAGATTCTACTTCCACTCTCTGCCAACCCCAAGCGGGTTACCAGACCTCCCTCCAAACCAGTGGGCAGAGGCTCAAAAACAAGTACTTTCCCTTCTCCATATCAGGGCTATTCAACCTGTTCCAGTAGAACAAAGGGGACAGGGTTTCTACTCCAGACTGTTCCTGGTGCCTAGAAAAGAGATTTATTGGCATCATTTCCTGAATCTATCAATTCTCAACACCTTTCTGGTGATCCCAGAATTCAAAATGCTTACACTGCAACAGCTTCTTCCTATGCTAGCCAAGGATGCCTGGTTAGTCACCCTAGATTTAAAAGAAGCTTATCTGCATATCCCCATAAGGGAGTCTTGCAGGAAATATCAACGTTTCAGGGCAGGTTGTATGCACTATCAGTTCTCTCCACTTCCCTTTGGCTTATCTACTGCGTCCAGAGTATTCACAAAATGCCTAGCTCCAGCCATTGCATACTGCAGGCGGAGAAATATTCAAATCTACCCATACTTGGACAATTGCCTGATTCAGGCGGACAGTCAGGAATTGCTGTTTCAGCACCTGGCATTTGTAAAAAGACTTCTAACTTCACTGGGATACACCATCAACGAAAATAAATCACAACTGGTGCCCAGCCAACAAATTGTATTCCTGGGAGCAAGCTTGAACACAACTTCCCAGATGGCATTCCTCACTTCAGAAAAGTAGGTCCATTTGACAAACTATTTCAAACTAATGGACACCAAAACCCAGCTATCTGCAAGGAAAATGCTGCAAGCACTAGGGTTCATGGCCTCATGCATTCTGCTAATTCCATATGCAAGACTGCATATGAGGAAACTTCAGTGGCACTTAAAAAGTCTGTGGTGTCAACATTCTCAGGACCTGTAAACACTGATTCCTATTATACCTTGTCTAGAGTTCCTTTGGTGGGCAGAAGCATGCAACCACAACAAGGGACTTCCTTTCACTCAGCCCCTCGCCGCCCAAACCCTGACAACAGACGAATCAGACTATGCATGGGGCTCACATGGCGGGCAAATGCATTCAAGGCAAATGGAGCCCTGAACAAATTCCCCTGCATATCAATCAAAAAAAGATGCTAGCTGTACAGAATGCTCTGACAGCCTTCAAATACCTTATCCTTCCAGGACAACTGATAAAGACATACAACACCACAGTTATGTGGTACATAAACAAGCAGGGCGGAACTCATTCTTACCCACTCTGCAGGTTAGCCACGGCTCTGTGGAACACAGCCTTGAGCAATGAAGTGCACCTACAAGCTCAATTCCTGCCAGGCAAGCAAAATTCACTGGCAGACAACTTAAGCAGAAATCTGCTGGACCCTCACGAGTGGAAACTGGAACCCAACTCATTCAAACTTCCAACCCAGAGGTGGGGAACACCGGAGGTGGACCTTTCTGCCTCCCCCTAAAACCACCAAATGAGCAAATTTTGCACCAGGAACCCTCACAGCAGAGCCTGGAAGGTGAACGCCCTATCCTTTACATGGGAAAACCTCTCAATTTATGCCTTTCCTCCTCTGTCCCTGCTCTCAAAAGTACTACTCAAGATCATACAGGACAAGCCAAGGGCAATCCTTATTGCACCAGACTGGCAATGCCAGCACTGGTACCCACAGTGCCACCCTGGCACCTACATCAGACACCTTCCCTGCTGTCTCAGCAGGAGGGACAGATTTTGCATCCACAGCTGCAAACCCTAAACCTTGCAGCCTGCCTTATCCCCTGAGTGCACCACCAGCATCCCTCAGCAAACAGGTGCTGGACGTCATCCTTGAGGCCAGAAGGCCTAGTAATAGGAAATCCTATGCTGAAAAGTGGAAAAGATATTGTTCTTGGAGTCAGTCTCAAGGAAAGGACACAGCTGTGCCCACCTTACCTCAAGTCCTTGATTACCTAGCAGAGCTGCTCCACAGAGGCCTGTCCTTTTCATCCATTAAGATTCATGCCTCTGCCATCAGCTCATTATAATACTGAGACACCTCTCTTTTCTCACCCTGTCATCAAACAGTTCCTGAGAGGAGCTAACAATTTAAGGCCCCGTAGGAGAGCTCCCACCGTGGCCTGGGACCTTAACTTTGTACTGGAGAAGCTCACACTTCCCCCTTTTGAACCTGCTGCTTCAGCAGAGTTAAGATTCCTCTCTTGGAAAACAGCTTTACTTCTAGCTATTACTTCAGCAAGAAAAGTGTCTGCACTACAGGCACTAATGGCGGTGGAGCTCTTCATTATTTTCCATTCTGACAGGGTTTCCCTCAGGACTAACCCTTCCTTTATGCCCAAAGTGGTATCCAATGTGGCTTTAAATCAATCCATCCATTTGCCAAACTTTTTCCCTAATCCTCAGAATAAAGGAGAAACGATCCTGCACTCCTTGGATGTGCACAGACAGCTCAGGTTCTACCTTGACAGGACTAAGCCTTTCAGAAAATCTGATCAGCTGCTAGTCAGCTTTGCTACAGGGGCAGAGGGCAAGGCCATTTTGAAGCAAACCATTTCCAAATGGATAGCACAGTGCATCCATTTCTGCTACAAGCACCATGGAAAACCTACCCCTCTGGGGATCAGAACTCATTCCACTAGAGTTACTTCAACCTCTACAGCATATCTCAGGGGAGTCCCTTCCAGTGACATCCTGGAAGCTGCAACCTGGAGTTCTGTCCACACCTTCACCAAGCATTACCACTTACCTATTTTTTCTAAATGCAGAGCTGGATTTGCTACAGCAGTCTTAGAAGGCCTGCTAGCCATCCCTAACACTTCTTGACTGCCTCCACCCTTCCTCAGCTTTGGGAATCAACCCAAGTGTGATGACTGCAACATTGAAACACGAAGAACATAGTGCAGTCATGTACACTTACCATAAATGTAGATGTTCGAGTGTATTCACTGTTGCAGTCCTGGTTTCCCTCCCTCCAGCCCCCTGGCTTTCTCTATCCTTTCTACCTATCCTCCTTATGGCCTTTTTTTATGGCAGGGTTATTTACTTTTTACTGGAGGTGTTCCACACCATGTAATAGCTTCCTATTGTGGAACTCCTGACATCTGGGGCAAGAAAAACTGATGTATGGCGTCGGCTGCATATTTTATACCCCTTACGACCTGACATGATGGAAGACGCGACAGCGTCCAGCGCAGAAATCCCAAGACTCTGGTATTCCGGCCGACCGAGGGCTACCTGCAGGCAGATAACCCAAGTGTGATGACTGCAACAGTGAATACACTCTAACATCTACATTTATGGTAATTGTACACAACTGTACTATGTCCTTTTCTTCCATGTTGCAGTATTCCTTCCCCACCTGTTCACATTATGGCTCTTCTTGGATGGCACTGAACTTTTACACAGTTTGGCCTGGGACTGGGGTCCAAATGGGGCGCTCAGTTCTGAGGTCTGGTGCGTGCGGGTGTCACTTTTATGGCCCATGTACCTCTAGCCACGTCAGACATCCCACGCACCTAGCAGTGAATGCAGGCTTTTGAATACTGGCTGGATGTTTGGGTAGTGTCTGTCAGCCTGGGATGACATGCTCGACAAGCCACGTTGCTTCGCTAGGGACGGCTTGCACCTGTCACCACTGGGCTTTTGGATATTGGCAAAGGCTCTTGCCAGCCCCATAGTGCCTTTTTTAGGCAAGGCTCAAAAGTCAAACCCACCCCCATAGACAGCACAAGGAACAAGAAACTAAGGGTAATGCTGCTAAACGCCAGAAGTCTTAACCTCAAGATGCACGTTCTCGAAGCTCTCCTCAGTATGGAGAACATCGATATCTGTGCAGTGACAGAAACCTGGTTCAAAGCTCCAGAGAGCACCCCAGCACTACCAGGCTATACCTCATATCATGCTTTTCGGCCCCAAAACCCGGACCGAACCACAAAAGGAGGGGGAGTTTCCATATTTATCAAGGATATCCACACCTCCAGGTTAGTGGCATTGCACAAAGTATCGGAGACCATCCATGTGCAACTAACAGTGGGCAAGACTGCTTTTCAGTTTATAGCATCCTACAGACCACCCTCTCAAAGTCAGGAATACCATTTGGCTTTCCTGAAAACATTGGAGAACATGAAGATCTCTCCGAACACCATTATATTGGGCGACTTCAACTACCCAAACATTGATTGGAAGCACTACTCAAGCCCCAGCACCTTAGCCCAAAGATTCCTGGAAATTATAAACTCAAATGCTATGGAACAACTAGTCACCACTCCCACAAGAGGGGACAACATACTAGACCTGATCATTGCCAACATGGGGACTCTATGCTCCACACCAGAAGTATATCCCTCATTGGTAAGATCAGACCATAAATTAATTTCACTGGATGTCCACATCCCGACCCCACCCCCAGCCCAGAAAACCACAGTGAAAAACTTCTCAAAAGCGAACTTCTCACTTCTCAAAACCGAAGTGGAATCCTTCAAGGCCCCAGGGCCAGTGGAAACTACAGCCCAAACTGCAGAATCCTATATAAATGCATTCTACGGACATCTCCAGGAATGCATGGATCATGCTATCCCAAACAAAACCAAGACGCAGTCATCCAAAGGCAGGCGTCCAGTCTGGTGGACCCCTGCCATAAATAAACTGTACAACAGAAGGAGGAAGCTACTACATGATAGAGCAAGATCCCTAATAGGGAAGGCATCTCTGATCAGTACTAGCAAAAAAATACGATCCCTCATAAAATCCTCCAAGGCCAGCTTCGAGAGAAAAATTGCACAGGACACCAAAGACAATCATATGGCTTTTTTCAGTTATGTTAGAAACCTGGGATGCAACTCCCAGACTTGTTCTGAGTTGATTCTAAACGACAAAAAATACACTGAACCCACAGACATCGCCAATATCCTGGCAGACAGGTTCAGTGCAAACTCCCTCCCCAAAAGAGCAAATATCTATCCCGGCAGAGGGCTGCCTCCCAAACATCTCAGATGCTCAGGTGAAGGCTGCCCTCTCCAAAGCAAAAAACACTGCTTCCATGGGACCAGATGGCGTCCCAGGTTGCGTCCTACATGAACTACAAGAGGAACTAATCCCTCAAATAAAACAGCTATACAATCTCAGCCTCACTGCAGGATATGTGCCCACAGAATGGCGTACAGCAACAGTGGTCCCACTCCACAAAGGTGGAGCATCTACGGACCCTGGAAACTATCGCCCCATAAGCCTGACTAGCTTAGTCTGCAAGGCTATGGAGAGGATCATCATGGAGCTCATAAACAAAGACATTGGGGACCTACAGACACTAGATCCTACCCAGTTCGGCTTTGTCTTTTGAACCTGGTTGACTTCTTTGAAACAGTCACCAAACCATAGATGAAGGGAAGGTAGTCCACACAGCCTATCTGGACCTTGCAAAGGCATTTGACACAATACCCCACTCGGGCATCATAGATAAGCTATCCAGCTTAAATATAAACCCCTATGTCACAAGATGGGTCGCAAACTGGCTCAAAGACAGAACCCACAGAGTGAGAGTTGCTGGAGCCATGTCTGACTCGAAACCGGTCACAAGTGGCGTCCCACGGGGTTCTGTCCTGGGACCACTCTTGTTCGGTATATACTTTTCTGAGGTACAGTCAAACGTGGGAGGACTATGGCTCACCAAGTTCGCAGACGACTGCAAACTGGGCGCCATAATCAACTCTCCAGCTGACACAAACATCCTTCAAAAAGGTCTCACAGAGACAGATAACTGGTGCCAGCGCCATGGTTTAAAGCTAAATGCCAAAAAATGTATAGTCATACCCTTTGGCAAAAACAATGTGCCCACAAATTACCACATAGGCGGAAACCCATTAAGTAAAGAGAAAGTTATTAGGGACCTGGGGACCCAAGTTGATAGCAATCTCTCCTTTGAAAACCACATTGCCAGAGTGGTTAGAAAGACCTTCTACATAGCCCACCTCATCACGAAGGGTTTCACATCTAGATCAAGAGAAGTAATCGTGCCCCTTTATTCATCCCTCATCAGGCCCATCATAGAATACAATGCCCCTTTTGGGATGTACCTTACCCGACACCTGCAGCAATTAGAAAGACCCCAAAAGTATCTCACCAAGAGGATCAAGGGTCTCAAACAAATGCCATATACTGCTCGGTTAAAAAAACTCCAGCTCTACTCAGTTGCATACCGCCTACTTCGAGGCGATCTATGCCTGACATACAAAGCTATGTCAAATCCAGAATTAATGGACATGCTCCACCTCAGTAAATCTAAATCCCTTAGAGCCACACGCACGAGGGACTTGAACCTCAGCACAGAAATAAATAGAACTTGCTAGAGGGACAGGTTCATAACCCAGAGGCTCCCTTCGCTCTGGAATAGAATTCCAGTTCATGTGAGGCAGAGCACCTCACTGAATCTCTTCAAGAAGAATCTCGATAAGTGGATGGGGGATCGTAGGTTTGTCCCAGGGATTACTCCCGTGTCACTATTAGACAGAGGCACAGTAAACTAAACCTTAAAAAAGGGCACAGTATACTCAAATCAAGGGGTGGCGTAAGCCATACAGAATCGGGCTAGGCTTATAATTGCCCCAGGGCAGATAGCCTAGTATGAACCTATGAACCTATGCAAGAGGAGGAAACCCAAGAGTACAGAATACTGCAACATAGAAGAGAAGGACATCTATGGTTATGGTAAAATTGTACACAAATATTCTTTACATGCAATAAGTATGTACTAATGGTGTATCTGCTTTGTTTATCAAACACTTGTAAACTGCTTGTTTTGCTGAAAAGTAATCAAGCTATTCTGTCACTCTAAGCATCTCTAAGCATGTCACACTGATGGCCTGAGAGCCCTGAAATGTTATGTATATTTGCTCCAAGGATACGTTTACACACAGTGCAAAGCTTTTACCTAATGAATTGCATTTTCTCTTTTGGAAATTTTTGTCAATGGATTTACTAGATAATTTGTGGTCTTCCTTGCCAGTGATGTAGGATGGAGGTGGCATTTACTTTTAAGGTACAGGAAAAGGCTGCTTTTGCTACCATTTAGCAGCTGTGGTTACAAGACTTCTTAGATGAGAATCTGTTATTATGATTCTAACTTCAGAAACCATATGTAATGTCTGTGCTGTCTGGGACTTGCAGTGTTCTATAGATGACATTTCTTCTAATCTTCAATTATTCCACCACGTAATTCTGCTTTTAACAGCATCTTGAGCTGTAATGCTATGCAGTTGGCATGAGAATAAAGTTTGAACATCAACCAAAAACGGACCAGCACATGCAGGATTGTGAAAAATAGATAATATTTTATTTTGTTCAGCGTTATACCATCATGATAGCAGTGGTAAAAACCAGTGCTAAAGCAAACCGGTTTCGGCTAATACTAGCCTTTCTCAATGCCAAATATGTCTGATAAGAAAAAGAAAGCCTCCACCATATTAGGTCATATTTATAGTCCAACTCTTAAAGGGATATAACCCGTGTATAAAAATAAGTACATGTAGAATCCCATACACAAAACACATTGTAATCCAATGCACATATCAAACAAAAAATATATGTATATATATCCCACAAACATATTGCATTATTGGAATATATAGACCAATGTATAAATAATTATATGTATATGATTAGTAATATGTGCATATAGTGTAAACCAATGAAAATATTAAGACCATCCAAGTCTGAATATAATATAGATAAATATATATCTAGCATATATTATTTACTAAAAATAAATAATGCCAGCAGTTATAAGAACCTGAAATTGACAATTTAATCTTGCATTGGTGGGATTACAAACATATTCTAAAAAAGAATATAAATGAGATAAAAGTAATAATCTCAATATGATGGTTCTAGTGTGTTTAGTCCAGGTCTAAAAAGACCCCCTAACCTAATGATCCATTTATTCTCCATATCATTAAGTTTTTGATGCCATCCTGCTTTAAATTTGCGATGTAAAATGATTCTGTCTATGATTACAAATGTAAAAGTAGCCGAAGGGTGTTCCAGGGTATGTTTATATAAAGCATTAGTAGTACGTCTGTTCCTAATTGCACTCATATGTTCACATATTCTGAGTTTAACGGACCTAGACGTCTGTCCAATGTAAAATGCAGAACAATTACAAGTGGCCAAATATATAGCCCAATCAGAACTACAATTCGCAAATATCCTAATATCAAAAACCTGAGATGTATTTTTTGCTGGAAAATACACTAGTTTTAAGCATATATTTGCAAAAAGAACAATGGCCACATGGAAAGCTGCCTTTAAGTATTTCACCCCCTAAAGTCGTTTGTAAGGAAATGTGTGGAGTATATCTCTTGTAATGAGTGAAGAAAGAGTTTAAGTTCCTACCTCTACGGTAGGAAAAAGAACATTGCTGAGGCAATATTTGGTTCAAGATCTCATGTGACCGTAATATATCCCAATGTTGATTAACTATATCAATAAAACGGTTAGTGTTTGCCCCATATGTAGTTACCAACCTCAAAACAGACTTATTCTGTGAACCAGATTGAATCTTATGCTTCGATTTATATTGTAATAATTCCAAACGTGATAGATTATTCATGATATTCAGAGATTTGGAAATGTTATATGTATTGTATCCACGATCAACAAATCTGTTAGATAGATCATCACAAAAAAGAGAACAATCCTGAGAGGAAGAGCATATCCTTTTCATTCTCATGAATTGAGATTTGGGAATGTTCTGGATGATGTGGCGTGGATTACAGCTATCAGCATGTAACAGAGTGTTGTACTGAGGAAATTTTCTATGGACAGACGTGGCTAAGGTGTTATCCTCAAGTCTAGTAACCAAAACATCCAAAAACACAATACATGCATGTTCAATATTGGCTGTAAATTTAATCCCAAAAGAATTATCATTGAGATAGTTAACAAAATAAGATTGTTGTTCCTTATTGCCACGCCACACCATCCAACAATCGTCCAGATATCGCCTCCAAATATCCAAATACGGAAGAAATGTATTGTGTTGTGTATCATATATATAAGTGGCCTCAAAAAAGCCCATGAAAAGATCCGCATATATGGGGGCAAACGAAGCCCCCATTGCTGTTCCCTTAATTTGCCAATAGGCTTTGCCATTATAATAAAAGATGTTTTTACACAATACAAATTCCGTAAGTTTGGTCAGAAAGTTGTTGAATTCAGCTGAGTATAATCTAGATTTATACAGCCAATAGGATACAGCTAAAATGCCTGATTCATGTGGTATGCTGGTATATAATGAGGCTACATCAAGAGAACACAACCACCAAGAAGATTCTAACTGTGAATCATTAACAATATTCATGAATTCCGTGGTATCCTGAATATGCGATCTGATGTGGATCAACAATGGTTTTAAATATTGTGTAAGGAAGGCTGATAGAGGTTCAGTTAAAGAACCACGCCCAGATACAATGGGCCTACCTGGGGGGTTACGAGCATCCTTGTGTATTTTAGGTAATAAATACAGGTATTGTGGAATGGGTTCCTCCACCTTCAACTGTTTGGCTAACTGTTCAGTAATCACCCCCTGGTTGATTGACACTTCCAAAAACCTATCAATTTCTTCCTTAAACTGTGGAGTAGGATCCACATTAAGCTCCTGTAATAGCTAGAATCCGATAGTTGTCGTAAAGCTTCATTGATGTAAGCCTGATGGTCCATAACCACAATAGCACCCCCTTTATCGGCCATAGTGATAACTAACTGATGATTGTTTTTAAGCTCCAACAAAGCCTGTCTTTCCAGAAGAGATAAGTTGTTAAATTGTGATTGATAAACATTCGCAAAGTGTAGCTCCTTCATAATACATTCCCTGAAAATGGAAACATGTTTGTTCATCGGAGGAACAAAAGAAGATTTTCCAAATCTAAATTCAGTTGGTCTTTGAGAACCATCATTGTCTGAAAAGAATATTTTGAGGTTTAGTAGTCTGCAAAAATCATTAATATCATTTAATAAATCATTTTCGGAAACCACAGAACTTGGGACAAAGTTCAGTCCTTTATTGAGAAGTGCTATTTGAACTGGTGAAAGAACAGTAGAGGAAATATTGTGAACATTATTTGTTACTTTATCATTTGTTTCAATAGATTTTGTAAGGTTGGTGTAGTTGAACTTAGATCTGTGTTTTCTGCCCCCCCTCCTCCTACCCTTTGGTCTAAAGGGGGCATTTGTCTTCCTTTGGCTACTGGGGACACCTGGCGTGAAGACACTTCTCCATCAGTAGCCGAAGAAGTTTCCTCTTCAGAAGTAACATCCGAAGAGATATTTTGATGTCTAAGAATAGAGCTAGGTCTTTTTTTGTTACCCTTCTGAGTAGTTTTTTGTTCACTAAATCTAACTGTTTTCTGACTAATGAAAGGTTTCCCTTTTTCATAGTCCATAAGGTCACGCTGAAATTTGTTAATCTTACGTTTCATCAGTTGTTTTTCAAGCATAGACAAATCTTTAGCCAAATCTGAAACATATTGGGAATAAAACTCTTGCTTATTGAATTGTTCAGCCTCCACACATAAATTTTGAATATCCAAAACATTACCAGTAATGGTTCTGTCATAATATTTTAACAGACATTCTACAAATAACGTAGAAGATGAATGTTGTGCTTCAGCCCAGTCTTTGGATAACTCATTATCAATATGGGCCACTAAAGGTTGTAAGCGCACTCTCAACCCCCTTGGTGTTATGTCCTTAGCTATATAAGCTTTGAACAGTTTCATGTGCCATACATTAGATCGCAAGGTTTTCATCTGTCTCCCAAGTTTTGTGAAAACATAACTGCATTTCTGTTGATCATCTACTATGTGATTGGACATATGTGAACCAGCATTAGTGGTTAAGCCAAACACCTCTAAATTGTCCCTATCGGATGCTAACCCATGTAAAATTTCATTTAAATCCATATTTAAATAATTCCAAAACCCAAATAACAACACTCAGGACTTATAAGTTTCGGACAACCCCAAACAGAAGTAGTCAATAATTAGAAAAATTTCTATATTAGAAAAAGTCCAATATGAAATTCCAGATGTTTAAAGATGTCTGGATTGATATAGTCAAGTCACCAACACTACCCATCTATTATTAAGACCCCTATTACAATAAGTGACCAATCCAAATAAATATATCAAGTAGCCAGCAGAATGCTGTCTATAGATGGTAAAATAACTGTAATCTGATCCAGAATAAATCTGAGAATAATGAAAAATAAAAATATATCCAGGTTGAAATAACCTTATAGTAAGTCAGGCTAAACAGCAACCCAAATGTTAATAACTAGATCGACATTCGTCTCATCCAGTACATTTGATGCCAATATTTGACAATCCTGCCAGCACAACCATAGACCACCTAAATAGGTCAATTAAAGTTTAAATAAAGTAATATAATGTAGTGTTAGGATTCAAACCGTTGTAATTGACTGGAGTATGTCAAAAGAGCTAGCCCAAATATTACTGACTAGATCGACCTTCGTCTCATCTAGTGCTTATATTGCCAATATTAAAAACTTTTACCACCAACAAAAATAATGGCCACCGTAAATAGGTCAATAAAATGAAGTAGTATGGTGTGATGTATTATCTACACTCAACCAGACACCAAACATCCAAATAGACATGTTAAATTATATTAATAAGACCACATTCTGGTGAGGATATCCTCGAAAAGTATAAGCCCGGAATGAAGTACTCATATCCAAAAAAGATGGCGTATGGCCACACCTATAATGCATGGTAATGTCCAAAAAACACAATATAATCGGACTATTGCCCTTAACATGTATTAAGAAGAGCCAACAGAAACCAATTGCATATCTGTGCCTGTACTTCTAACATCCAAAAGTAGGTTATAAAATACAGTACATAAGAATCCAAAAACTTCACATTAACTTAAACTGTAGGAAACATGCCCTGAAAACCAGTTAATAATTATTGTGAAACATTTGTAATAGTCTAATAGCCAATATTTAACAAAAACATGAAATTTGAAAAATAAAATATGAAAAACATATTGAGCTCAACAAGGTCGGTTGAAACAAACCCAAGTCCACATACAAGAATTCAACTGAAAGCGCAATGTTATGTTTTGGAAGTCCAAAGTAATGTTTGTTCCAAATCAAAAAACCTTGAAAAATGTCGAACCCGCTAAAGAATGAACCAATGTGCTTGAATCAAAAGCTCCCAGTTATAATGATGTCGACAGTCCCAAGCCGATACTGCAATCGCTTTTTATCCATTCTGCGGGCCCAAAGCAAAAGCAAAATAAAGTAACATGAACCAAGTAAAGAAACCAACCATACATGTGCTTCATTCCCGTTAGTCATACATAGATGTTGAACCCTCCAACCAAATAATATGTATCATCAAAAAAATTTCTTCATTAATTATATGGTCATACTGTATCTGGAAGACACAATATTTAAAAATAATTGTCCCAATTGTCCCAAAAATCAAAAATAATAAAAATGTTCAGCAATAAATATTCATCCATCAATATAAGGGCTGAAAACCATCAAAATGGCGGACCTTCCTCGGAGCTCGTAAAAAATAATGTCAGCACAGTACCTTAGAGTGAAAGCACCCGTTTCTGTACACAAATCTGCCAAAGAATAGTCAAATAGCAGAAAATGTTAAATGTTAAATCCTGGTCGTATCATCATCATGTAGTATAAGCAACCGTAGCTGAAGGCCCAAAAAATGAGAATCCAAAACTGACTGAAGACCAAACATATCAGGAAACAACCTCGACAGAAAATGTGGCACTCAGATGGCAGAAAGCTTCCAAAAAAAACAAATGTCATGAGGAAAGTATAATAGAATATTATACTTATATCGATAATTATCCAAACGAAGGCAATACCCAAGAAGAGATGACTGGTGGAGTAGAACAACAATCCAGGCGTCCCCAGCGCGAAAATGAAGACTTGCGACTGCAACCAAACCAACCAAGGAATCACGCACGTGGGACTAGCGTGTACGGTCCCGAAAAAAGGCAGAACATCAACCAAAAACGGACCAGCACATGCAGGATTGTGAAAAATAGATAATATTTTATTTTGTTCAGCGTTATACCATCATGATAGCAGTGGTAAAAACCAGTGCTAAAGCAAACCGGTTTCGGCTAATACTAGCCTTTCTCAATGCCAAAGATGTCTGATAAGAAAAAGAAAGCCTCCACCATATTAGGTCATATTTATAGTCCAACTCTTAAAGGGATATAACCCGTGTATAAAAATAAGTACATGTAGAATCCCATACACAAAACACAGAATGAGAATAAAGTTTACCTATTGGCCCTCCCCTCTCTTCATAGTTCTCTGGACAGTCCTTGCTGAATCCTGAGGAAGGAGTTAAATATATTCCTGTGACTACATGTCTTGCATTTGATGCTACTTCAAAGTCTGTCTGAACTGTTAGTTATCCAGGACAGAAAGGAAAGTGAATGATACCTAAAGAGAAAAAGAATAGTAGTCTGAGAGCCCTGGAAGTGTTACGTGTGTTTGCTCCAAGGATAAGTTTGTGCACAGTGCAAAGCTTTTACCTAATGAAAGTACAGTTGTGTAAAATCTTACCATAATGGTAGATGTCCTTGCTTATACCGCTAGAGTATTCTGTACAAATGGGGATTCCCTGCTGTGAAGCCCACCATCTGGCCAGTTTACCAAAGTCTACCATTGCTTTAAGGTACACAAAACATCACCACCTGCACACTCCTTGCATAGAGTAGGGCATAAAGGTGACATTCAGGCATACCATCCTCAGAACTGATTGCCCCAGTAAGAACGGCAGTCCCAAAGAAAACCAAGGAGAACCTGCACATCCAGGAAGGAAAAAAGACCAGGGGGATGGAGGGAAGGAGTGAATACTGCAGCGGTGAAGGCAAGGACATCTACCGTTTTGGCAAGATTTTACACTACTGTACTATGTTCTTATATTCACCGCTGCAGTATTCCTTACAAATGGGAGAGTGCCAAAGCTCAAGAAGAAACTTGGGAAGAAGCAGCAGCAGAGCCGTCCAAGAAGCCATGAAGAATAGCAGTGGCAAAATCAGCTGTAGCACTGGAGATACCATCCAACTGGTCATGTTTGGTAAAGATATGCACAGAAGTCCAAGTAGCAGGTTCAAGAATAGAATTACCATCTAAGCCTTTGAAAAAAGCAGCAGAAGAAGCCACAGCTCTAGTGGAATGAGCCTTTACAGAAGAAGGAAGGCTTTCGCCATGAAAAGTATGACAAAAGGAAATAGCCTTTGAAATCCAAGTGGAAATAGTTTGCTTGGAAACAGCCAAACCTAAAGACCTAGGATGAAAGGAAACAAATAACTGGTTGGATTTTCTGATAGCTTTAGTTTTATCCAAATAAAATCTGAGCTGTCTATCCACATCTAAGGTATGTAGCACCATCTCACTGTCAGATTGCGGAGAGGGGAAAAAAGTAGGCAAATTAATAGACTGATCACCTTGGTCATGAAAGAAAGATTAGTAAGCAAGGACACCCTGTCCTCATGCAATAACAAAAAAGGTGGGCAAGCCATAGGGGCTTGCAACTCAGACACTCATCTGGCAGAAGTAAGAGCTAACAAAAGAACTGTTTTCCAAGAGCAATGTTGCAAGGAAGCTGAAATAGCAGGGTCAAAAGGAGCTTGAGTCAATTTTTCCAGAACGAAATTAAGATCCCAGGGAAGAGGAACAGGCTTAGCCTCAAATCTAGAAGCTAACGAGGGAGTTAAACGCAGACAAGCAGAAAGAGCTAATAAGTGGGCCTTAATAGACAAATAGGCCAAACCAGCATTGAGCAACTCAAATAAGAGAGAACCAAAGGAACATTCACAGAATGTGGGTCCAGGTCACGAGAAAGACACCAAATAGAAAACCTCTCCCATTTAGACAAGTAGGATTTCCTAGTAATAGGTTTTCTTGACCTCCTGCAGCGCATCCTCAGAAAAAAAGGTGTCTGTGAGGGATCAAAACCCTATCACCCACTGTGTCAAGTTGAAGCGTGGACAGGTGGGGATGCATGAGAGACCCCTTGTCTTTTGTGAGGAGATCCACCCTGTGAGGTAACTTGTGATGATTGCCCTTTGCTAGATGCAGAAGTAGAGGGAACAAGTGCTGTCATGGCCAAAAAGGAGTCACCAGCAAGATTTTCGGAGCATCCTGATGAATCTTGAACAAGACTCTCAGAATGAGAGGAAGGGGAGAGAATGCATAAAGAAACATCCCCTTCCAAGAAGATGAGAGGGCATCCAACTTCTATACCAAAGGACCTGGGACTTGGCACAAATCAGCAGAAGTTGTCTGTTCAGAGGGGATGCAAAGAGATCCACTTGAGGAGTACCCCACTGGTGAACAATGTCCAGAAGCACATCCCTGTGAAGCATCCATTTGTGGGATTGAGTGAAGGACCTGCTCAGATTGTCTGCCATAATGTTCTGATCTGATGGAATGTAAACTGCCTGAAGAGTCACTTGATATTGGATAGCCAGATCCCATACCAGAAGTGCCAGCCAGCATAGACAGTAAGGTCTTGCACCCTTCCTATTTGTTGATATACCACATGACTGTGGTATTGTCTGTGAATACCTTGACAGGCCGTGAAGAGAAGAGAGAATGAAAGGCCTGAAGAGCCAGCATAAGAGCCCTCATCTCTTTGATGTTGATGTGCTCCTTCCGCTGACAAGGCGACCACACTCCCTGAACCTTCAGGGAGCCAAAGGTTGCTCCCATCCCACATCTGAAGTGTCTGTGAACAAATCCTGAGAGGGAAGAAAAGGCTGAAAAGGGAGCCCTGGATTCAGAGATAACTGCTGAATCCACCACAGAAGTTCTGTCTTGAGACACGGGAGAAGAGGAACAGGAAAGTCTAGAGGATGTGCATGCTGAAGCCACACTGACTTCAGAAACCACTGGAACTTCCTCATGTGGAGTTTGGCCAGACGGAGCATGGGAATGGTGAAAGCCATGAACCCCAGAGCTCTCAGAAACTCCATGGCTGTAATGGAGGCTGGGGGAAGAAGAGTTTGAAAGAAAGAAATGAGAGTTAATGCCTTTGGAGGAAGCAGGGATGCCAGCATTGGCACTGTTTGAATCCTGCAACCTAGAAAGACATGATCCTGAGAAGTATTTATTATTTATTTATTTAACTGGGGTTGTCTGACTGAGCCAAAAAGGCCCTTTTTTCAGCAGAGGCCCGGGGAGAAGAGCTCCACATAGAAAAATTACAGATACACTTAGATTTTTAGACATGATCAATATACACACACATTACAATGGGCATGTTTTTACAGTGGTATGCAGCACATCAACAGTTACAATGAAGAGAACAAACAAGAAAATATTAATTTAAAAGTAAAGGTAATTAATAGATTTGTGGTGTACAGCTGAAATTTGGAACATAGGTAGAATAGATACATAGTACACAGGTACAGTACATACATTGTACATTAGCCAGTGTTTGTGAGTAAGAGTGAAAACTGTTATCAAGTACTCTAGGTTTAGTATGTGTACCTTATCCGCTTTCACTAGCCTGGGGAGCAGTCAAGGCACTGCCAACTTTGCTTGAGATGTTGCCTGATGAGGTTTTTAAAGGAGGCTTTGGACGATGTGTTTTGTTTGCTAGTGAGGAGAGAGTTACATTTTTTTAGCTACTGAACTACTATATAGTGCGTCTCCAAAGCTATTGTAGCTGTTGGTGATTTCTAGTAGTAGTTTGCTTGATGATCTAAGAGGCCTTTTGACTGAGTGATGTTGTACTAGGTTTTTGAGGGCAGGGCACTTATTGGGAGGTAACAGAATGACAGAGGCAGAGCTGATTGTAGGTTAGGAGGTTGGGCAGTTTAAGCCAGTGGAGCTGTCTCAAAGCAGTACCGTGATGAGTTCTATGTGAGCAATTTGCAGCAAAGTGGGCAATTCTGTTATAGCAGGCTTCCATTTTGCTTAGTTCAGTTTTGTTGAGATTAGTCATAATGGGAGATGCATAGAGTAGGGTGGATAGAAGTTGGGAGCGGGCAATGGCTAATCTTGTGCTGTTGGTAAGAAATTGTTTGATACGGTAGAGCGATCCCAGTTTGGCATGTACTTTTTAATAGTTAAGTTGAGATGACTATCAAATTTTAGGTGGGAGTCTATGGTTATTCCCAATAGCTTAGCCTGTGCCACTGGAACAATTGGAGTAGATAGTGAATTGACTGTTAGTGTTTTTGTCAGAACTGGTTATAATCATAAGCTGAGTTTTCTTTGGATTGAGGATAAGTTGGGCTTTGGTAAAGTAGTTTTCAACGTCAGAGAATGCTAGCTGATGTTGTTTGCAGGAGGGTGGTAATGTTGTATGCAGCATAGATTAAGGTAGTGTCATTTCCATACTGAATGATAGATGCATGCCATGTGGAGGTATAGAGATCATTTGTGAAGATTGTGAATAGCAATGGTCCTAAGATAGAACCTTGTCGGACTCCTATAGTTATGGACTATGGGCAGCTGAGGCGAGAGAGAGAGAACTTTCCCATTTCACAGCTTGGTACCTGTCAATTAAGTAGCTTTGGAACCAGGTAAGAGTGGATTTTTTTTTAGATGGTTTGCTGTGTCTGTGAAGCAGAGGAGGGCTGTAGTGGTACTATGGGTAGGTCTGAAACCGTGTTGAGTAGGTGACAGGATGTTGCTGTCTAGGAGATATTTTAGCACCTGGGTATGGATGCATTTTTCTAGGATTTTGGCCAGGGGGGAGAGTATAGCAATGGGTCTGTAGTTATTAAGTTCAGTGGAGGTCCCGCCTTTATGTATGGGTGTAACATAGGATATTTTCCAGAGTTTGTGCACATAGTTTTCAACAAGTGATCTGTTTATGAGAGTTAGAGATTGGGATAGCAATAGCATCTGCTGTGAGTTTCAAGAAATAGCCTAGGAGTAGGTCGGCTGCTGTTCATGACGTTTTTAGTTTGGAGAAGTATGCTTTTGATTGCAGTGGTGGAAACTATTTTGAGGGTAAAGCTCGTATTAGTGTTATTTGTGTTGGGGGATAGTGAAGTTGGAACTGTCCTGTGATACTAAGGATAGAATTGAGTTCACAAAATGGGAGTTGAATTATGTTTCGATGGTAACTTTAGTGTCAGGTGTGGTTGGTTTGGGGGTAGCCTTTTGGGTGGGTTTCAGTAGCTGGTTTACATTTTTCCAAAATTTTGGGGGGTTGTGTTGGTATTTAGTTTGTAATGTCATGTAGTAGGATTTTTTTGTCCAGCCTAATGCATTTTTTGCATGGTTGCACTGTTCTTGGTACTTAGGCTTTTTGTTTCTTTGTTTTTTTTATTTGTCTGGTGATCAATATATTCTTTTGAATAAAGGGCTTAGTTTTATATCTGGCTTTTTTTCTAATGAATATCACATAGTTACAGATGTTATTAACTTTTGTCGTAGTCTTAACCTTAAGTTATTTTTTGCAGATGACACATCTCAAAGATCAAACGAATTCAGATTTGGCAAATCTGAGTTCCAGCCCCCTATGAACAAGCATGTGTCAATTTTTATGCAGTCAGTGTTCAGGGACCTACATTTTCAAAATTATGGACACACTATGTTGAAACATAATCTATCACAACAGGAGAGCATTGCCCTCCAACAGTTACGCAACAACAAGGATATAGTTGTATTACCAGCAGATAAGGGTGGGGCCGTGGTTGTACAAAACATGAGTGATTACCTTGAAGAGGGTTTATCCCAACTTTCGGATACAGCATGTTACATGAACATGGCCATAGACCCAACCCCGAATTTCAAGCATGAAATTGGCTCTTTTCTGAATCTAGCATGTGAGGAGGGCATCGTCAGCAATAAATGTGTTACACAACTTTTGGTTAAAGAGCCCCGCAAACAGATTATGTATCTACTACCCAAGATTCACAAATCATTAACTAAACCTCCAGGAAGACCAATTGTTTCAGGCATTGGTTCTTTGACTGAACCCTTGTCCGCCTTCCTGACACAATATCTCAAACCTCTTTTGGGTTTGGTCAGGGCAAGTCTACAAGACACCACACAGTTCCTGAAAATCATAGAGGATACACAATTGGAGCCAGGGTGGCTAATGTGTTCACTGGATGTCAAAGCCTTGTACACAAGTATACCACATTGGGCTGGCTTACAAGCCCTTAAATATTGGTTGGATAGGGCAGGTTTATACTCACCAGGATTTAATATACTATTGATATGCATGTCAGAACATGTACTCAACAAGAATGTTTTTTATTTTCAAGGACAATGCTATTGGCAACTACAGGGTACAGCTATGGGAGCATCCTTTGCTCCCATTTATGCTGACCTGTTTATGGCATTTTTTGAAGAGTGCATGATTTATGATGCATCTCATAACATATACTTGGTTGAAATGGACATCTGGCGCAGGTACCTGGATGACTGTTGGATGGTATGGCGTGCGGATGTGGGTTATTTGCATGAATTTGTGGAATATCTCAATGGCAATATCTGGGGAATCGAATTTTCTATCACCTATGACATGCAGATTATCAACTTTTTGGATGTAACGATTTCTAGGAATCATGACCATACTTTGGCCACCAGAGTGTTTCGCAAATACCCCCAATATAATACTCTATTACATGCATCAAGCATGCACCCACGTCATACCATCAGAAACATCCCGGTTTCACAATTTATGCACATGAAATGCCTTAGCTCCACCCAATCAGATTATGACATTGCTAGTCTTGACTTATGTCGCAGATTTGCCAGTAGGGGATATAATTTTTCAGATATTAATACTGCATGGACACGATCCTCTCAGATGAAAAGGAACAGACTGCTAGACTATAAGATCCCTTCTGGTGATTCCAGATCAACTACCATCAGATTCATCACCACATATGGTAGGAACTATTACGTAATTAGGGACATCATCAATAGACATTGGAATATACTACTAGCCAATGAACAACTCAGATAGTTTCTGGGTGAGGAATGTCAATTTTCATACAGAAAAGGCAAAACATTGGGGTCCCATCTCTCTCATTATAAACATATTGGTAGTGGTGGAGCAATTCACAAACAACTCACAATAATGGGACATGAATTATTGGGTACACACCCATGTGGCCACTGTGGGTCTTGCAAACAGATCACCAAGTCTCAGAACTTTTCGAGTCGCAACACCAGTAAGGTCTTTGACTGCAAAATCTTTGGAAACTGTAGCAGTGATTGGGTTGTTTACCTGGCATCATATCACTGTGGGGCATTTTATGTGGGACAGACTTCCAGGCCACTCAGGTCACGAATAAATGAACATCAAAGTGACATTAGAAACAAAAGGGAGACTAATGCCTTATATCGACATGTATTAAAGCATCTACAAGCACAGTTCATGTTTATGATTATTGACCGTATAGTTGGTGATCGTAGCAACCCACAGGGGTGGCATGGTATCCTCAATCACAAAGAAAAGTACTGGATAATCACTTTGGGTGCACTTTTTCCACCTGGTCTCAATGATCATCTCTAACATTCAGATAATGGAAAAGGATGTATTGACTTCCAACTTATTTAACAACTATATCAGGTATAATATTTTCTGAATTATTTAATTTTATTTTTTGTATGGTATCATCTACCACAAAGAAAAGTACTGGATAATTACTTTGGGCGTAATTTTTCCATCTGGTACTAATGAACATCTATAACATTTAGCCAATGCAGAAGGATGTACTGAATTCCATTTTATTTACCAACTATATCAGGTGTAATTTAATTTCATCTTTTTTTTTATATATATATATATATATATATATATATATATATATATATATATATATATAAGAATTATTTATTATGTCTGGCTTTGAAATGAGCCCCTTATAGGTTCTTTTCTAGTATTCCACATATATCTAACATAATTATGACTATGGAGGTACATATTTTATTATGTACAATTATAGCCTTTATGGTTCCATAGTTTATTATGGTTTTGTCTTTTGTGATGCTTTTGGAACTATTGGTCTTGGGTATAGCACACATTTTAGCCATGGTCCCAGGTATAGTGTTTGCCAGTACATAATATATCATGTATTATTCATGAGGTCTAACAGCACATTCATGTGCCTATTGGCCAATACTCTGTATAAATTAGCATTTTCTATTGTGTCATTTTTGATTGTTTGTTCAACACTGAAGAAGGCATTAATTTGCCGAAACCGGTCTGTTTTTTATTTACAATAAAAGTCTGATTATTCACTATCTGGTCTTGAGCTGCATATTCGACTGTTTACCTTGCTGGCCATCTTTGTTTCTTCATAGTTTGATTGGGCCTTGCATCCCCCACGTGCATAGTATTTGGTTTGGACTTTTTTATAGTAAAGCCAGACAGTGTCTCTGGACTTGAGGATTTGTTTGGTTTCTTTACTGAGCCAAGGGTTTGTAGAGGTACTTTCCTTAATTTTGCACAATAGAGCGACAGTGTCTAGGTGTTGTAGAAATGTTTTGTTGAAGTATGCTACAGCCTGGTCAAGTGGGAGGGTTTTTGGGGGGGTCCAGTCACAGTTACAGAGTAAAGTATTGAGGACCTCAGGAGAGAAATTTTTTATGTTTCTAGTGGATTTATAGATGTTCTTCATGTTTCACTGTTGCAGTAATCACACTTGGATTATCTGCCTGCAGGTAGCCCTCAGTCGGCCCGAATACCAGAGACTTAGTATTTCTGCGTCGGTTGCAGTCACTCCAGGACTGACGTCAGCTTGTCGGGTATAAAAACAGGCAGCCGACGCCATTATATCTGTCTTTCTTGCTGAGGAGCATGAAGCAGAAGCAGTTCGCAAGTGCCAGTCAGCCGCTACCTGAATTTTTGTTTACAAATTGAATAATCCTGAAGTCTTCTAAAGCTAAGTACCCCATTGGGGATCCTTTTTTCTTGCTCTAACAGATATCAGAAAAAGCTAACAATTGTCCTGCCTGTGGAAAGCAAATACCACACAGAGATTTTCATTCTTACTGCGTCACCTGTTTAGGCCCAGACCACGACGTACCTTGCTGTCGGTTTTGTGCCTTGTTCAACGCCCAAACCATTCGTTGTCAGGCTCTCATTGTCGCTAAATTCTTTCGCTCTCGATCTCCATATTCTGAAATGGATTCGGTAAGCCATCCAACTACCGATATTTCGAAAAAACGTAAGGATAAAGACAGAGACAGACCGCATAGGTCCAAAGCTGCCGATGATGCTTCCGTTAAGCTAATTGCCAGTTCGCCGGTACTCAGTGAGGCGCTTTCGCAGCCCCTGATGCCCGCTTCTATGGATTTGCAGGCCTCTACCAAGACCCATTCAGAGTCCGGTATGCCGCGAGACTCTTCTTCGACTGTGGAACCTGCGGATGTCTGTACCTTGGATGGATCCAGAGCCACTGTGCAGGCACCGGCTTCTGAGGCAGATGTCCTTCAAGGATGCATCTGCAGTCCTAACAAATGGGTTGTCCTGTCGTCAGGCAGCCCTTCGGTCGGCCGGATTCCAAAGTCTGGGTCTGGCCTCGGCTGGTGTCGCACTTCACCCGACGTCATCTTTGCTGGTCTTCGGGTATAAAGGCATCAGCCGACGCCATTTTCCTCAGTCTTTCTTGCCGCGTGGCGCCCGAAGCAGAAGCTGTTCGCAAGTGCCGGTCGGTCAGATCCAGCGATTATTACTACCGAATACTACTTCGAAGACTTCTAAAAGCTAAGTACCCCGTTGGGGACTCTTTCTTGCCTCAGCCGATGTCAGAAAAAGTGAATAACTGTTTAACTTGTGGGAAACAAATACCTCATAATGATTTCCACTCTTACTGCTTACCTTGTTTAGGCCCAGACCACGACGTAGCAGCTTGTTTAGCCTGTGCTTCCTTCAACCGACGAACGCTTAGGCGTCGGTCGGAGTTTGCTGAACAGTTTTTCGGATCAGACTTTGCGTACATTATGCCGTCGGATCCTCCGACTACTCAAATTGTTAAGAAACGCAAAGAAAATGACCGACACTCGCGGTCCGCGGTTTCGGCCGAAACCACGGTTAAGCAAACCGCGAGTGTCTCTGTTTCGGCCGAAACCGAGCAAACGGTTCAATCTACAGCCGAATCCATGACTACTACCGAGGCCCCTTCTACCGTAGCTGAATCGGCCTCCGAAGTTTTGTCTACTACTGTGGTTTCTCAAGAATTATCGGACACCATCCCTTTGGATGTCTCTACCCCAGCACGTGGTGCTGCTAGGCCTCCTGCAGCCATGTCTATAAAGGCCTTTGCCAGGGCTAAAGCAGCCAAAACTGCTAAGTCAGTGCCTGTTAAGCCCCCTTCACACAGGCCCAGCTCCAGTTCCCAAATGCTTACTCTGGCAGAGGATCTCATCTCTTTGATAAGGGGATCCCAATCTCACCCAGACAGGGCCTCTCAACCCCCAGAAAAGAGACCTAGAGCAGAGCCCCCTGAGCCAACTTCCTCTGCTGACTCTTCTGATGATTCAGACTTTACAGACCATCCAGAGGCTCCTCTTTCTACTTATGAAGATTCTGATGCTGAAGAATCTATTCCTTCTGCCTCTCCACCAGAGGAATTTTCCTTCGGGGGAAACCTTACATGCCATGAGAGAGCAATTCCAATGGCAGGGACAAGATTTCTCAGATTCAAGAAAAAGGCTTAGGACCTTTTTACACTTACCGCAGCATAGGCCCTTAGCTATACCTCCAGTTCTTCCTGTTGTGGATGATGCCTTTAATGATGTTTGCACTGCTCCTGATACTTTACCTCCAGCCCCTGCTAAGCCCGATAGGTTTTACAGGGTACCGGACACTCATCACCACCTATACAAGGCTCCTTTTGCAGATCCTGAGACTATCTCCCAGGGGCCTAAGGCAGTAGCTTCGACCTCAGCAAAAAACCCTCTCCCTTCTGATAGGGAATCCAGGTCCTTAGAGAGATGGGGTAAGAAAGTATACACCTCTGCTACTCTCTCAGCTAGAGCTCTGAACTGTCAGTTTCATATGATCCAATACCAAGAGTTTATGCTTGATCAGTTAACTAAGAAACTGTCCTCTGATGATTCCTTAGATAAGAAATATGTTTTAGAAATGGTGAATAACATTCAGCAGGTTAGTAACCATTCTTTAAAATGTGGCTATGATGCACTGGAGGCTTCATTTAGATCAGCCATGAATGGCACAGTTATAAGAAGGCATGCATGGTTGAAAGAACAGGCCTTACCGGATCATGTTAAAACAAAGCTATTAGATGCTCCTATGGATAAGGTCAGTCTATTTGGTTCTCCTGCCCAACAAGTAATGAAGAAAATGGAAGAAAAGGCAAAATCTGTACAAACAGTTAAAGATTTCTTACAGGTCCAGCCCCCAAGGTTCAGCAGGAACTGGCCTTCCAGAAATTGGTCCTTTCCAGACTCCTCTAAAAACCAGAGAGGCAGGAATAGACGTTCCAGAGGCAGAAACCAATCCAGAGGAGGTGCCTACAGGGGACGCCAGTGGCAAGGCAATAACCAACGAGGCACGGATACAACCACTACCACTGCAACAGGACAATCACAGTGACTTGACTCTGACACCGCCTACCAGGGAACAAAAAGCAGCACCCTTAGGCGGAAAGTTAGCCTTATTTTCAAAAAACTGGCACTATATCACAAGAGACAAGTGGATTTTGCAAACTATAGACCAAGGCTACAGGTTTCATTTCCACACATTACCAGTAAAACAGGAATGCCAAACCTACCACCAAATCAAAAGACAGAAGCCCTTCAACAAATAGCTCAATTAACAAAAATGAGAGCTGTGGAAAGGGTACCACCTACAGAACAGGGCAAGGGATTTTACTCCAGACTCTTCCTAGTACCAAGAAAAGAGAAAAGTTGGAGACCTATTCTCGACCTGTCCACTTTAAACACATTCATCATTGTTCCAAAATTCAAAATGCTGACCCTACAGCAACTTCTTCCCATGCTGGGCAAGGAGTATTGGCTGGTAACTCTAGATCTCAAGGAGGCATACCTGCACGTCCCCATACAACCAATTTGCAGAAGATACCTCAGATTTCTTGCAGGATCAGAGCATTATCAATTCTCAGCATTGCCCTTTGGCTTATCTACTGCGCCCAGAGTGTTCACGAAATGCCTGACATCAGTAATAGCTTATTGCAGGCTTCAGGGAATCCAAATTTATCCATACCTGGACGACTGCCTGATACAAGCGGACAACAAAAGCAAACTGACACAAGACTTACAAAGAGTAATTTGCTTACTGCAAGCCCTGGGATACACAGTCAATTTAAAAAAGTCAAGACTGATTCCATCCCAAACAAGAACATTCTTGGGTGCAACATTGGACACAGTAAAACAGATGGCATTCCTAACTGCAGAAAACAAGAACAACTTCCTCTTTACTTCTTGGCATTAACAAAACAGAGCAAACTAACAGCAAGAAAAGTACTGCAGGCCTTGGGCTTCATGGCATCCTGCATAATCTTGGTCCCCCATGCCAGACTGCATATGAGAAAGCTACAGTGGTACCTAAAGAATTTATGGTCTCAACACAAGCACAGCTTAGAAACCGAAATACCACTAATCCCATGCCTGAAGGAAGAGTTCCTATGGTGGGCTCAGGCATGCCAGTCAAACCCAGGTTTGTCTTTCCACAACATTCAAACAAACCAAACCATCACAACGGATGCCTCAGACCTCGGATGGGGGGCCCACATGCTGGACAAGTGCATTCAAGGCTTATGGACTCCAGATCAGCTGCACCTGCACATACATCAAAAAGAAATGCTGGCAGTAAAACTGGCAATCCAGAATTTCAGACCATTCCTCAAAGAAGGCCAATTGATGATAAGGACAGACAACACCACAGTCATGTGGTACATCAACAAACAGGGAGGCACTCATTCATACCCCCTATGCCGAATGGCTATGGACCTATGGAATATGGCCCTGAGCTACAACATTCAGTTACAGGCAATTTTTGTACCGGGAAAAGAAAACACCCTAGCAGACATGTTAAGCAGGACTACCTCGGATGCTCACGAATGGATGCTACACCCGGACATCTTCAAGGCCATCACAAAGAAATGGGGAATGCCACAAGTAGACCTATTCGCATCCCCAGCTCAAGAAATTCTGCACAAGGACATACCACCCACTTGCTTGGAGGGTGGATTCTCTGTCCTTCAATTGGAAAGACCTAACAGCATATGCATTCCCACCTCTTCCTTTGATGCACAAGGTACTACTGAAAATCAAAGAGGAACGTCCAAGGATAATTATGATAGCTCCAAACTGGCCAAGACAACATTGGTATCCACTACTGAGGAGCTTGTCTCGGGGAGAAGCGTGGACACTGCCCCTGATTCCATTGATGTTAACTCAGAGCAACTACAACATCCTGCATCCAAACCTGAAAACTCTACAACTAACTGCCTGGAACATTACATAAGAGCAACTAACCCGCATTTATCCCAAAGGGTTAAAGACATAATCCTTGAGGCCCGCAGACCTTCAACAAGAAGGAACTATGCTGGAAAATGGAAAAGGTTTGTCATTTGGAGTACTGAAAGAGGAAAAGATGTGTCAAAGGTAGATATTGCCAACATCCTGGAGTACTTGGCAGAGCTTCTTCATACAGGCCTGTCCTATTCCTCCATCAAGATACATGCATCAGCTATTTCTGCAGAATACAGCTTCGATCCCCCTGTCTTCTCACATCCTCTACTCAGGCAGTTCCTGAGAGGAATTAAGAATGTAAAACCTCCTAGGAAACCACCATTGCCTGCATGGGACTTGAACTTTGTGGTAGAAAAACTGACACTCCCTCCATTCAAACCAGCAGCAACAGCAGATCTTCAACACCTATCCTGGAAAACTGCTTTCCTACTGGCAATTACTTCAGCAAGAAGGGTTTCAGAACTACAGGCTTTAATGGCAGTACAACCCTTCCTAATCTTCCATCAAGATAGAGTGTCCATGAGAACTAATCCTACATTTATGCCTAAGGTGGTATCCAGAGTGTCTCTAAACCAGGCAATCCACCTTCCTACCTTCTTTCCCAATCCACAGAACAGGGGGGAAAGACTGCTGCATACCTTGGATGTACATAGACAGTTGCGCTACTACCTGGACAGAACCAAGGGAAGTAGAAAAACTGACCAGCTGCTAGTGGCTTATGCAACAGGAAGGGAAGGAAAAGCAATTTCCAAACAGACAATCTCCAAGTGGATAGGAAATTGCATAAGATTCTGTTACTCCTACCATGGAAAGCAAATTCCACAGAACATAAGGCCTCACTCTACAAGGGCTACAGCCACTACCACAGCTTTCTTACGAGGAGTGGCTACCAAGGACATTATTGAGGCTGCTACTTGGACCTCCGTGCATACATTTGCCAAGCATTATAACTTGCCTCTATACTCTAGATCCCGAGCAGGGTTTGCCACTGCTGTTTTGCAAGGGATCCTAACTACACCATAAATATTCTTCCTCCTCCCCTAGTTTGGCTATGGTATTCTACCCATTTGTTAGGACTGCAGATGCATCCTTGAAGGACATAGTACAGTTTTGTACCTACCATAAATGTAGATGTCCGAACAGGATAGCATCTGCAGTCAGGATTACCCACCCTCCTTCCCCTCTGTGGTACTCCTAGGGTATTTGCCCACCTAATAGCTAGCTGGGGGGGGATCTCTTATGGTGTATTTGTTTGTATATATGTACATACATGTTTATTTTTTGTGTTTGCCTTCTATTTTTTGGGAAACATTGGCATTTACCCCAAAAAACTTTAGCTATACAAGAGGGCAACTGGCATCTGGGGCAAGAAACACTGAGGAAAATGGCGTCGGCTGATGCCTTTATACCCGAAGACCAGCAAAGATGACGTCGGGTGAAGTGCGACACCAGCCGAGGCCAGACCCAGACTTTGGAATCCGGCCGACCGAAGGGCTGCCTGACGACAGGACAACCCATTTGTTAGGACTGCAGATGCTATCCTGTTCGGACATCTACATTTATGGTAGGTACAAAACTGTACTTTCTTTGCACTACCGATGTTTGACTCAAATCGACTTCTTTTTTATCTAAAACTACCGAGTTTCTTAGGCCAAGAGTACGCGGTATGCCTAGAAAACCGATGACCAAAGCACATGCACCACCTCCCATGCCACAACGACAAATGCTTAGAATGGCAGAAGACCTTATTATGCTGATTAGGGGAAGTCAGCCTTCCCCTGTTAAGAGGAAAAGAGACCAGTCCCCTGCAGCTTTAACAGACCCAGGAGTCCGATGACTCTGAGGTATCTGATTTTGAAGACATGCCCTTATTTGCATATGAGGATTCAGATGCAGAGGAATCCATTCCCTCTGCCTCCCCTCCAGAGGATTTTTCTTTTGGTGAAACCTTACATACCCTAAAAGAGCATTTCCACTGGGAATGCCAAGACTATCCTCAGTCCAAAAAGAGACTCAGATAATTCCTAGATTTGCCACAGCACAGACCTTTAGCAATACCCCCTGTCCTGGAGGTTGTTGATGTTTTTATGGAATTCAGTCTTACTCCTGATACTTTACCTCCTGCCCCTAGGAAACCAGACAGGCACTACAGAGTACCTGACACTCACAAATTTCTTTGCAAGAATCCTACAACTGACCCAGAGATCATTTCCCAGGGGCCTAAAGTTATCAAGGCAACTACAGCCAAGAATCCGACCCCTTCGGACAGGGATTCCAGAGCTTTGAACAGATGAGTTAAGAAGATATATACCTCTGCTACTCTTGCTATTAGGGCATTAAATTGTCAGTTTCACATGCTGAAGTACCAGCAACATATTATGGAACTTATTAAACAAAAAGTGGCAACCTTTACAGACTGTGCAGAAAATAAAGGAATGGCAGGAGCTTATGCACTCTGCAAGCCAAGTCAGCAAGCATACTTTGCAGTGTGGCTTTGATGCCCTAGAGGCATCTTGCCGGGCAGCAGTCACTGGTTCTGTACTGAGAAGACATGCACGGCTCAAGAAGCAGATCTTGCCAGACCATGTCAAATCAAAGTTACTAGATGCTCCTTTGAACAAGGACAGTTTGTTTGGCACCAAAGCAGAAGAGGTTCTTAAAAAGATGGAAGAAAAAGCTAAGTCTATGCAGACTGTTAAAGAATTCTTACAAGTGCAACCCCCTAGATTCAGTAGGCATTGCCCTTCCAAACACTGGTCCTTTCCAGCCCCCTCCAGGCCATCTCAAACCAGACCCAGGTGAAACAGACCACCCAGATTACAGTCTCAGGATATGCAGAAATCTAAGCAATAGAGTGCCCCCAAAGCAGGGAATGGTAAGCCACCTCCTTACAGAAAAAACTCACAATGACTTCTCCACTCCACTCCCCACCTCTGCCCAATTGCTTGTGCCCCTAGGAGGAAAACTTGCCCTTCATGCAAAAAACTGGATGTCCATCACACAAGACAGATGGGTCCTCAACATTGTATCCCAGGGGTACAAATTTTACTTCCACTCACTGCCAACCCCAAGAGGGTTCCCAGACCTTCCTCCAAACCAGTAGGCAGAGGCTCAAAACCAGGTTCTATCCCTGCTCTCCATCAGAGCTATTCAGCCAGTTCCATTGGAACAGATAGGTCAAGGATTCTATTCCAGACTCTTCCTGGTACCCAGAAAAGCAGGCTCTTGGCACCCAGTCCTGGATATTTCAATTCTCGACACCTTCCTGGTGGTACCAAAATTCAAAATGCTTACCCTGCAACAGCTTCTACCTATGCTAACCAAGTATGCCTGGTTAGTCACCCTAGACTTAAAAGAAGCCTATCTGCACATCCCTATAAGGGAGTCATGCAGGAAGAATCTACGTTTCAGGGCTGGATCTATGCATTATCAGTTCTCTGCATTTCTCTTTGGCTTATCCACTGCACCCCAGAGTATTCGAAAAATGCCTGGCTCCAGCCATTGCATGCTGCAGGCAGAGAAATATCCAAATTTACACATACTTGGACGACTGCCTGATTCAGTGGACACTCAGGAATTGCTGTTGCAGCACCTGACATTTGTGAAAAAACTCCTCACTTCCCTGGGGTACACCATCAATGTAAATAAATCAAAGTACCCAGTCAGAGGATTGTATTCCTGGGAGCAAGCTTGCACACAACATCCTAGATGGCATTCCTCACTTCAGAAAAACAAGTCTGTCTGACAGCCTTCTTCAAACAATTGGCCACCAGAACCCAGCTATCTGCAAGAAAAATACTGCAGGCCCTAGGGTTCATGGCCTCATGTATACTGCTAATTTCATATGCAAGACTGAATATGAGGAAACTTCATTGGTGCTTAAAAAGTCTTTGGTACATTCTCAGGACTTGGAAACCCTGTCTAAGGACAGAGTTTCTTTGGTGGGCAGAAGCATGCAACCACAACAAGGGACTGCCCTTTACTCAACCCCACGCCACCCAGACCCTAACCACAGATGCATCAGACTGTGACTGGGGAGCACACATGGACAGCAAATGCATTCAGGGCCAGTGGAGCCCAAGTTAAATTCATCTGCACATCAACCAAAAAGAGATGCTAGCTGTGCAGAATGCCCTGACAGCTTTCAGATCCCTACTCTTTCCGGGACAACTTCTAATAAAAACAGACAACACCCCAGTTATGTGGTACATCAACAAGCAGGGGGGAACCCATTCCTACCCACTCTGCAGGCTAGCCATGACTCTGTGAAACACGGAATTGGACATGCAAGTCCATCTGCAAGCTCAATTCCTGCCAGGTAAACAAAATTCACTGGCAGATGACTTAAGCAGAAATCTCCTAGACCCACACGAGTGGTAGTAAGAGCCCAGCACCTTCAACCTTCTGATTCAGAAATGGGGACACCAGAGGTGGATCTTTTTGCCTCCCCCTACAACCATCAGCTCAGCAGATTCTGCACCAGGAACCCTCACAGCAGGGCCTGGAAAGTGGATGCCCTATCCTTTCAGTGGGTAAATCTCTGTTTATGCATTCCCACCCCTGCTTGAGAGGGAAGTTTATTGTGAACCCCAGGTTCTGAAGAAGAGAAATGGTAAAAATCAAGATTTTGCAAACAGACCTGTGGAGATGCACGAATCAGCAGGTCATCTAAATAAGGAAAGATTTGTATCCCTTGAAGCCTACAAAAGGCAATCACAGGAACAAGGTATTTGGTGAATACCCATGGGGCAGTAGAAAGGCCAAAGGGCAAAGCACATGACTGAAAATGCCAGGAAGCAACAGAGAAACGCAAAAATCTCCTGAAAAGAGGATGGATTGGAATATGGAGATAAGCATTCTTGAGGTCCAGAGACACCAGAAAGGCCTGAGGGAGCAAGAGAGGAAAAGGGACTGAATGGACAACATCCAAAAGGAAGGCACCTTCAGAAAGGTGTTCAGATGGGAGAGGTCTAGAATAGGTCTCCAAGTACCTTCTTTTCTGGGCACTAGAAACATTCTTGAATAAAACTCTTTCCATCTTTGGGACACAGGCACCTCTTAAATGGTACCCTGAGACAAGAGGTGTGAAAGAACCTCTGGGAGAAAAGGAAGTTGTTCCCAAGGAGGCTGAGGAATGCCCATTAAAGAAGGGCAGGAAACCCAGACCATGAAGTACCCTTGCCGAATGATTGACAGAACCCAGGAATCCTGGGTGATTCAGAGCCAAACAGGAAGAGAAAGAGAAAGGCGAAGAGAAAGAATGTGGCTGGGAATGGATGCATAGGCAGGGCAGCACCTGGTTTGTCAGGAAAGGAAGGCTTAAGAATCCCTGTAGTCTGAGTGGCCTTAGCTGGAGGAGTCCATTTACTACCCTTTTTACCCTTAAAAGGAGGGTAAGATTGCTACGAACAAAGGCTGGCTTAGAAAGGTAGTTTTGCTGAAATTTAGGCACAGGAGAAACAAAGACATGCTTAACCTCCTGTAAAGCCTTCCCCTTGTCCTGAAGAGACTTAAATAAACCAGCAGCCGCTTCACCAGACAAGAGTATTATCCAGAGGAGCATCCATCAACTTAGCCGTAATATTGGGCAAAGGTTGAAGCCAAATTGAAGTCAAAGCCATGAATATCTCCTCAGAACTGAACCAGAAGCAGAAGCCCTAGAAGAGCCATTTGAGTGTGGAAGATCAGAAAGAATCTGACAGGCCTGAGAAAGAAGAGCAAGACTCACCTAGAGATATGGGTCTGATAATTAATGGCCCTAAAAGCTAGGGTAGCTGAAGTATAAACCTTCTTACCCAGCCTATCCATGATTCTGCTGTCCTTGTCAGGAGGCAGTAACTTGGATGAAGGAAGCAGTTGAGACGGCTTATCAGAGGCTACAGACACCACAGAGGGGTCAGCAGCAGGACATTTAAACAAAAGGAGCAATCTTCAGGCACCCTATAAAACCTATCAGACTTCTTGGGAGTAGCGGGCAGAGAATCCGGTGCTTTAGAGGCATTGGAAAAAACATCCAGTAAAGCAGGCAATACAGGAGGAATGGCCACAGGTTTAGGAGATTCCATCTACAGTAACCCATAGTACCTCTTATGAATATCCGAAACCTGGGCACAATCCCACTTAAAAAATTCCATCATCCTAGAGATTGTGTTCCCAAAGGAAATTTCCTCAGAAGGATTATCTGGAGTATGAGAATCCTCTTCCTCAGACCCATAGTCTAAAGGAGAAGGAATATGGGTCGAGTAAGCAAGGTAGTCGTCATCAGAATCCACCTCAGAAGAATGCTGGGCCTTTTAAGGGAAGAAGAGGGCCAAGGAGGAGCAGAAACTGAAAACCCTTGAGGAGGCCTCAATGACAGTAAAGCATTAAATAACCCCTGAGTAGAGGCCTGCCACTCACTTTGTAGATCCATAAGAGCAGAAGAAACATGATTAGTTTTCTGTTTCTTTTTTAAGGGGACATCCGTCCTAGAAACCTGAGAAGGCCCAGACTCAGTACGGCATTCCACAACTGCAGTAGGAACCTCTTCCCTAAAGAGAAACTGCAGAACCCCTCTAGACCGTGGTTCCCCCTGAACACCTGAAACGGACACCTGCAAAGCCTCATTGAACATGTTGCCTGCCAGATCCTCGCCGGTCTCCAACCCAGACGCGGTAGAAGAATCTGACAAAACAACCAGGTGAACCTCCTGGTTCATAATAACCTCAGGAGAAACTCCCGGCAGAGGCTGGACAGCGGAAGATTCCAGTCTTACCTTATGTACCTTCTTCTTCCCTGACGGCTGACTCATGGGGCAGGAAGTTCCATCCATAGTATCTGCAGCAAGAAGCTTAAGACACTGGTTCTCAAGATACAAGGAAAGGGAAAGGGAAGAAAGACTACTGTGAAGAGTTTTGGGGACAAACGCCTGACAAATTGAACAAGACGTATAGTCATGAGCAGCACCTAGGCAAAAAAAGACACTTATCGTGGCGGTCTTTATGGGGAATCAGTCTCCCACACACATTTACCCTTCCTGGATGACATTAATCCCAAACAGCACAAAGCAAACAGAAGAAGTAACCAAAAACCCAACTGGGTACTTATCTGCAACTGTGCGGACTCAAGCAAACAGGAATAAGCACAGGAATGCCAACAAACAGAAAAATCAGTAAAAAAAACTGGCAGAGGTAATAGACCAATGGTTAAAATAGCATTCAGACTGGCAGCAAAGAAGTTCTGAGGATGGTACGCCTGAAAGTCATCTTTATGCCCTACCCTACGCAAGGAGTGTGCAGGTGACGTTCAGCGCACCTTAAAGCAATGGTAGACTTTGATAAACTGGCCGGATGGTAGGCTTCATGGCAGGGAATCCCCATTTGTAAGGAATGTTGCAGCTGTGAATTTAAGGACATTTACAGTTTCTATTTTTGTAATTTTTGTCTTGGGCTGAACTTGATAGTTCATGGTCTTCCTTGCCACTGATGCCGGATGGAAGTAACATTTGCTTTAAGATGCAGAAAAAGACTGATTAGGCTAGAAATTTAGCTGCTGGTTGCTAGACTTAGATGAGACTCTTGTTATGATTCTAACCTCAGAAATCATACCTAATGTCTGTGCTGTCTGGGACTTGCTGTGTTCTATAGATGACATTTCTTCTAGTCTTCAATTATTCTACCATGTAAGTCTAATTTTAACAGCATTTTGAGCTGAAATGCTGTGCAGTCGGAATGAGAATAAAGTTTACCTATAAGTCTTCCCCCTCTTCATAGTTCTCTGGCCAGTCTCTGCTGAATTGTGAAGTAGTGCCAGTTCAAAAAGCAGAGCCGAAAAGCAGTCGTGAGAAGTACACAGGTCTGATGCCCCTGACAGGAAAGATTATGTAAAAGATCCTAATGGAAAGGCTGTTCATTTTTCTGGAGGACAGGAGCATGTCTGGCATCAGCCAGAGTGGGTGGTGGTACTCTCAGGTGGCGTTGGAGAGAAGGCCAGCAGTAAAGTGGGCTTGAAAGTTTCCTATACTGTATCAGAGATATGTTATTTAAAAACAGTCTGAACCTTCTTGAGATTTGCCAGTCCCCGCTAGTTTAGAACAGCAGTCCAAACGTTATGAACAGCTTTTCCACAATTTTGACCTGTTCAAAAGATATATCAAACTGAGCAACATCTCTGTCAGACAGGGTTATCACAAATATTGCAAACTGACTTAGAGACGTGACCACATTCTTTATCTGGATTGTTGGAAAGCTTAAAATTCATTGTGAATATGGCAGTCTGTTCTTGGAAAGAACTGTGCTTGACTCTTCCCTTCTTTAGTGCCTTTAATCCAGTGGATACTTCAGTGTTCTGTATGAAGGTAGTAGAGTTAATACAAAACCTACAGTGCTCCCTTACAATGTGTAAGTTGGGTGATGGAGTTCTGCTGGCTTACATAAAAGGCAAAATGAAATCAAGAAGTATCTCATAGCTAGCTGTAAAAACAAATGCCATCTCCTGTGTCTGGTAACAGGTGCCCAAGTTTATAAAACAACTGTGCGAAAGATGTGAGAAAGCTGAAATGGGTGTATTTTAGGCTTTGCCCCCACCCCACCCACACCACCTCACTTACACATTCTAACCCTAACCCTACCTCCATACATTACAGTACAGAAAATACTTTCCATAACAGTACCACTAAACAGGACACAAATACGGAGTTCACAAGTAATACCACACACACACACCCACACACACAAACATTATACATCTCAAAATCTCTCCCCTTCCCTTCCCTTTCTGTAACCCAAACCCATGAACACACACACACACACACACACACACACACACACACACACACACACTGCCAGCCCCACTTACCGCTACTGCATGTACATGTCCTTACTAAAATCAACATTCAGCTTTGATCTTTGCAGTAATGCATACACTGAACCACCCATGTACTCGATAACTTGTGACAGCAAAAAAAAAAATTGTCAGCATTCTGTGCATTCGGCAAAATTCATGTAAATTATATCAACACCACTGTACATTTTATGGATAGATGGATTGATAGATGGAACAATAACTAGCTTGATGGATGGACAGATAGATATGCATATGCATAAAAATGTAGAATGGTGTTGACCACTTCTGTCAGTTGCCCTAATGAGAAAATTTTCCAACAGACTAGACCTTTATTAGGATCAGTGTTTTCATCCAGATTAGTGTGGTCAATGTGAACAATTGCACCCATTTAACAACAGGGATAGCACTTGTTTAAAAAAAATCACAGACAATTGCTAAACCTCGCAGTGCATCCCCCATACTCCTCCTCTCTCTTTACTTGTATTTAAACTGATTTTGTCTTTGTGATGTGTCTGGTCTCCTGTTTTTCATGTTACTACCTAAATTATTCTGTGGAGGCAGTGCTACTGTAATTTGCATTTTCATATTTTTGTTAAAAACTTCTTAGTTTAGGATGTTAATCTAGTAATTGTTTTCAGAGTTAGGTAATTTTGCTAATGTTATTTTGGGATCTGATGCAGTCCACACTCCAAATGGAAGTTCCCATGCATCAGCCAATGTGTGTTGCTTGTCTCTGATGCTGTGCTGTTCAATTAATTGTTTTCAACTCCAGATTAGGAAATCCTGGGCATAATTTGTTTGTTTAATGGTATTTTTCTTCTGTTTCAGGAATTATGTGTGTGTAAAAACTGCAAAAAACGTAGGTAAGCTATAGTTTTCATTGTGTGATACCTTAAACCTCCTGTAATGGAGGCACATAGGGTATATGCAAATGGCCCATTAAAGACATTGTGTTTCAGCTATGTGGCTTCTGAATGTCCATGACTTTTTTACTTTTTAAGGCTTTGTGGTTACATTCAGGGCAATAAAGCCAAACCCTAGTAGGACCAGGATCTACTAGTGCAACTGTGTTACACATGTTAACGTCCTTAATTTCACAACATGGCTACTGACATTTCAGTCTCAAACAGTGCCCTGTTCTCCTCAGAAGTGGTACGGATTCTGCATGAGGCAAGAAGGCCTACCACCAGGAAAAAAAAACACATCTATCTAACTGGAACAGCTTTTTATATTGCTTCTAACAGTAAAATCTCCTATTTACTGGTGGCTATGCTTGCAATATCTTCTTCAGTTATTCTAGACTTTTCTTTTCATCTGTTAAAGTTCATTGTTCTGCCCGATTGGTTTGCTTTCTGTAGGAGCCTACCTTGATGCTTCTGTTGATGATGAAGCTGCCTCTTAAGGGGGTTTCTTCTCCTCAGACCACCCAAGTGGATTCTTATGCTTTCCTGGGATCTGATTTTGTACTAAACAAATTGATAAGGCTACCCTTGAACTTTTTTTTTTTTTTCCAATTTCCTTAACATTTTTATCTTTAAAAATGGTGATAATTTCAACTGGGAGAGTATCAGAACTGCAGGTCATGAGGCATTCTCATCTTGCATAATCTTTCTTAAGTACAGTGTAGCCTTTTCTAGAGCCCCACCTTTATGCTGAAGGTGTTGTCTGTCATTGCTTTAAATAAGAACATCCATTTGCCACATTTTCTTTATCTCAGAATCATGGAGAAATGCATATTATATCTTATGGATCCTAGGAGGCACCTTTAGTTATGTATCTCCATTAGACGTTGAGGTCTCCTCAGCTTTTGTCACTTGTTTCCTATATATTAGAAGCTCCTTTGTAGCCTGGAAAATCATATTGGGTGCTGTTTAAATTTCTCGGTAAGACAACAAAGGCCTAATGCAGCTGCCTAGATCCATTTTGTAGGGAAATGAAGACCTGGCTGCAACCTACCATTTCAGTTGCTATTCCCAGCACTAGAGGAATCGTGGGGGAGGAGTATATGACTAACTTGCCAGTCAAGTGGGTGTGGAATCCCCCATCGACAGTTCTCACTACATTCTACAGAGGTGCTATAGAAAGGATCCTGACGAGCAACCTCGTAGTATGGAAGCTGCTCTACCTCTGAGCGCAAATCCCTCCAGAGAGTGGTGAAGACAGCCGAGAGGATCATCAAGACCACCTTACCATCTATCTATGACTTGTACTTATCCAGATGTCTGGACAGGGCAAGAGGAATAATTAAAGACTGCACTCACCCTGCTTACAGACTGTTCCTGCATCTGTCATCTGGAAAGTGCTTCCGAAGCATACATTGCAGAACTACAAGATTCAGGAACAGCTTCTTCCCTAATGTCATCAGGCTGCTGAACTCTAGTAACAACTGCGTTCCATGATGACCATCTGGGTCAGTAGAACCGTAGTAGCTTGTCTCATATTCTGCATTAGCCTGGTTACCAGTCTCATCAAATACTTAGTGCAATATTCATCATAACTGTTAACTTATAGGCCATCTAGAGCAGTAGCAATGCAGTAAAATATCTCTTCTTTCAGTGCAGTACATGTTACGAATTCATAAATTAGCCATAGTGCAATACTCTAAGGTCCATAGTGCAATACTCTAAGGTCCATAGTGCAATACTTAAATATCTGTCTCTGTCCAAGGATCAGTGCAATGTCTTAACATTGTCTTGTACCTGTTCATAGGTTCATACTAGGCTATCTGCCCTGGGGCAGTTATAAGCCTAGCCCGATTCTGTATGGCTTACGCCGCCCCTTGATTTGAGTATACTGTGCCCTTTTTAAGGTTTAGTTTACTGTGCCTCTGTCTAATAGTGACACGGGAGTAATCCCTGGGACAAACCTACGATCCCCCATCCACCTATCGAGATTCTTCTTGAAGAGATTCAGTGAGGTGCTCTGCCTCACATGAACTGGAATTCTATTCCAGAGCGAAGGGAGCCTCTGGGTTATGAACCTGTCCCTCCAGCAAGTTCTATTTATTTCTGTGCTGAGGTTCAAGTCCCTTGAGCATGTGGCTCTAAGGGATTTAGATTTACTGAGGTGGAGCATGTCCATTAATTCTGGATTTGACATAGCTTTGTATGTCAGGCATAGATCGCCCCGAAGTAGGCGGTATGCAACTGAGTAGAGCTGGAGTTTTTTTTAGCCGAGCAGCATATGGCATCTGTTTGAGACCCTTGATCCTCTTGGTGAGATACTTTTGGGGTCTTTCAAATTGCTGCAGGTGTCGGGTAAGGTACATCCCAAAAGGGGCATTGTATTCTATGATGGGCTTGATGAGGGATGAATAAAGGGGCACGATTACCTCTCTTGATCTAGATGTGAAACCCTTCGTGATGAGGTGGGCTATGTAGAAGGTCTTTCTAACCACTTTGGCAATGTGGTTTTCAAAGGAGAGATTGCTATCAACTTGGGTCCCCAGGTCCCTAATAACTTTCTCTGTACTTAATGGGTTTCCGCCTATGTGGTAATTTATGGGCACATTTTTTTGCCAAAGGGTATGAATATACATTTTTGGCATTTAGCTTTAAACCATGGCGCTGGCACCAGTTATCTGTCTCTGTGAGACCTTTTTGAAGGATGTTTGTGTCAGCTGGAGAGTCGATTATGGCGCCCAGTTTGCAGTCATCTGCGAACTTGGTGAGCCATAGTCCTCCCACGTTTGCCTGTACCTCGGAAAAGTATATACCGAACAAGAGTGGTCCCAGGACAGAACCCTGTGGGACGTCACTTGTGACCGGTTTCGAGTCTGACATGGCTCCAGCAACTCTCACTCTGTGTGTTCTGTCTTTGAGCCAGTTTGCGACCCATCTTGTGACATAGGGGTTTATATTTAAGCTGGATAGCTTATCTATGATGCCCGAGTGGGGTATTGTGTCAAATGCCTTTGCAAGGTCCAGATAGGCTGTGTGGACTACCTTCCCTTCATCTATGGCTTTGGTGACTGTTTCAAAGAAGTCAACCAGGTTCAAAAGGCAGGATCTGCCCTTGACAAAGCCGAACTGGGTAGGATCTAGTGTCTGTAGGTCCCCAATGTCTTTGTTTATGAGCTCCGTGATGCAGACTAAGCTGGTCAGGCTTATGGGGCGATAGTTTCCAGGGTCCGTAGAGGCTCCACCTTTGTGGAGTGGGACCACTGTTGCTGTACGCCATTCTGTGGGCACATATCCTGTAGTGAGGCTGAGATTGTATAGCTGTTTTATTTGAGGGATTAGTTCCTCTTGGAGTTCATGTAGGACGCAACCTGGGAAGCCATCTGGTCCCATGGAAGCAGTGTTTTTTGCTTTGGAGAGGGCAGCCTTCACCTGAGTATCAGAGATGTTTGGGAGGCAGCCCTCTGCCGGGATAGATACTTGCTCTTTTGGGGGGAGGGGGTGGAGAAGTTTGCACTGAACCTGTCTGCCAGGATATTGGCGATGTCTGTGGGTTCAGTGTATTTTTTTGTCGTTTAGAATCAACTCAGAACAAGTCTGGGAGTTGCATCCCAGGTTCCTAACATAACTGAAAAAAAATTATGATTGTCTTTGGTGTTCTGTGCAATTTTTCTCTCGAAGCTGCCCTTGGAGGATTTTATGAGGGATCGTAATTTTTTGCTAGTACTGATTAGAGATGCCTTCCCTTTTAGGGATTTTGCTCTATCATGTAGTAGCTTCCTCCTTCTGTTGTACAGTTTATTTATGGCAGGGGTCCACCAGACTGGACGCCTGCCTTTGGATGATTGGGTCTTGGTTTTGTTTGGGATAGCATGATCCATGCATTCCTGGAGATGTCCGTAGAATGCGTTTATATAGGATTCTGCAGTTTGGGCCGTAGTTTCCACTGGCCCTGGGGCCTTGAAGGATTCCACTCGGTTTTGAGAAGTGAGAAGTTCGCTTTTGAGAAGTTTTTCACTGTGGTTTTCTGGGCTGGGGATGGGGTCGGGATGTGGACATCCAGTGAAATTAATTTATGGTCTGATCTTACCAATGAGGGATATACTTCTGGTGTGGAGCATAGAGTCCCCATGTTGGTAATGATCAGGTCTAGTATGTTGTCCCCTCTTGTGGGAGTGGTGACTAGTTGTTCCATAGCATTTGAGTTTATAATTTCCAGGAACCTTTGGGCTAAGGTGCTGGGGTTTGAGTAGTGCTCCCAGTCAATGTTTGGGTAGTTGAAGTCGCCCAATATAATGGTGTTCGGAGAGATATTCATGTTCTCCAATGTTTTCAGGAAAGCCGAGTGGGATTCCTGACTTTGAGAGGTTGGACTGTTGGATGCTATAAACTGAAAAGCAGTCTTGCCCACTGTTAGTTGCACATGGATGGTCTCCGATACTTCGTGCAATGCCACTAACCTGGAGGTGTGGATATCCTTGATAAATATGGAAACTCCCCCTCCTTTTGTGGTTCGGTCTGGGTTTTGGGGCCGAAAAGCATGATATGAGGTATAGCCTGGTAGTGCTGGGGTGCTCTCTGGAGCCTTGAACCAGGTTTCTGTCACTGCACAGATATCAATGTTCTCCATACTGAGGAGAGCTTCGAGTGCATGCATCTTGAGGTTAAGACTTCTGGCGTTAAGCAGCATTACCCTTAGTTTCTTGTTCCTTGTGCTGTCTATAGGGGTGGGTTTGACTTTTGAGCCTTGCCTAAAAAAGGCACTATGGGGTGGCAAGAGCCTTTGCCAATATCCGAAAGCCCAGTGGTGACAGGTGCAAGCCGTCCCTAGCGAAGCAACGTGGCTTGTTGAGCATGTCATCCCAGGCTGACAGACACTGGATCCCCTTTGAATGACACCAAAATTTTAGCCAATTGTTAAAAATCGATCATTTTGTCTTTGTACTGTGGCATCATTCTAGGTGAGGGTAAGATGCTGCTCAAGGTCAGGGTCATACCAGCCTGGGCTACATGATCAGAGAGCTCCTCTATGTCTCTTTTCATGTAGTCCAGGGAGGTATCAGGTCATTCACACCAGCATGTACAATGACTGAGTCATATTTGTATTTGCTTTGGAGTAACCTGAGTGCTTGCGTTATGTGGCGGATCCTAGCACCCGACAGGCAGCTCACCATGACCTTCTCTTTATTCAGCCTGGTGAGCGGGACGTCAGTGTGTCTGACAATAGAGTCACCTATTACAAGAGTATCAGGTGTGTTATTCAGCCTTAAGGGCTGTGGCTGCTTGGCACACTGACTTTGTGGGCTATGTGTTGTGCGTGTTTTGTTTTGAGGTAGCGTTTGCTTGGATGTCTGCTTTGGAGGTCTCTGTTGCTTAGGTAGATTTTTATTTAGAGCCTCCGAGTATGTTTTTGTGTATTTATGTGTTTGGTTCACTGATGTGGTGGGACTATGTGATACTGGAATTGTGTTGTGAGAGGTTACCTTCTCCTCCTGACTGGTTACACCAGTTTTGAGATGAGAGAGCTCAGCCTCCAGTTTGGCTAAATAGTTGCATCTCTCACATATATTTGAACCTGTTTGGAGGAGGAGAGGGTTGTCCGTGTACATGAGACAGTTGTAACATTGCCTCAAAATTCCCAGATTCACCAGCTGGACTGGAGAGGAAACCATTGACTGACCTTTGGACATGCTAGAGTAATATAGGGAAACTGAATTTAAGACAGACCAATAGAGGACAGGGTAGTCGTAGAGAGTATAAGAGTAAGTAGTGCTTATGGTTTAAAAGTGCTAACTTGTAGGATTACTTAACTGGACCAGTGAAGGGCCTTAGAATGAGAATATGGTGTTTAAATTGAGAGATAGAGCAGTTCTAAGGGAAAAAGTGAAGAGCAGACTTTGTGGAGCCAGGAATAGTTTAAACCCAATTAGGTGGCGCTGCCTGCTGTTGCGCTATGCACAAAAACGCGCAAAAGATGGTTTTAAGAGAGGAAGATGAAGGAGTTTGGAATTGACCCAAAATGGCCAATAAAACTACAGTTTCAAGTCATTAACCACTCCCACAGGGGCAGGCAGACTGCTCAATGTTTTTCTCTGCCACTGATCAACAGAGAGACTTCCCTTTAGCCCAAGCAAAAAATGGCCTCCAAGAAACTTACAAACAGTTCAAGAACAGCAAGCCTGTAACTGAACTTTTTTAAATCTCAGAAAAGTGGGAAAAAAGCAAGATTTTTTGTTTTTTCAGAGATAGCAGAGGTTCACAAGTATCAACAAGTTATAACAGTGCAGTAAATGACCCCACACAAGAGTGCTAGGCCAAAGACAGATAAAATGCAAGTTTTGAGAAAAAAAACGATTTTAAAAATAAGTGCAAACAGGAAATTCAGTAAACAGCTCTAGGTTGTGCTCTAAATACAGTTACTAATGCAGAAATCAAGTTTAACAAACCAAAAAATGCTCAAAATAGGCGGCTGTGCAGAATAACTTAGCAAATAAACAGAGGAAAAATACTTAAAATCTCAAAAGTGGCTCCTTTCTTCTCTCAGCGTTTTTTCCTCTTGGTGGGTGCTTCACCAACAGCCAACAAGCCTGAAAAGACGCCAAAACCATGAGACTACCAGGTTTTAAGAGAGGAAGATGAAGGAGTTTGGAATTGACCCAAAATGGCCAATAAAACTACAGTTTCAAGTCAGTAACCACTCCCACAGGGGCAGGCAGGCTGCTCAATGTTTTTCACTGCCACTGATTAACAGAGAGACTTCCCTTTAGCCCAGGCAAAAAAATGTGCAATACTAAAGTCTCATGCAAGTAAGTGTTCACTGTGAAAAGTGTTAAAATCTGTTTCTAATTGTGTGTAGTATTAGTCTGTCTACCTGCATGTCCGTGATGTAATATCTAGATGTTATATGTACAAATATCTGTGAAAATAGTCTATATGCTGTCTATACAATGAGTCCAGAGACGTGGAATTTTGTTCAGTTTTTACACTTGTGTGATTTCTGAATGACAGTAAAGTTTACTTTGACTTTTTTTTTTTTTTTTGAATTATTTTGGAAGGGGTTCATGTGGTACCCTGGGTGGTGTGATTTCCCTGATAGAGACCAGAGAAACTACCACTCAGGCTGTGAGGGGAGGGGCAGGACCACTTCAAGGGATTTCCTTTACAGACAACCCATTGGGTGCCTCTCTCTAGCACTTGGCCTTATGTGCACAAGTAAGGGCCAGGGAGTAAACAAGAAAAATGCAAACCAGCCCTGATGACTTTCTAAATGATAGCCCTTCTTTGTTGACAATCTCCTGAGTGATGTGGAGCAAATGGATCACTTGAACAGGAGGTGTCTGTTGACAGATGGGAGAAAGAGCTACAAAAAAAAGGCTGTTGCTGATTCTACTGTAGGTTGGGGGGGTAGCTGCTATGGCTTTTTTTTTTTTTTTTTTTGCTTTTTGTTCTGGGGTATATTGGTATGGGCAGATGTGAGAGGTCACAACTTTGCCTTCTATCTCGACATTACTGAACACACAGTCTAGAGTTAGCGGTGCTTTGCTGTACTCCATATTATATTGGATGGCCATCCATTGCTAAGTCAAATGCATAGGTTGCTTTTCTGCCTATTTGTCATGAATTCCGGGGAAGTGAGATGTGAGGAAGTCACCATAACAGTAGGTATTGGGATCCATTGTGTCTGTCTGTCTGTATTTGTCTCTCTCTCTTTTTCTCTCAAGATGTTCAAGTCCTGTCTTTCCCCTTTTGAAATTCTTGTCCTGCACTGGCTTTTATGGTTTGCTGTCATGGTGCCATGTTGTGTTCAAGCAATGATACAATCATAACATAGGAGGTGAAATATTCCTGCAGTCCAGGAGATCCTTGGTGTGTAGACGGTGAGAATGGAAATTGCTATGGCACTGCTGAGTTTGCCTTGCTTGTTGTTGTTGTTGTTGTAGTAACATAGACATAACAGTAGTGTTGTAAATTGTTAGAGCCTGGTATTATTATAAGTCTGTATTGTCATGTACCCCCTTAGTGAAGCATTTTGTGTGTTACAACTTGTTGAGGTTGTAGCAGAGACTGGTCTGAATTACATGTAATTTTGGACTAGGACAGAAATTCTAAGACTTTTTCTGACATAGATACCTGTATGTTTACTGAGTGCTAGGGCCTTGTATGTAGAAATCTAAATGGGTTCCTTCTTTCAGCCTGTATGATTTTAACATTCCCCTGTCATGGGATGGGCATCTGGACAGCTGATTGGGTTGGTAGGAAGGGAATGTGTCCACTAGCTAGACATAAAGTTAGATATCTACTGTTAGCCAGGCTTTCTCACACAGTTAAACTTCATATATTTCTGCCAGTTTACATGAGCATCTCACCATTTTTATATCAGTTAATCTCTTAAGTTGTGAAACACACATTCATACAAACTAGGCTAGAGATGTTAGTCATTTTGTCAAAAGTAGGACCTCCTAGCTAAAGATTCCCAAGTAAAAAAAGGTAAGTAAATAAGTCGTACTTGTCAAAGTATCTACAAATAATTAATTTAGTTTTAAATACATTATGTAAAACATAATCAATGACCTCACTGGCCGCGCAGCGTTCTAGATCAATACATTAACATATAGTGATATCTCATTAAACAGTAAACCATAACAGACGTAGGGCAAATATAAATAAATGAAATGCTTCCTGTGTATAGCACAGGAATCATAAACCTGAAACCCTTCCTCACCATCAAGACTTCAAAAAAAGCAAATCCAGAATGTAATTCAGGATGAGGACTGGGGTGCAACTACTATACAAGTCTTTCTGTTCTTGGTAAACAGGAAATAAGGCTATGTGGTTGCTTGCTGCTGGCAGATGCTCTGCTGTAGAGTTATGCCTTGAAACATACATGCTGCATCTCAAGATTAGCTGATGTAACATCATGTAATAAAAGAAGAAAGCAGGTTATGACACTGATTGCTGTCCTGGAAAGACAGTGGTGATTGTGGCTGTGGTAGAAACCAGAGATTACCCCCTCAGTGGATACACATGGCTTTGCACCAACAGATTTCCTTTCTGTTCTACTGCTGCTTAATAAAAGCTTGCTGAATTTAGGGAGAGAGAGAAAAGAGAATCAGCTTTGACTGAAATAAGTTTGGATGGAAGTGAATCCTTGGTCAGAACTACAGGTACCAAGCAGGATACAACTTCACGTAATAAAATGTTTAAGAATATAACCTACTTAATTCATATCATAAAATAATCCAAAGGCAATCCAACTTTAGAAATTGTATATCATGATATAACCCTAAGACAATATGTGAAGTTGTTCTATCACGCCATTCATTTTTTACTGATGGGTTCGGAGCCAATCCTCTGCTCCGACTCGGGCAACTGCAAAAGCTCAAGGTCTTCAACTAGCTCGAGGCCAACTCCCTATTCCATGACGCACTCTGATCTTCCGTCAGATCTCGTTTGCTGCTGCAACTTGATCGGATGTTCACCAGCTCTGACCAGTGAATAACTTTTCTTCTTTAGAAATTATAGTTGTTATATTAGCTAAAATAGTCATTTAGCCTTTTTATATAAATAGAGTGTGTAGTTTGTATTTTGTAGTTAGATCGTTCAATACATTATATTTTTAGTTTTTAAGGCCTGTTTTTGTTAGGCCTTCTCTTCTCTTTATCTCTATTTAAGCTAGCTTAATAACAGAGAAATTAGTGGCCGTGTTTTTAGGCCCCTTTTTTCTCTTGATCTTCCTTAGATAAGAGTGTGTGTTTGATAAGATTATAGCCCTTTTTTTTCTACAGGGCACAGAATTTTTTATTCTTATATTAATATCAGAGTGTGTTGTATTAGCCTTTTAGTCCCTCTTTTTTATACTGCACATAGTTATCTTAATTACTAATATCATAGTAGAAGTTAGTGGCCGTGTTTTAAGGCCTTTTTTCTTGATTATCAGTGATAATGTACTGTGTGTGTGTGTGTGTGTGTGTGTGTGTGTGTGTGTGTGTGTGTGTGTGTGTGTGTGTGTGTGTGTGTGTGTGTGTTAGAGTGAATTTGCAGCCCTTTCTTTTTATACAGGGCAGATAAATATTTTCAGTGTGAGCTTAATTTCTAAAGCCTTTCTTTTTTCAAGGCTTTACTAGCTTTGTGTGAATCTTTATTGTTACTGTTTTTTTTCTGTTATTGGCTTGCTGATAATGTCTCACAAACAGAAGGAAAAAGCCAAGTCTGGCTTCAAAAAATGCCCTAGATGTGGGCAAAAGATGTCCATAACTGATGGACATACTGAATGTATTTACTGCTTGGGTGAGGTTCACCCGCAAGGAAGCTGTTCTATATGCCACTCCTTCAGCTCGAGTGTTCCATGAAAAAAAGAGAAAGGTAATGGATAAAGGTCTGCTTAAATCCTCTTTTCAAGAGTCATTGGATAAGTCAGACAAACATTCCAAAAAGATGGAACCGACAAAATCTCCATCTACATCGAAGTCAGCTTCTAGTAAAGCGTCGACATTGGTTCCACAGCCTTCAGAACCGACTGTTGCTATGGTTAGGAGCCAGTCCCCAACCTTGGAGCTGGTATGTCCTACCTTAAAGTCCCCTATATTGCAGTCGGTGGCTTTGTCACATTCCTCACGGGCCTCAAGTAGACTGTCTGATTTGGATGTGGACCGTGTGGTGAAGAAGCTTCTACAGATACCGGTGCTGGCAAAAATGTTATCGGCATCAACCCAGGGGGCTTTGGAGCCGACCTTAGTTCCTCCTACACCTTCTGTTCCTTCTCCAATCTGCATGGATGTTTCAGAGCCAAAGAGTGCAGAACTGATGATTGTGGACCCTTTGGGTCCGACACCTTCTATAGGTTTTTCGGCCCCAACTGCCCTGATACATTCGATGCCGACCGAGGAATCTCGGGGCCGACACTCATCGTTCAGGTCCGGGAGGATAGTAGGACCGATTTGTCGGTGCCGACTTTACCTCTCAGGGCTTCGGCTCGAGTGAATTTGGCCCCGACCTCTGGCTCGGAGCCCTCTGTACTAGAGCAGATGATTTCCTTCGGATCCGAGGGATTTCTCTTGTCGGGGCCGAGGGGCCTTCAGGGCTATGAGGAGGGCTTTGTCCGCCCTGACAACCACTCCGTCAGTTCGAGCAGCTCCCTCCCTGAAAGCACCTGTGTCTGCCTCTTCATCACATGCTCGATTGAAGCGTAGAGATCCTGAGCCTCGGGAAGCTACAATGGGTGAGCCATGTTCTTCCAAGACCTCTCCAGAAGCCCACACCAAAGAAGTGCCTAGGAAGAGACACTCTGTAAGAGGAAGCATTTGGACTCCCCTCAGAAGTCAGTCACTTCGGATACTGACTTGGATGAGTCAGAAGGGTCCCCACAGTCCCCCTCAGAAGATATCTCCTTTGCAGATATCTTAGAGATTCTTAAACAGAGAGGTGGCTGGAAATCCCTTAACCCTTCTGATGATGAGTCAGTTCTCCTGAAGGCTTTTGGCTCTCAACCCTCCACTTCTTGGGTGTCTCCACCCTTCGATGAGTTGCTTGAAGTACTCACTTGAAGGGCATGGGATTCCCCAGACACAACAGAGTCTGTCCCCAGGAGGCCTAACAAATTTATAACTAGCCCCCAAGACAGACTTTACCTTACTAAAGGAGTACCTGTTGATGCTATGGTGGTGGCAGCAGCCACCAAGAAGGAATTATTGGAGACTTCATCTATTCATCCTTTTAATAGGGAATCTAGGATTATGGACAGACAAGGGAAGCATATGTTTAGTTCAGCAGCCTTCGATCGCTGAACTACCTCACACATTTTACTAGGTTACAAAGGGATCTCCTGAATGAGCTAGGAGACACCCTACAGGGTTCATTAGCTGCTGGAGTTTCAGACAAGGTAACTTTCCAGCTCTCCACTCTTAATTCGATAGTGAACTCTTCCATGCGTCTGTTATCATATGCAGCTGATGGTACGAGCAGAGCAGCGGGTACAGGAATCGCTCTCAGGAGACATTCCTGGATGCGCTTATGTTCCTTTATGGAACGTTTTAAGTCTTCCTTCATTAACACCCCCCTTTGATGGTTCATCTCTTTTTGGACTTAAGGTAAAGGAAACTCTTACCAGGAGTGAAAAGGATGTAAAGACCTTGTCTTCCATCGGAGTACGTTTTTCTACCCCGAATAGACCTTACCCCAAAGGGAGGGGAGGTGGAAAGATATGGTTCCGTAAATCTCAAGGATCTTTCCAAAACACTCATGGTGACACCCCCCTCTAGATGCAGAGGAGGGGGTAATAATGGAAGACGTTGCCCACGTGACAGAGGGGATCCGCAGAACCAGGGTGACAGAGACCAGTTCTTTGGCAAGCCCTAATCAGCACTCCTGAGAGGAGGCCCGATAGTTCATCTGTGGAGGCAGTCAAGCGACACCTATCTTTGTACCTAGACCCCTGGCTAAAAATAAAAGATAGCTGGGTACAAAGCATAATATCCAGAGGATACTCTATTCCCTTTGCCACTCCACCCCCTCTAATAAAGAAAATCCCAGATGTTCCACCCAATCACAGGGACCAAGCAGCCTTAGAGGTCCAAAGGTTGCTGGACAAAAGAGTCATCCAGCCAGTCCCAGCAGACCAGAGAGGATCCAGAATTTACTCAAGGTTCGTTTTAGTTCTAAAGAAAACAGGGGATTGGAGACCTATTCTGGACCTAAGCAGACTAAATAAGTCAGTAAAAAAGACGTCATTTCGGATGGTCAGTTTCAGTCAGTACTTTCCTTTCTGGGGAAAGACAATTGGATGTGCTCTATAGATCTTCAGGATGCGTACTACCACATAAAGATGGACAGACCATTCAGGGATCATCTACGCTTCCAGCTGGGAGCCAGCCATTATCAATTTCACGTTCTGCCCTATGGTCTCACTACAGCCCCCAGAGTGTTCACCAAATGTATGGCAGTAGTCACCACTCACCTGAGACAGTTGGGATTCCAGGTGTTTCCATATCTAGACGACTGGCTCCTTACTGCCAACACCAAGCATCATCTTCTTCATGAGAGGGACACAACCTTAGACCTATGCAATCAATTGGGGATTACCATCAAACTAAGAAAAATCTGACCTGTCTTCATCGCAACAGACCGTCTTCATAGGAGCAGAACTAAACACAGTTTCAATGGCATTAAGTCTGCCTCCAGAAAGAATTTCTCTCTTACGAGAGCAAGTATTAGACCTGCTTCCAAGGAAAAAAGCCCCAGTCTCAATGGTACTCACATTGCTAGGATCGATGGTGGCAGCAATCATTGCCATTCCCCTCGCTCGAATACACATGCGAATTCTATAATGGCTTGTATTCTCTCAATGGTCCTTTCAGGAACTTCCAATGTCACACCAAATTATCATAACGAATGCATGCAAGAAGGACCTTCAATGGTGGCTGACGTCTCAACATGTATCTCGGGGACGCCCGTTCGTTCTAACCAATCCCATAGCCACGGTGACCACGGACGCTTCCTTGATTGGGTGCTGGGTCTGGATCTGTTGACCCATACATCGGGGGCTCTTCATCCTTCTCTTCCTTCCCTCAAACTGACAGCTTGGCTGCTCCAATTCCCACAATAGCCAGGATTTACAATCTCTCAACTGAGGTCCAACATGTTATAACATCCTGTCATGAATCATCTACCAGAAAGTTATATCTTAGCAAATGGAAGATATTTTCGTTATGGGCCTCTCAGAATGATGTTGATCCTTATCTAGCTCCGATCCCATCTATATTGGAATTTCTAACTAAACTTTTCAATGAAGGAGCTGCTGCAGCTGCCATTAGAGTTCAATTAGCAGTGATCTCAAACTTTCATCTTTGTTTCCAAGGCTCCAATATCATGTCGCATCAACTTGCCAAAGCTTTTCTTAAAGGTGCCATTCATTTGAGGTCACCAATCAGAGCTCCAGTCATGCCATGGAAAGTACATTTTGTTCTCTCCAGAATCATATTACCTCCATTCGAACCACCCTCATCCTGTTTTTTGAAATTCCTTTCATGGAAGACTATTTTTCTGATAGGCATTACTTCTGCTCAGAGGATTTCTGAGCTGCAAGCCTTGACCATCAAACCTCCTTATCTGATTTTCCACAATGACATAGTTTCACTCAGAACTAATGTCCTTCTTACCAAAAGTTTGTTCAGAGACAAATCTTAACCAATCTATTCATTTGCCAGTCTTCTTTCTTCAGTACACAAATAGGATGGAACACATGCTGCACAAACTTGATGTTCATAGACAACTCCGATTTTACCTAGACAGAACGAAACAATTCAGGTCAATGGATCAACTCTTGTTTCCTTTTCGGAGTCAAAGAAGGGTGCCCCAGTGACAAAAGTAACCTTGTCAAGATGGCTATCAGATTGCATTTCCTTCATTTATAATTCACAAAATGCTCCCTTGCAACAAAACATAAAGGCCCACTCTACTAGAGCTATTTCAACCTCATTAGCTTTGTGCAGCAGCTACCTGGTCAACAGGGACAGGACCTCCTTTGGTTCCACAGTTCTGAGGAATATTCTCCTGTGAGCCATCCAAGAAAGATGGTGCTTGGGACGCTACCCATCAGTAAAGAATGAACAGTGAGATAGAACAGCTTCACATAAAGAAGTTATCTACTCACCATAACGTTCCATGTGCGTTGTTCATCTCACCTTCATTCTTACGTCCCACCCTCCAACCCCCATCCAGTCTACTTGAGGTCCGTATCTTATCCAACTCTCTGAGTGGCATATTTATACTACTAAGTAGTCACGCAGCAAACAAGATCTGAGGAAAGATCAGGGTGCATCATGGGATAGGGAGCCAACTCACATGGAACGTTATGATGAGTACATAACTGCTTTATTTCCTACATTCATAAGTCATTTTAATATGCAGACTAAATATTTTTCTTCTACTTTCCATCAATTACTCTTCATCGATATTTATATTCTTTGTCTACCATTACTCTCATGCAGTTTTTTATTTTACCCTCCCCTTTCTTATACTACAGTAATTTATTTATTTATTTCACATTTGTTAACCGGATTGGTCCAACTAGGTAAGAATTTACCCTTTTTCAGTGGAGACCCGAGGGGAAAAGCCCCAGACAGACATACAAGTAGAGACAAGTTTACAATAATACAGAGCAAAAATAATGTCATGAATACAATAGATAAGAAAAAAATAATGTAATCAATGGAATTAAACATAGCTATATACAAAAATATAATAATAAGGGTGTAAAAGGAAAACAACGATAATAAGTCAGGAGGAATGCAGAAAGGGAATTAAGGTTATAGTTAATCATTTGAAAATAATATGGCATTACTAGATTAGTGGCTAGAAGGAGAAATTGTGCAAGTGCAGGGGGCCTCAGATCTGAGGAAGAAACTAGTGCAGGAGAAAAAAAAGAGAAATGTGTATGAACAAGGGGCCTCAGATCAGAGGAAGAGATGGTGCAGAAGAAAGTAGTAGAGGAGGGAGGGTGTAAAAGGGAGAGCATATAGATATAGTAAGTTATAGAAATAGGAAAGGTCTTATAGATCAGACTTAGTGATAAAGTGGGTATAGGGAGAGGGAGGGGTTAAGTAGGGTGGTTGCAGGTACATATAGGGTAGGGTTGTTATAGAGATACAGTATTAGGTCATGTTTGATGTTCGATAGGAAGATATGGCTACTGATTTCCAGTGGATGATTGTTCCAGATAAGGGAAATGGAGTGTTTAGTATTTTACCTATGTTCTTATTGGGTCTGTAGACTTGTAGTAAGTGTTTATCGGAGCTGTGCAGAGAACACATTTTGAAAATATTTCAGTTTCTCTGCACTCTTTAGATCTTGTTTACATAATGTTTCAGTTTGTTTACTATATCCTATCACTTGTCAGAGTTTATATTATCATTTCATGTTATGTTTCTTACTAAGTGTATACTTATTGTGCAGAAATTTTCTTTCCTTGGCCTTTTCTAAAAAGGAGCAATTTTTAGCCCATTTGGGCTATCCCAGTTAACAACTAGAAATAAGTAAAATTAATAACTAATTGATCTGAACAAATATTTTTGGGTTCATTTTTTACCAGTAACTCTTAACAGAAAACATTAATTAAAAATAATGTGCAGCGGGTTGCGTTGTGACTTTTTATATATTTGTCTCGATGTATGTGCCAGGTACATCCGTTAAAGTATATATAATATATACAAGAGTGTTATTAAATTTAGAAAATGGGCAATTTAAATGGTTTGTAGTTTAAAATTTCACACACACACTCTTGTATGATATGTACTGCATACAGGTACTGTATATAGAGCCTGTGCTTTAGTTTGATCTGATTGCCTGTCTGAAGAACATGACCATCTTTGGCACTGCAGCAAAATGTGAGGCAGCTGTAATTGTACGTGAATAAGTTGACTTGCGAATCTGCTGGAAGAGATGCAAATTACTCAAGAATTGCTTATCCTGCATTCAGCAAGGTGAGTGCATGTTACGACTTGACCTCCTTTGTTTTTCATTTTGCACTGCCTGAATGAGATATAATGGTATTTTGCCACCTATGTCATTGAATTTAGGCACAGGGGCCTACCATCTAAATTAAGCTCTTCCAGCTAAACCGTTCGTCTTCTAGAGATGAGATTGTTATAGAGTCATTGATTTCAGTTTGAATTAAAGTTACACACTGACATACGTACTGTCTGAAGTACTGTACAGACTTCTGCTGTTGCATAGAAGTACTGTACAGACTTCTGCTGTTGCATACCTGACCTAATTTTATTGTTTTTCTTGCCTTTAGACTGTAGAAAACTGACATGGTTACACACACTGTATTGTAAATTTGTGCAGTCCTCTCTATTATGAATCTTGTTAATAGATATTTGTAAAGCTCCTGACTCCATGGCACAGAGGGATGGGGTCCTTCCTACAAAACAGATGTCCAAAGTTTGATTAACAGCCTCAGTGCTAGAGAAGTTAGGCCGGGGGGTAGACTGAAGTGGCGTGTCCCACATACCTTTCCTAGGCAATGGGGCTGGGGAGCAGACTGCATGGTGCAATTTTGCTGTTGAAGACTGGACATCCCTTGTTCTGTGCAGGGATGCTTGAAGGGAATACCCCTTGCAAAAGTGACGGGACTTCCTTTGAGGTCATCCCATTGCATGTCCCTCCCTAATACCTCATGACTGTGTGCTGTTAGGGCTGGGGAGAAGACAAGTGAAAATCTTCAAACTACCTCTCCCAGTTTACCCTCCCCCTGGTGATGGAGGGCAGATTGACTGAGGACAGGATGATGATCAGCAGGCAGTAGGGACAGAGAGTTCCAAAAAAGAAAAAAAAAATGGTACAATATTACCTCCGTTCACTTCAGACTTTCAGTTTGCTATGGTTGGGTGAGATTTTGAAATAAAATTTCCCTTTTGTTTAAATAAGCACTCTCCTTAAACATGGAAGCAAATTCTGAAAAAAACTGTAGAGTTCTGTTCCAAACATTATTACTTCTCTAGACAGTTATTTTTTTTTATTTTTATGATTATTACATTTGCTCTTTAAATTTGTATTATATCAGTTATGAAAACAGTTCTTGCATGTTGCACATGTATCTTAGAGAACTTAAGGAGGTTCAGTGGTGTGTGCATCATGTTACGGGGGTAGTGCAATCAGCACTTTTGAAGAGTAAAGTTTAGTTATATTGGTGCAAAGGTAAGTATTGGGTGTTAATGATAGGTAATAAAGTAGATATATGTGTTTTATATATTTACTGTAACTGACAGAACTACTTTCATTATCAGTGCTTGAAGAAATTCTCATCCTGTACTTCTGTATCTTCTCAGCATATTATTATGGGAGGCGGAAAAAAGTTATGAACCCAACCATTGGAAATAATGTGGATAGCAGTCTTACAAAACCTGCCAGGCGTAGAAAGAAGAGGAAGTCAATTTTTGTACAGAAGAAGAAACGGTCGTCGACGGTTGACTACACTCCTGCAGGATCAGCCGAGGTATGATTCAGAAACTGCATGCCATGTATGGGCTAAGAAACTGGACTTTCCACTTAGAACTGTCTGTACTATGTCTGTTTTGGGATTTTTCATTGTTGTGCATTCTTTTGAATATATTGTTTAAGTTATTGTAGAATTTAAAAAAAAAATCTCAAGGTCAAAAGTGTGTTCTTGCAAGTTAGGTTGGAATATTCCATGAGGGATTATTCACTGTGTTTATGAAAGTGGATAATCAAGAGGTTTAAGAAGCACACTACCTTACTGGCATTCAGGTAGTATTGCCTATTACTGTCCTCTGGCAGTGCAATAAAGTTCAGAGTCCTTCCCACTGCCTGTCTGTTGGTGTAATGGACCAATCACCTGACAGTACAGTACAGAAAGGACTCTTTCAATTTTCTCCTGCCATAGTGAGAGAAGGCTCTCTTGGAATACTGCTCCTTACTCTGGATCTCTTCAGCTGCTGAGCTGAGATAAGAAATGCTTTTGGATTTTTATTTCCTCCTCCTGCTTTTTCTGTCAGTGCTTAAATAGTGATTCTGCTGCTTTAACTTGTTTTTTTCTGATGCAAAATTTGGATTATGCTTGGGTGCTTACTTTTCACAATAAAAGGTTTATACTATTTTTTAAGCTGATTGTTGGTTGCTAGGTATTTTGTATCCCTTCAGACGTGTTTTACAGCCATTTGTGAATATTTAGGTGAGTTTCTGTACTAAGGCTATTTTACTACAATTTTTCTTATTACCTTTTGCTTCCAGAACCACAAGTTAATTTCTCCTGTTTTTTTTTTGGGGGGGGTATGATTATTTGAGGTGATTGTTCAAGATTACAGCATTTTAAACATTTCTTTTCATTTAAATAGCAATTTTGGATCCATTTTGTATGATAAACAAGATTCTTTTCATAAATGTCTGCTTTATTTCTGGTCTAATACTGTTTTGTGCAATTTCTCTTCATTTAGGACTGAAACTACCTTTTTAAACAAAATTGGAGGATTTTTGTGCATGTGTTTTGAACTGTTACTGAAACTAATTTAATTTTATTCAGTGCAGTTTTCAGAAGAGTACTTCCACAGAAATAGAGTTCAGTTTGCTATTTGGAGGAAGAATAGTGGAATTTGTTTGTTTTTTACTGGCTGACTGTGCAGCCATTATGTGGTGTTTTTCTGACTAGATTTTTGTCCCCTGACTTGATGGACTCCCAATCCCTCCACCACCGCCATCTATCCCTTGTGCACCTAAAAAACATAAGAAAATCAAGAAATAAGGCTCAGCTTATGGCTTGTATCGCTGAAGTAGCCTTGGACAGGCTATCGGCCACTCAACTTCTTTTCCTTCCAGGTCCCCTGGTGTGGGGGAAGTACTACAGATGTACATGACGCAAGTTTCAGACACATCCTTCTGCAATGTACCATTGTCTGGTACATGATGTACCATTGTGTGGTACAGGAGAAACAAACACTTTAGGTGCAGAGAAAACTGGGGCACAGAATCTGTTGTCACTAATGATAGGTCTCTCTCTGGGGTTTCTCTCATTAGTGTATTGCATGCAAAAAAGAGACAAAAGATCCACTATGTTACAGAGCAACAGTCTCCAACTGATTTCACCTGAGTTGGTGGCTATGGCTAGACCCATTATTCAGGCCATTTGTTGTCAGGTGTCGACCCAGGTTATGAGTAACAATAGTACTCCCACTACCGTTCAGTCACCCCAATAATCCTAATTTTGGAGGAGATCCAGAATCTGAGGTTTTGGAAGTGCCAGAGTATGGAAAGTCAGTTTTTTCTGAGGATGAATAGGTTCAGAAACCCAAATAGATGTTTTTTTCCCCAAATGCTGGCTAGATTTAGGTAAGTATTCAGTTGGGAGCAATTATTGTCTGCCCGAGATCAGCAAGTTATATTACCTTTTGGACGACAAGGTCCCAGATGTGGTGACCTTCCCTCCACTGATCCCGGTGTTAGAGGATATTTTTAAGAAAGCTTGCAATTCTTTGCTGAATGAGCATCTGCCTAAAAAAAAGTGTTTAAGAAATTCAGGGTATGCTCTGCCATGCTCTGACCGTCTTGTCTGTGGACACTTCTTCATTGTCCCCACTGACCTTTGCCAATAAAAAGACTATGTCTTCCTCAAACCCAGTCCCTCAAGATAAACTAGGCAAGTGGCTGCAATCTCAGGGAAAGAAGCTGGTGCAATTCAGCAGGGTAACTTTCAAAGTGTTAAGTACCAGTGTTTTATGTGGAAGTTTGTGTTGAGATGTATGTATAGTTTAAATTGGTTTGCTACATCACTACCTGCTGAGCTGAAAGACTGTGTGAAAGAGATTGTTTCCAATGTTTTTCAAGTATCTAAACATGCTTTAAATAGTATCTCACAGGGAACTGGTACTGTGTCCAGAAATGCATCAACATCAGTGGTGGTAAGGAGGTATGCTTGGTTGCACAGCTAAAACTTTTCTGACAAGTTAAAAAATTAGATTATGAATGCTCCACTTGATTCTGATTGCATGTTTGGTATAGCAGCTAATCAGATTGTAAACCTCTGGGATGACAGAGGTAAACCGATGCAAGGGGTGCCTAAAATGTTCTATATCCCCAAATTTCCCTCAGTAAGCAGAATAATTTTCAGCAGCCCAACGAACAGAAGTCACACTCGAACAAAACCCAAGGCACCAAAATGAAATGGCAGGGAGAGAACTCTGCCAAATATAACAAGAGGAGTTCCCTTCCCAAAAAGGAGATAACCCCCTTTCAATCTATGACTATGCTGAGGCTTGTCTCCTGTCATTCCTAAGTTCCCCTCCAGGTGCCCTGTTGCAAAAGTTCTCTCTCATCAAGGCATCCTGCCCATCGATGGTTTCAGCCAAATTGGGTGCTCAACATTGAAGGTGGAGGTTGCAAATGGCAGAAGAAGCATCCACCTACATTGGGGGGAGGGGTCCTCCTCATCAGCCGGGCCAGACTTTGTTATTCCTTCCTATACTCCAGCAAATGCTGGACTTGAGAGTCATAGAGCCAGTCTCTCCTTTGGAGCGAATGAAAGCTTTCTACTCCAGAATTTTCCTGGTCTCAAAAAAAACATGCTGAGACTGGTGTTGAACCTGTATTTTCTGAATACTTTTGTCAAGGTCCCCAGGTTCAAGAAGCCCAACCTGTAGACAGTGCTCCCTCTTCTGCTTGACCAGTGTTTTATGGTAACCCTGGATTTGAAACATGCATAACATCTTATCCCCATTGCTCATCCCTTCAGCAGATATCTGAGATTTGCTATGTTTGATTCCCACTATCAATTCTCTGCATTGTCCTTTTGGGCTATTCAGTGCACCTCGAGTGTTTACCAAATACCTTGCTCCTGTAGTAGCTCACTGTTGGACTCTTGGCATTCATATTCTTCCATACTTGATGACTTGCTGGTCTGTGCAGAGTCTACAGCCAGATTTTCGAATCCCTGGAGAAGATCAAGACCTTATTCTCCCAGGTAGGGTTCATGTTGAATCTTCGGAAGTCATGCCTGCCACCCTCTCAGAGACTCCACAAGCTCCTTTCCTACCAGATGATATTACAGTAATTCACCAGGATTAACATCACCTAGGCAAGAGATTTCATAAAAATTCTAGGACTGATGGTATCCAACATTCTCATGATACCACTGGCTTGTCCTCCACATGAGGAAAATTCAGTAGTATGTACAGAATTGTTGGACCCAGCACCTAGATTCACTGGAATCCCAGTTACCAGTGCTGGCCCTCATCAGACAAGATTTTCTTTGGTGGAGAACACAGTTGAGCATCATTCCAGGACTTCCCTTCCTCCCACCTGTTCTGGTGTGGTCTGTCCAGCCAGATTCTTTGGAGTTTGCTTGGGGAGCTGTGTCTATGGGGAGTGCAAGTGCAAAACACTTAGAGGCCCAAGGATGCACAGAAGTGCATACATATCAAAGAAATGTTAGCAGTGATCCACACTTTGAAAGTTCTTTGTGACCTGTGGACTCCAAGGCCTCTTGCAGTTATGGATAACACCACAGTGATGTAGAACCTCAACAAATAAAGGGGGTACAAGGTCATACCCTCTGTGACGGTCGACTCATCAGACATCATACATCCCATCAGAGAAAAACATTATGGCAGACAAGCTAAGCAGATCCTGGGCAGGCCCATATGAGTGACAGCTTAAAGCAGTGCTGTGTGGGAATCTAGTCCAGATGTTGGGAACTCCTCAGATAGATTTTTTTCCTCCTTTCAAAGCAGACAGCTAGAGAAATTGTCCCAGACATCCTTTCCGCCATGCTTGGAGGACATATGTATCCTCTTTACCTTTGATGAGAATGTTCCTGTTTGCATTTCCATCCTTTTCACTGATTCACAATGTACTTCTAAAGATTCAGAAAGAAATGCCAATGATCATTGTGGTGACCCCCAAATGGCCCAGGCAGTCTTGATTATTTGTTCTAATGGTATTGGCCAAGCACATTTACTATATACTTCTTCACACCCTGGATTTGCTTGCATGATCTCAAGGGGCATCTGTCACCCCATTTTGGAGTAACTACAACTGACAGCCTTGATGATTCAGTCTTGACTCTGTTTATGTACTTGTTTCATGAGGATGTGCACAAGCTGTTAAAGAATGCCAGAAATCCTGCTACTAGAAAATCTTATGTTTACAAATGGATGAGGTTTTCTAAGTGGTGCCTAAACAGGAAGAGATGGTCCATTGAGGTTAATATCCCTCAGATCTTGAAATATTTGTATGAGCTACTTCAGGATGGCTTATCGTATGCTTCCATTAAGGTGCATTTATCAGCCATTTCTGCTTGTCTGCAAACAGTTCCCCCTCTTTTCTTCTTCTCTTTTGGTAAAACAGTTCATAAAAGGAGTACTGCATACAAGACCCCTAGCAAGCAAATTTCCTTTGCGGGATGGAAACTATGTCCAGGAAAAATTTTCCTGTACATATTTCAAACCTGTTGCTCCTGTTGATCTAAAGCACTTAATGTGGAAAACTGTTTTGCTTATTTTTCTGACATCTGCATCATGAATCTCTCAGCTGTAAGCTTTCATGGTGGGACAGCCTTACCTTATTTTCCACAGGGATAGCATTGTGTTACTCATTAACCCCTATTTCATGCCAAAGTCTCAGAATTTGCTCAGTCATTCTGTCACCTTCCCCGTGTTCTTCCTAGAACATAAGAATAAGGGAAAGAGTATACTTCATACCTTGGATATGCACCAGCAGCTCAGTTACTACCTTGATAGAATGAAAGCCCTCAGAAAGGCTTTTTATTTCTTACACAGGGGCAAATAAGGGTCAGCCTGTCTCTAAGCAAATAATTTCACATTGGTTAGTATTGTTTTTACTTTCACCCACCATGGCAAGGTGAATCTAGGCAAGGTAAGGGTGCATTCCACCAGAGTATTTTCCTCTTCAATGGCATATGTGAAAGAAATGGACTCTAGAAATATTCTAGAGGCAACAACTTGGTCCTTTATCAATAACTCTGTGAAGCACTACAAACTAGATGCCTTTTCTAGATCTAGAGCAGGATTTACTAGGACCATTCTCCAGGGATTCCTGGACCCTTATCCTTCCTTTTCCCAGGTTGAGTAAGCTTTTGGGAATCTACCTGAATGCCAGTATGTGTTTGCTAAACATAGTACAGTTGCTTAAGTCTTGCTTACCTGTAACAGTTGATGTTCATAGAACACACTGCTTTACTGGAAATAGCCACCCACCAACCCCTCTTTTTTTTGCATATATGTGTATATAGTTTTGTGATTGGGTTGCCATTGGGTGCAGCTCCATGGCCTTCATTGTTGTATGTGTTTGGTCTTTGGTATTGGAACGGTGGGTATTCGCAAACTTTGCATTTCTATCTTCTCTTCCTGCTGGACCCTAGAAAACTGAAAGGGTCCTGTATGTGGGTCTACAAGACAGTTCCACTATTGCCAGGTGAACTGTCCGTGACACCCACAGACAGGCAGTCAGTGGGAGGGACTTTGAACTTTATTAGATAGATTGCTAGAAAGGGTAGCAGGGCAGTACTACCCAAATGCCATTAAGGCAGAGTGTTCTTTGAACGTCTGCTGTTACTGGTAAGTAGGACGGATGCAGCTGCATTTTATGCCCTAATGAGTATTTTCTTAGTGACATTTTAATGTATCTGTATACAAACAGAATAAGACCCAACTCTACAAAACACAGAGTAAAGAAAATCACAGGTTGTGCATGTAATAAAGAAAAGAAGAAATACAAGTTTATGTAAGTGAATCAGCTGCCTTAACTGAAACGTTCCATGAAATGTCTTGATTTAATTGTTTGACCTATTCCAGAATTTAACTAATCATCACAGTAGAATGGAAGAACAGTGAGTGGCTTTGCATTAAGTAATTGAAATCTGTGCACAGTGCCTATTTGACTTCTTGGTTCAAGGGCACTTCACACAGCTAATGGAGTGTTAAATTAGATGCAGTGGTTGTTTTAAAAAATTGTGATCCAGAAAGTTTTTGTCACTTAATAAAACTCTTTATACTAATATTACTTTGACATTTTATAGTACTGTTACTATGAGCTGCAGCTGCTTTATTTTATTTATTTCATTTTGATAACCAAGTAAGTGGACTGGTCAACAGACCATTTTCAGCCACAACCCAAGCACTGTGGTGCAGGGCACAAAATGTACATTTATTTATGCACTTTGGTCTAAAGTTTATTTGCAGTTAGCATGTAGATGTGGAACAAACTGAACAGAGAGGGTTATTTTTGCTACTGGCTTCTGAGCTGAACATATTCAATGAGACTAATGGTTCTAATGGCTTATTAAATATTAATGATGCTTTGATTGTGGCTTCAAAGAGTTTCACTTAGTACATTCCACTTTGTATTATAGACAAAACAGGGAGTTTCTTTAAGTGGGAGAACAAAACTTCCTCATTAGGAACTACTGAATCATTGAAGAGGAAGTCTGTATACATATCTGACCTGAATAAAGATGTGCTGAACTTGGGTAATTTTTTCCTGTGTGCTTTTTACCCCTCCTGCCTGATGACCTTTGAGCCAAACTCTGGACCTTTTAATTTGTTCCTTAAATCTATACTGTCTGTGTAACATTCCACATTACCTCACTGGTGGAGTCCCTCTGTCCAGAGGAATTTTGCATAACACCCTTATGCTGAATGGATGACAAGGTAAGAACACTATGTATGGCATATATCCAGTTGTCAAAAAGGTTGCTTTGCTCCCTCCAGCTTCCATTCCAGCTCCCCACTACAGTTCACGGTCCATTGTTTCATTGGGTGCTACCTTCATTCCTGGCTTCACCCCGACTTGTGCTTTCCACTTTAAAGAGGGATCCCTTTTGCCTCCAGCTGGGGAACTACCTGACAGCACAAGGAGTGTCAGAAACCATCTCATAACTGACATGCAGGTGGAGAGGGGAGTTGGAAGGGATTTTAAGTTTTAACCACCCACCCACCTGTTGATGTAAATGCCTGTCAACACAAGGGCCTACAGTGCCTTCCCCATTGCAGGTGTGTGTCCCCCTTGTGCTCTTTGACGTCTGCCATAACTAGGTTGTTACCATCAAGCCCTTATCTTGTAGTCCAGCTGCTTTATTAGGTGACTCAAGCCTTCACTTGTCAGTGGCAGATTTAGCAGACAAAAGGCACCATTTCTCTCCTAGAATGGATGAACAGCCATTGGCTGCTGTAGCAAAGCTATCTTTATTGATCTTTCAAAAGCATTCGACATGGTTAACCATCAACTACTCTTGAATCTTCTCAAGCCCCTCTCACTAGATACTCAAGCACTACAGCGGTTCAAGTCCTACTTGGAGAACAGGCAACAAGCAGTGCTTTGGGAAAACACTCTATCTGCCCCTCTTCCTCTCAACCTTGGCATACCCCAAGGATCTATTTTAGGCCCTCTTCTATTCTCCATCTTTATAAACAATCTATCTATTAGTATCCCTCAAGCTGTAACTATACAATACGCTGATGACTCCACATTAATATCCTCAGCTACAGGGCCTTCTGAACTGCAGTCCCTTACCCAAAATGTCTTTGAGCTTGTAGAAGAATGTTTTTTTACAACACAGTCTCCTCCTCAACCCAAAAAAGGCTAAACTACTAATATTTACTCCTACACAAAAATCTACCCCATTTCACTTCTTTATCAAATCCAAAAATGGCACAGTCATATCTCCTAACACTTCTACTAAAATTTTAGGAGTTACTATTGATCACAGCCTTAACTATGATACTCATATCAACTCCACAATAAAATCAGTTAACCGTAAACTTGACTCCCTCTACAAAATTAAACCCTTCCTTACTCCCTCAGCCAGAACTACTATTGCCCACACCCACCTTATCTCTACTCTCTTTTATGCCTCTCCTATATACACCAGTCTATCTAAAACTAACCTCAACAAGCTTGCAATCTCCTACAATAGTATAGCCAGATTTGCTACTGGCTCCCCCTTTAGAACCCACCACTGCCAAAATCTGAAGCAACTGGGTTGGCTTGAACTGCACAATCGGATTTTATTTCAACAACTAATTATTACTCATAAAACCCTTTATTATCCAGGTAAAACACCAATTCTCACAAATCTTATCAGCCCATATAACAATCTTACAAATCTACACTCAGCCAACAAACTACTGGTATCTATACATAAACCCTACAATAAAGCAGGTGATTCCCTCTTCTCTAATGCAGTGGGTAAAAGCTGGAACCTACTTCCTTCTGAACTTACCTCTCTCTCCTCTACTACACTTTTCAAAAAGAAACTTAAATTATATCTTACTAGCCACTGGCACTGTCCCTGTACTAACCCAGACTAAGATTTTCTCATCCTGTTATCATTATCATCTATTTCGTCCTTTGCTTTTCCACCTCTACTCAGTTTTCACTTTAAAGTCCACTACCTCTATGTTGGACTTATTCTACCCAAGATATACATAATGAACTTCTCCCCTGTCGCTCTGAGTCTCTACCCCTCAACTAATTTTCTCCCAACTCTGTTCTCTTTAAACTAGTCTCTCCTGCTGCTCCTTACTTAAAACTTTGTTCTGGAATCTCCTCATCCTTCTGAATACTTCCTTCCCACAGTGATTGGGGGGGACAAAAAAAATAAGGGGTGTCTTATTTTGTTCTACTTATATCACATATGCTTATCTACTTTGTAGCACATGTTTTGTATGACTAGTATCTTTAATTGAAGTTTAATGTCTTGAAACTGAATTTTTAATGTGCTGTTTTATGTGGAGCTTTTTTCCCCAGGCCTCTACTGAAAATTGACATATATCCAGTTAGACTAGCCCGGTCAACAAATGTAAAATAAAATAAATAAAATATAGTTTAAATGTTGTTTATTCAACTAAAACTTTAACAATCAGGAACTACTTTCAACTCAGCACATTGAAATAACAATTCAGATTGCTTACTTAGCAATCTTGTTAATGGAAATAGTTCCTTCACTGTAAAATCAGTAAATAGGAAATCACTTTGTTTCCATTGTTTAAAAGAAGCAGTTTTCTTAAGGTAACATCAACACTTCAAAATACAGTCCCCTTCTCTGGTATACAGGTTTTATGCAGTATGTAAGTATTTGTTCCCCAGTGTCAAAACTCTTGAATTTTCCATGTAGCAGAAAGCCTCAGCAGCAAGGTCCCCTTTGCCTGCTGAAACAAACTCCTTTAAATTTTCAGCAAAGCATTATAGCAGGAATCTCTTTCCTCTGCTAAATATAACTACCACTCTAAAAGACTCCATTTAACAGCTGTCTCACCACCACACTCTTACTCCAGAGTTGCCAAGGGTTAAACTGTAATTGTCATGTACCTTAGCTCCACCCAGCCCGACTACGTAATCCTAGTAAATTATCTGTCCCTTCTACCACCTGACCCTACTTAACTATATAACCCTAACTGTAACCCTAAAAACTCCTGCCTGGTCCTCAACCCTAACCACAGCAAGTCCCACATAACTCCCTAAACCTAAATCTCCACCCCCTCCAAACCTAAAGTGTCTGTGCACTCTGTGCTAGTAACACAGGACTTCTGTTTCCTAACCTTAAAGGAGAACTGCACCCCAGAACTGAAAAAAAAACACGTTTTTCAGCATATCTTGACCTTTCTGCATTACTAATATCTCTGTATCAAAGTAAGTGGCTGTTATTATTTTCCAATTTGTTATTCCCCAGATTTGTTTTACATTCACTGCCTTCGCTTCCCTGATGTCATTTTAGAGGGACAGAGAGAAATTTCTGTGATGAGAGGATTATTTACTGTGGTTCTCTCTATCATAAGCTTACAGCAGTACTATGAAGACCTACTTTTGACTGTCAGCATCCTTCTGCATTATTCATTACTCTGCTTCCTTTGATTTTTATTAGTGACCATCTGTGATGCATTGTAAGGAACATTTGAATGACAAGCTTGAAAATGTAATTGAGTTAATTGTTCTTTTCAAATTTATAACTGTAGTTCACTTGAGAGAAACTTGACCCCTGTGATTAATAGGTGTTAATTGGGCTAAACTGGTTTGTGTTGCATTCACAGCTTTTAATACTTTAGCTAAAATTAGAGTCTTTGATGTTAATGTACCTTCCACAACTCACTGACTGGGTTCAAAACACTGCATGCAATGCAAAAATGCTGTAACAAAAATAGCAGAAGAAACATGTATTATTACAGAAAATACAGCATAGAAAAAATACAAAATGAAATACTGATAGAAAATCAGAAGAGTGTGATGAAAATATTTAGTTGCGGCACTCAAGAGTTTATTTAATTAAAGGAAATACAACCAATGTAAATTTAGAAAAAAAGTGAGTGTTGTGTTTTGTTGTTCACTTGCAACTGAAAACTAAGCTTGAAGTATTTGCTGTTGTTAAGACTCCAGGTTATATTATTTATCTGAGGTGTGATGTTGGCAATATGTGACTGATGGAATTTATTTTCTGCTCAATATCTGAGTGGTTTGGCTGGCTACAATCAACTGTATTAGATGCTGAAGTTAAGTACAAACTTGCAGTTTTAAAGATAGTACTGTATTTTATTTTTCTGTTTATTTAATTGTTTCACTAAATATTGTGGTTTGTCTGTCTCTCTGCAGTTAGTTTGATGGCTTTGGAATTGCCCGCCCCTCCTGTAAATCTGTGTTTGAACACTCCTCCTGGGTCCATCTCATTTGCTCACTCAGCCGAGTACAGTGAGATTATATTTTGATTTCAGACACTCGTACCAGTCCCATTTGTTCATCTCTATCCCAGTCTAGTGCCATTAGCTCATTCTGCCAAATACAGAGAGAACATTTGAGAAGGCCAACCCACTTAGATCCTTAACCTTGAATTATCTTCTGTTTCTCCTTTCTCCCTTTCCACTTTACAAAAAAAAAAAAAAAAAAAACTTTGATGGAATCTCCTTGTGTTCTGACTGAGTGTGCTTCTCATCTGATAAGTATATTTTTGGCACTTTTTAACTCTTCAGAGTTGAATAAAACAGAAATTGAATTCAGCACAGAATACAGTTTGAATAAATTGCATTTATTTAAACTTTATTTGCCTTAATATTGCTACACAGTCAAGTTTGCTAGCTTGCACTGCACCTGAATTGTTTTTAGTGCTGTTCTAGTGTAAAAAAAAAAAAAATCTAAGCTTGTTTCCTGCCTTTCATGTAACTTAGTCTAATCTAGATACAGATTTGCTGTATCCGCGACTGTTTGTAAGCTTCTGAGCCCCCCAAACCTTTCTGTGTTGGAGGGAAGCCTTCTAGCTTATCAGTGGGAGTGGTAAGCACTGGGTAGCCTATCTACCACAAGAGGAGTGGTTTCTGGCCCAGAAATTGTAGTTTATTGTCTGTTTGGGCAGTTTTTCCATCTCTTTCAACTTTCTGGTTTAAAAGCCCGTATTTGTGCTTGTTTCCCGCCTTTCCTGTAAATAGTCTAGTCCAGATACAGATTTGCTGTATCCTGGACTGTTTGTAGCCAAAGTCTGCTCTTCAGTTTTTCCCTTAGACCTGCTAGTTCCCTCCTCTCCTGCACTTTTACTAGCTTATCAGTTTAGCACTTTACCAGACTTCTTGTAGCAATTATTGCAGCACACAAAAGTGCTTCCAGCAGTAAACGTTCTACAAGGAAACCGCTCCAGTACTTATTATTAATACTCACCCATCCAGGCATGTCTAAAGGTCAGTTCCCTTTGCTTTCTCCTATTAACCTGGTGAACTTGGGCATCTTGAGGCAATGTAACAACTGCCTCATGTACACCGACAACCCTCTCCTCTTACCTCCCAATACTCAGACCTGTGAGAGATGCACTTATATATCCAAACTGAAAGCCACACACTCTCCAAACAAGACCGGAAGGTCAACACTTGCACCACACCACATGGTACACATAGCCCTCCATAACACACACCAGCACAGCCTTCACATAAAAACACAAACCACAAACCCACCTTTGCGGAGGCTCTCAATAAAAATCTACCCAAACAGCAGAGACCTCCAAGGTAGAAACGCACTCGACCACCACAACACAACACTAATTACGAGACACACAACTCTCCTAAACAGTGTGCCACTCAACCAGAGCCCCTAAGGCAGAACAGCATGCCCAACACACTAGTCATAGGTGACTCAATAGTGAGGCACACTGATATTCCACTCACTAGGTTGAATAAGGAGAAAGTAACAGTCAGCTGCCTGTCAAGTGCCAGGATCCACCACATAATGCACGCACTCAGGTCCCTCAACAACTGGTACAAATGTGACTCTCTCATTGTACATGTGGGTATGAATGACCTGAGATGTACCTCCCTGGACTGCATGAAAAGAGACATGGAGGAGCTCTCGGATTATGTAGCCCAGGTGGGTATGACCCTAGCCCTGTGCAGCATCCTACCATCACCCAGAATGATACCACAGTATAAGCAGAAAATGATTGATTTCAACAATTGGCTAAGTTTCTGGTGTCATTCTAAGGGGATCCAGTATCTGTCTGCCTGGGATGACATGATTAACAGACCTGAATGCTTTGCCAGAGATGGCCTGCATCTGTCACCCCTGGGCTACTGGGTACTGGCCAAGGCTCTTGCCACTCCTATAGTGCCTTTTTTAGGTGGTGTTCCAAAGACCAAATTACCACCATAACAGCTGCAAACAAATGCAATCTGAGGGTCATGCTGCTCAACGCTAGAAGTCTAAATCTGAAAATGCACTCGCTCGAAGCACTCCTTAAAATGGAGAACATCGACATTTGTACTGTGACAGAGACCTGGTTTAAGGCAGCAAAAAGCACTCCTGCACTACCAGGCTGTAACTCATTCCACACCTTTCGGCCCCAGAACTTGGACCGAAGCTCCAAAGGCGGTGGTGTTTCCATATTCATAAAGGATGCGCACACCTCTAGACTGGTAGCCCAGCATAACGCATCAGAGATACTTCAGGTGCAGCTAACATTGGGTAAGACAGAGATTCAGGTTGTAGCCTACTGTAGGTCCCCAACAATGTCCCAAGACTCGCACTCCACGTTCCTAAGCACATTGGAGAATATTAGGGTCCAACCTAACACACTTATACTGGGTGACTTCAGTTACCCCTCCATTAACTTGGAAAACTACTCATGTACCAGTACACTTGCCCAACGTTTCCTGGAATTCATTAATTCAAATGTCTTGGATGAGCTTGTTCTTACCCCCACTAGAGGTAACGCCATCCTTGACCTTATCATTACTAACATGGGCAACCGTTGCTCTACACCAATAGTTAACTCCTCCCTGGTTAGATCCAACTACAAACTAATCATCCTGGAAATCCACACCCCCCTCCCCCGCAAAGGTAACCACCATGAAAAACTTCTCAAAGCTAACTTTGGGCTCCCAAAAACAGAGGTCGCTAACTTCATGACACCCATGCAAATGGAGAATAGTTGCATGACCGTCTAATCATACACCAATGCACTGTACAAACACGTACACAAATGCATGGATCTTGCCATATGCAATAGAACAAGACCTCCTCCAAAAAAAGGAAGCCAATCTGGTGGTCCCCTGCCATAAACAAACTCTACAACAGGAGGAGGAAACTGATGTGGAATAAGGTGAAGTCCCAGGACTGGAAAAACTCCCTTATCAGCCTCAACAAAAAGTTGAGATCCTTCATCAAATCCTCTAAAGCTAGCTAAGAAAACAGATTTGCAGCAGATAGTAAAGACAACCACAAGACCTTCTATAGTTATGTAAAGAATCTCCATGGCAATATCCAGATTTGCTCTGAGCTACCGCAGAATAGTACCTACTATACCGAGCCAACAGATATTGCCAATATACTGGCCGACAGATTCATTGCCAACTTTATCCCCCCCCCCCCCCCAAAGGACCAATCACAATACCAGTAGATAGCCAGGCACCCAGTATTACTGCTGCACAGGTTAAAACAGCACTGTCCAAGGCCAAGAACACAGCTTCCATGGGACCTGACAATATCCATGGCTGTGTTCTACATGAACTACAGAGTGAACTGGCACCTCACATGTGTGCCCTGTTCAATCACAGCCTCACCTCAGGCTTTGCCCCTACTGAATGCACACTGCTACAGTCATCCCTTGCCACAAAGGAGGAGCAACTACAGACCTTGGGAACTATCGACCCATTAGTCTGATGAGTCTGATATGCAAAGGTATGGAACGCATCATCATGGACCTAATAAACAAGGATATAGGGAATCTCCAAACTCTGGATTCCACACAGTTTGGTTTTGTGAAGAGTAGATCATGCCTGCTCAACTTAGTCGACTTCTTTGAGTCAGTCATCAGAGCTGTGGATGAAGGCAAGGTGGTTCATACAGCCTACCTTGATCTGGCCAAGGCGTTTGATACCATTCCCCATTCAAGAATCATAGAAAAACTCACTAAGCTAGGCATCAACCCCTATATCACTAGGTGGGTTGCAAACTGGCTCACAGATGGAACCCACAGTGTGAAAGTAGCAGACTCCAAGTCAGACTGCCGACCAGTCACGAGTGGAGTCCCACAGAGTTTGGTCCTGGGTCCTCTCCTGTTTGGTATCTACTTCTCTGAAGTCCAGGCTGACAATGTTCATAGACGATTGCAAGTTGGGAGCTGTTATTAACTCCCAAAGTGATGTTGACATCCTACAGAAAGGTCTCACTGAGACCAACGACTGGTGTCAGAACCATGACCTTAAGCTCAATGCCAAAAAATGTGTCATCATCCTCTTTGGGAAAAATCCAGTTCCCATGATGGTAGTCCACTGAACACAGAAGGTGTTATAAGAGATCTAGGAACACAGATTGACAGCAGCCTCTGTTTTAACCACCACATTGCCACTGTGGTCAGAAAGTCCTTCTATGTGGCATATCTCATTACTAAGGGTTTTGCATCCAGGAAGACAGAGGTCATTGTCTCCCTTTACTCTTCCCTCATTAGGCCAGTCATCTAGTACAATGCCCCATTTGGCATGTACCTCACTAGACACCTGCAACAACTGGAGAGGCTGCAAAAGTACCTCACAAAGAGGATCCTAGGCCTTAAACACTTGTCCTGTATGGACAGACTCAAAAAACTCCATCTATTCTCTATCTCATATCGCCTACTTAAAGGTGATCTCTGCTTGACGTGCAAAGCCATGTCTGATCCAGCTCTGTTAGAAATGCTACATCTAAAGAAATCCCAATCCCTCTGCACCACACGCTCCAGTGACCTCAACCTCATTACCACAATCAACAGAACGTGCTGGAGGGACAGGTTCATAACCCAGAGACTGCCCTTGCTTATGGAATAGACCTCCCATACATGTCATACAGAGCACCTCACTGCTCCTCTTCAAGAGAAACCTTGATGAGTGGATGGGAAATAGAAAATTCTCCTCTGGGATCACTCCAGTTACTCTACTCAGCAGAGGCACTGGGAACTAAGTTCGGGTGGCACGATGTCAGGGTAATCCTATGGGCTAGGTTTGTAAAGGCTCCAGGGCCATTAGCCTAGTACACACCTATGAATCTGTGAGGCACATTTAAATGCCATTGTTTAAGAGTCGTTGTTTTTTTAATGGCTGTGTAGTTCAAATAAGTGACCTAACTTAATCACTCTGGCACTCTTAGTAGCCTTCGTGATGCAATGGATGATGAGATAAATGTGTGAAAGAAAGGCAAACAGAAATAAGTTCAAGCATAAAACTAATGGAATAATTATTGAATGATGCTTTTTCTCTATGTGATATGTTTTGTAGGGAAGGAAAATCACTCTTTAGAAAGAAAAACAACATTTTTTTCTGTTCCCTTTTTACTCTATTGCTAACTTATGACCTCTTACTAAGTTTATCTCCCAATGTATGCTTGCATATTGTCTGTACTATTCAACTCTTACATGTACATATATATTATGCTTTTTTGAACTGATTTACTTTTGTTATATTTTGTACTATGTGTTATTTAGTTTTGATATTTAACTCTTGTTCACCAGTAAAAATAGACCATCTTAGTTATTTTTTAGCTACTATATTATCTTTTACCACTTGTAACTACTGGCCTTGTTATTTTAATTGTTTTGTTTCTTGTACTATTGGAGCTTTTCTCCTCAGGCCTCCACTGAAAAAAGGCTTCTGTCCAGTCGGACTAACCTGGTTAATAAATGTCAAATAAGTAAATAAATGTGGGTAGAATTCTCCTTTAACATCCCTTCATTCTACCTTAATGAAAACCCTCTTTCTCACTTCTTAATCCTAACACCTTCCCTCCCAATCCCTACCTAAAACGTTAAGTTGCATTCCCATCTCCATGGACACTGCACTAAACTTGCTCAAATTTTTATTTTTTATTTTATTTAACATTTGTTAACTGGGAAAGTCTGACTTGGAACAAAGCCAATTTTCGGTGGAAGCCCTGGGAGAAACACTCCAGACATATGTCTTTGTAACATGGGTGGAAACTGGAGCACCCGGAGGAAACCCACAAGAACACAGGGAGGACATGCAGACTCCACACAGAAGCACCCCAGCCGAGAATCGAACCAAAGAACCTCTTGCTGTGAGGCGACAATGCTACCACTACACTGTTCGACTTGAGTACTGTGTTCAGGCGAGGTGTGGCAGATCGGCTTCTTCCCCACAGCTTCCATACTTCAGTCTGACATAGTATTCAGGTTTGAATATGAGCAGACAAATGTGAGGTACAAGTTGACCGAGTCCCTGGCTACAAGGTATTCAAGCACCTGGGACTCAGGTGGCTGTAGTAAATCCCCGTACAAGGCAGGTCTGTATTGTCAGTAATATATGTAGCATTTTAGTTCAGCAGGTTGTCAGGTTTCATATGATGCCTTGTTCTGCATCCCACCATGCTTTGTTTTTGAAATGTTTACAAAAATGCAGAAATGTTGCTGTCCATGGGAATATGTCATTTAAATGGCACTAGTCTCAATGGAAGGAAACTGCTAACTAAACTTTCTTAACTATTAGATAGTCACCAGGCAAGGATGTCTGCTGGCTCCACTTTCTTTGCTCTTTGTTTGGAATGGCATGGAGGTTAAGAGAAATCCAAGCTAATCGATATAGATTATAGAGATTAACATATAAGGTTCTGTGTATGCAGATAGTCTGTTGATCAGATGTTGTCTTTTCCATCCGTTTTCAGCTTGTGGGTTGTCAGATCTGCCACCAGCCATCTCTGAATCTTCAGTCCGAGAAGTTCACCTCATCTACTCACAATCCCCTGTTCTCATACTCTCTCCCCAGATCTTGTTTGCTGCCATCAAGAGTGGATTATGGTCCAGTACCTGCATCTTTTCTTGAATAGTTGTAGGCATTTTATGGGTGTATCTCCTCTACCGTTAGTTTTGCTTTGTGTTTGTTAGATGTAGGTTTTCGGTTATTAGGTTATAGTGTAATATTTTTTTCAGTGTGTTGTTTTTCTGACTGGTATTCCCACTTGTAAAAAAATATAGTAACAGTGTATACATATATAACTATAGCTGCATTTATATTTATATTTGTGTGTGTGTTTGTATATATGTATATATATATATATATATATATATATATATATATATATATATATATATATATATATATATATATATGCTTTGTGTGTATATGTATATATATATATATATATATATATATATATATATAAATATAGAAAATATATATATATGTGTGTGTGTGTGTGTGTGTGTAAGTGTAGTTAAGTAAGTAGGTGCTTAGTGTTCCTGTAGTAGTAGGTGATAGGATAGTTTTGCCTTTAGATAAATAAGCTTTAAGTGTTTGTTTATGTAGTGCTTATTTCTTTTTCTGATAGGTGTGTCAGTTTTTCTGGCTGACAATTATGGAGCAAGAAAAGGCTAAATTTAAGAAGTGTGTTGTGTGCGGACACAAATTGCCTCCATACGATATGCATGATCGTTGAATTTACTGTTTGGGCATGAACCCGCCTGTGGGGCTTTTGGGGTCTGAGCCATTAGAGAACGTCAGGCCAAATTTCTCTTTTAAGGGATGCTCTATCCTTTGGCAGCCTATTTGTCCTCTCCCTCTTCTTCTCCTAATAAGAGATCCGAGAAGTGGGAGAAGGAGCAATCCCAAGACAAGGATTCTTTAAGACCCACTTCAAAGATCGAGGGGAACATAAATGGTCCTCTTCATCCACTGAGGGACTGCCAGAGCTGAAGGTTTGCTGACATTTGGTGCCTCTGGCTCTGACACTTTTGGAGTTGACACTTCCTATTTGGCCCTGTTCTCCTTCTTTGTGGTATGAGAAGCATCTAGTTCTCCCACTTTCAGTATCCCTAGTCCCTTACTGGTGAATGACTTCAGCCTCAGCGGGCAAGTGCACTCCCCTTTCTCTCTTATTACAGCAACAGAATTCTTTCCAGGGCCATCCCCTTCCCTGCCCCAGGTCTGAGCTTCTCCTTTTTGGATCCGTTCCAAGTATTGAAGTCTTCTGTTCATTGGTGGCATCTTCTGTCCAGTTTGCCAGATCATTTCGGAGCATTAAGCCATCAGACTTGGAGCAGCTGACACATTTTTTTTGCAGGCCCAGCTGTAACTAAGAATCCTTCTGCCCTCCTTGGTCCCTTTACCTGAGGTCTCAGCTCCAATTGCTGTTCTTCCTTCCCTGGTCCTGGAGTTTATAGGTCCAGCCATGCTGTCCTTCCCCTTGTCAGCTCTGACTGTTTGGTTGCTTAGGTGCCGACTCCTTCCTTGGCATTCTGGACTCCGGCATTGTTGGAGCTGGGCGTGCCTTGGAGTCGAGCGTTCAGAACTATGCCTTTCAACTTCTTAGTACAAGAAATCTGGACAAAAGCCAGCAGTAATAAATGTAAATTTCCCTATGTCAGAAATGATAATTCAATAAAGGTGATTTAAAAAAAAAACAAAATTAATGAGGGAGCAAAGGCCCATAAATATGAGCATTTTTTAAATATTGCTCTTATAAACTTGGAAAGTTTATAGAATAAAAGCTTTTATATTAGTATACCTTTTCTGAAGGCTGTGAAGTATAAAACTCAAATGACTCATTTATTGACTTCAGTCCACAATGATTTGCCAGAAAAACACTAATTTTATGAGGAACAGATGAAAAATATGAGGAGAAATCTGCAGACTTGAGAAGTATGTTTGGGATTGTGTCTCTGGGGTTGGAGTCAACATTCCTGGTTTTGGAATCATCCTTGCTACAGGGGTTTTTGCACTTTACAATTTAGCTCTGATGTCAGCATCGTAGCCATTTGAGTCAGCATCATATATTGGTGCCTCACGTGGGTCCTCGGATCCAAGGAGTGCTGAACTAGGTTAGACAGCTTTTGTTTTGGCTTTTGACATTGTAAATAGGATCTTTTCCCACTCTAAGATGGGAACTTTGGCAGTAGCTTTGGATCATTCTCTTTCTCGTACTTCTGGGTCTGCAGATTTTCACCCGCTAGTTCTGGTACAACCTGCACTTTTGGGTGCTCAGATTTTCCCTGTATTCACGGTCTTTTATTTTTTCCTATGTCGCCTGCTGATTCTCCTGTTGGGGGAACATAGAAATGCAAGAGGAAGTACTTGGATTCCCCTGATAAATCCCTCAAGTAGGACATCAACCTCATTGAAAGGGAGGACTCCCCAAATCCCCTTGTGATGATGATTATTTTGGCAATTTATTGGAGTTAGTGAAACAGTGTGGGGGATAGACCACAGAGGCCCCTTCCCCAAAGGAGTTGGTGTTTCTGGAGGCCTTTGTCATGGTCCATATGTGTCCTGCATGGTCACCCCTCCAGATGCCCTTATAGACCCGGTGTCACAGAGAGCTTGGAGGGAAACCAATGTGGTGGAACCAATTCTCTGGAAAACAGATAGGATTTTCGCCCCTCCAAAGACAGACCCCATTGGAGTAATGGTCTAGTGGTTGATGATATTGTGGTTGTGGCTTGCACAAAGAAGGATATCTTTAACGAGAGTTTGTTAGTTCAGCCACCCAGCACAGAGTCTCAGGCTCTGGACCACTTGAGAAGTCACAAATATACGTCCCCAACATTCACTTTGCGTGCACTCAGTTTACCTTGCTCATTTGGCAAGCCTTCAGTGAGACCTGGTAGCTGAAGTGTTAAAGGTTGTGAAGGCTCAACAGGCCCCAGGGACACAGAAGACTCTGGAAGCTCAGGCTGTTGTCCATTATGGCTGATGGGATGTCCTGAGCAGCAGGTACAGGCATCACCATGTGCCATCATTATGTGCTTGTGTAATTTTGGAGACTGCTGTAAGGTGTCCTTTATCAACGTTTCTTATGCCAGTTCTTCCACTTTTGGCCCAGAGGTCAAGGAGATGGTCCCTGAAGCTAAATATAGTGGATAGATTTTTCAACTGCTGAGGAGCTTCCTGTTGAGATCTTTTTTATCTCCCAATCCAACACGAAGTGCATCAGCTTTTACACCCTGATCCTCTCTCATGAGGCAGTCATCAAGGGATACTTTTCTGCATGCTTGATCCCAAGGTCTCCGGTATGTGTAGCACCTGATGCCGTTGATAATTAAGCTTCTTCAGAAGGCAGCCCATTGTAGAGCGATGGTTATCTCATTCCCCACTCTGGCCCTGATTAGTTTGCTTATCGTTTTTTGGCCTCACCTTCATTACTCTCTCTGGGTGCTAGATCCATTCTCAGATCTAATTTCCCATCCTGCGGGGATTACCTGTTCAGAACCTCCGTTCCCTCAAACTGACCATATATTTCTCCAGTTATGATGATTGCTAGGAATCCCAAACTCTCTGACATAGTGTTCATATCCTTTCATCATCCCCAAAACCTTCTACCAGGAAGGTTTATGGTAATAAGTAGAAACATTTCTCTATTTGGGTTTCTTCTAAAGGCTGGGATCCTTTTTTTGGTTCCTTTTGATGCCATCCTGGATGACTTCGCTGATTTTTTTCATTCTGGTCTAAATTACTCCACCACGGAGGTTCAGTTGGCTGCCATTTCTAATTTTCTTATTGGCAGAGATAATACACCTTTTGCAGCTCTTAAGCTATCTAAAGCCTTCCTGAGGGGTATTTTTTTTGTTACACCCACCTATTCGAGAATTGTTAACTCTGTGGGATCTTCCTCTGATGCCATGGCTGCTTGCTAGACCTCCGTTTGAACTTTCAGCCACAGTATACTTAAAGTTGTCATGGCAGACCCTATTTTCTGGAGGCTGTGACTTTCACCATGAGGGTATCTGAGCTTCATGCACTATCCTATATACATCCTTGCTTGATTTTTTATTTTTTTTTATAAGGACTGTATTACCTTTAGGACAAATTCTTCCTTTCTGCCCAAGGTCACTTTGTAATCTACTTTGATCTGGCCTGTTCACTTAGCTGTCTTCTTTCCAAGTTTCAGTAACAAGGGAGAATATTTGTTTCATTGTTTGTATGTGCATAGACAACTCAGGTTCTATTTGGATAGGACCAAAAGTTTTAGAAAATCTGACAAATTGTTTCCTTTTCTAAGGTGAGGCTAGAAAAGCCTGCTTCCAAAGTGACCTTTTCCAAATGGCTCTCAAGCTGCATCTCATTTGTGTACTCTTTGAAGGAAACATCTTTACCTGTAAAGCTTAGACATCATTCTACTAAACCATTAACTACTTTTTTTCGTGCTGGCCTCTATCGATTATATTTGTACTGCAGCTACATGGTCTAGCACTGATACCTTTGTCTCCCATTAGAAACTGGATGTTCAGTCTAAGTCATGAACTTCATTTGTTTCCACCATTTTGTGAAATGTTCTCTCCTAGGGCCTCCCTGTGGTCTTCTGTGGCTAGGCAATATGTCCCACAAGTTGAAGCCGAACAGAAAAGTCAACATGGATACAGAAGTTATCTTCTTAGCATAAGGATAGATCCTTGTTGTCATATTCCATCTAATTCAACCATCCCTCCCTCCATACCCCATCCAAATTACACTGTTTGAACAAAATGATCCCAATCAGCCTTGCAGTCTGTTCTAATAAGGTGTGTAGAGGTCCTTATCTGTCACTGTCTAATTTTCATTGCCTGTCTTATTGACAAGTCTTTTAGATTTTGCATTATTTTAGATAGGATGCCATGGGCAAACTCGATCTGAAGAGAGAGTATGACAGCAGGGGATTGTGATTATATCAGGTGGAGCTCTTGGACTGAAGATTCTGAGATGGCTGGTGTCAGATTTGAGTCAAGTCTGATAACCCACAGGTTGAACCGGAATGAAGAAGACAATACTGATATATTGTTATGGTAAGTACATAACTTTAGTTTATACTTAACATAGCAGGATTGGTCTGTTATGTTTCAGAAATTAGGTAAATTTGAAAGCTTGCAGGTTTTATATGGATAAATGTAGAGACAATAGTTGTGGAGTATCCGTATAACCTAATTATATGAAGTTAGCTGGTTAACTTTGAAGGATTCTTTTGGGAAGGTTAAGTTTGTGTTACAAAAATACAACAGAATGAGGATGTGGTACAAAGAGTACAGGCAGTCCGATTATTTATTTTCCCTTTGATAATGTATACTTCACAAAGTATTCTTCTTGCTCTACCAGAGGAATTGTTTTAGTAAATTAATGAGAAAAAACTAAATGAAAACTCCAGCCAAGCTAGAACTTCCAAAGAGTGACCTCCCAAACCTCCTATAATAGAGGCCCATGGGATATATGCAAATGACCCTTATGAACATCAGGTGTTTCAGCTATATGGCGATTCTGATTGCCCATGACTTTTACATTTGAAGTCATTTTAATGGACAATTTCAGGCCAATAAAGCCAAACCCAACTAGCTATGGATATGCATATTTCGGCCTTGTTATGACCTCTTCAGCATAGCATAAGCAGAGTGTTTGACTAAGCTTAAGAAACACGGGGTTGTTATACCCGGCTGATGTCCATTTTCGTTAGGGTGATTGCAAAATATCCCAAATAACAAATTAAAACAGAGAGTTAGAAGGTCACACTGAAAAACCAATGAGAAAAAACTAAATGAAAACTCCAGCCAAGATAGAACTTCCAAAGAGTGACCTCCCAAACCTCCTATAACAGAGGCCCATGGGATATATGCAAATGACCCTTATGAACATCAGGTGTTTCAGCTATATGGCGATTCTGATTGCCCATGACTTTTACGTTTGAAGTCATTTTAATGGACAATTTCAGGCCAATAAAGCCAAACCCCACTAGCTATGGTGGCTGAAGAGGTCATAACAAGGCCAAAATATGCATATCCATAGCTAGTGGGGTTTGGCTTTATTGGCCTGAAATTGTCCATTAAAATGACTTCAAACGTAAAAGTCATGGGCAATCAGAATCGCCATATAGCTGAAACACCTGATGTTCATAAGGGTCATTTGCATATATCCCATGGGCCTCTGTTATAGGAGGTTTGGGAGGTCACTCTTTGGAAGTTCTAGCTTGGCTGGAGTTTTCATTTAGTTTTTTCTCATTGGTTTTTCAGTGTGACCTTCTAACTCTTTGTTTTAGTAAATTAGACGCTACATGTTTATGTATGTTTTGTGCAAGATAAAACCAAAGGTGGCCAGGTATATAATTGCTCTTTAATTTGTGTAATATGTCAGCAAGACTGAAGCTTTTTATAGGGGTTGATATCCAGAGACAAAGCTAGGAAAAAATCAGCTTTAATTTTAAAGCATGGAAGGGAGAGAGGGTTTATATGTTCATAGGTGGGTACTAGGCTATCTGCTCGAAGACATTTATAAGCCTAGCCCGAATGTGTTGGCTTTCGCCACTCCCTTAGATTAGTTCCCTGTGCCTCTCTCCAGCAGAGCCACTGAAGTGATCCCCGAGGTAAACTTTCTGTTTCCCATCCACTCGTCAAGGTTTCTTTTGAAGAGTGTTAGCGATGAGCACTGCCTAATGTACATTGGAATCTTGTTCCAAAGCATGGGAAATCTCTGGGACAGGAATCTATCCCTCCAGCACATCATATTTATTGTTGTGGTGAGGTTTAGATCCCTAGAGCGTGTGGATCAAGAGGATAAGGTTTTCTTTAGGTGGGGCATGTCCATCAATTCTGGGTTGGACATGGCCTTGTATGTCAGGCAGAGATCACCTCTGATTAGGCGGTATGCAACCGAGTACAACTAGAGTTTCTTCAGTTGAGCTGCATAGGGCATCTGTTTGAGGCCATTGATCCTCTTGGTGAGGTACTTCTGTGGTCTTTCCAGCTATTTTCTAAGGTACACCCCAAATGGGGCATTGTACTCTAAGATGGGCTTGATGAGTAGAGGGGCACAATGACCTCTTTTGATCTGGATGTGAACCCTTTTGTGATTAGGTGGGCCACGTAGAAGGATTTTCTAACCACTTTGGCAATGTGATTATCAAAGGTGAGATTACTATCTACTTGGGTCCCCAGATCCCTTGTTACGTCTTCCGTATTTAGGGGACTAGTTTGTGGGTACTTTGTTTTTTCCAAAGGGGATGACTATGCACTTTTTGGCATTTAGCTTGAGGCCATGATTTTGACACCACGTGTCCGTCTCACTGAGACCCTTTTGGAGGATGTCTGTGTATGCCGGAGAGTCAATTATAGCCCCTAGTTTTCACTCGTCTGCAAACTTGGCCAGCCATAGTCCTCCTGTGCTTGCCTGTACCGCTGAGAAGTATATGCCGAACAGGAGGGGTCCTAGGACTGAGCCCTGGGGAACGAACTGGTTCAGAGTCGGACTTAGCTCCCACAACTCTCACCATGTGGGTTCTGTCCGTGAGCCAGTTGGCAACCCATTTTGTGACATAGGGGTTTATGTTCAGGCTGTTGAGCTTGTCTATAATACCAGAATGGGGAATGGTGTCGAAGGCCTTAGTGAGGTCTAGATAGGCTGTGTGTACAACCTTTCCCTTGTCTATATCCTTGGTAACTGTCTCAAAGAAGTCCACCAGGTTTAGGAGGCATGATCTGCCCTTAACAAAGCCGAACTGTGTAGAGTCCAGTGTTTGGAGGTTCCCAATGTCTCTGTTAATGAGTTCCATGATGATGCGCTCTATAGCCTTGCAGACCAAGCTAGTCAGGCTTATAGGGCGATAGTTCCCGGGGGTCTGTTGTGGCTCCACCTTTGTGGAGCGGAATAACCGTTGCCGTGCCCACTCTGTGAGTATGTAGCCTGTGGAAAGGCTGAGTTTTGAACAGTGTGCTTAGGTAAGGGATTAGTTCCTCTTTGAGCTCGTGTAGGGCACATCCTTATGACATGTTTAAAAGGAAGAGGTCATGTAGAAGACAAAGCGATGAAAACAGTAGAGACCTATTTAATGTGACTGAATGAAAAAGTGATAAAAAGACTAATTTGGGTGAAAGGCTTTTGAAGAGTTCTTGACAGTTGTTCTGGCAAAGAGATATACAGACTGGACAAGTCAGAAGAAATTTGAATTGCTGTATTGGGAGTAGGTGAAGCTGGGTTCTAGCCGCTTAAGGTAGGACCGGCTTGTGCAAATTAAGGAGGGAAATAATATTCTTAAAACAGTTATTGCTTTATTTTTGGCATCTTTTAAGATAACATATTATCTACTTTCAAGATATAGGATTGGCTGTTGGTGTGGTGGCTTGACACAATGCAGGAACAAAACCGCATGGGTAAAGTTACCTTGTAAAATATACTTTATGGAGGAAAAACAAGTGAGACCAACACATTTTGACTGGTGTAGGAAATACCTCTAGGTATATCATTAACTCAGCAAGAATTTGGAAAAGTAATGTTGATCTTTAAGTGTGCTACCTGCTGTCAAAAAAAGTTATTTTTGTTGGTAATGTCTGTTTACACTGCAGTCAGACTTGCCAGAATGTTTTCAACAGTAAAACCAAGTTGTAGGTATAATACTGACATGCTCAGTAAATTCTGTCTTCTATTTTGAGAATGCCTCATTTTAGATTCACTAGTACAACAGTTGTGGGAAGTATGTGAATAAATCTAGCCAGGTAAGATGTCCTTCCATATCGCTGTTGCAGTATTTTTCATCAAAAGGGATTCCATGCCAAAGGTAGCCCAACATCCAGCCAGTAAACCAAGGCTTTAGGTTTTTATAGATGTATGTCACACACGTGCTCCCCGTTCAGTGAGTAGGGCTTAAATGTGACATATGGACGTACATGCCCCAGAATTTCATTGCCATCAGTCCAAATGCCAACTTTGCTCATTGGTCTGAACTCTCCTTCCTCTGTGCTGGTTACCAAGCCGTATTCAGATAAGTGCCTCATTGGGGTTTTACTCTTATCTTTTCTTACTTGTTTTGGGTTTGTGAGTTTACATGTCATCCAGAAAGGGAAAATGTCAACTGTGGGAGGCAGATTCCCCATAAAGATTGTCACAAACAATGTCGATTTTTGTTTGGGTGTTTGTCATGACCATACAAAGTGTTCTGTTTGACAAGCATTTGTACCTAAGACCCTATGTAGTCATCTCTCTTTCTAGTCTCTTTACCTGGAGAACCATAGTCTTAAATTGTTGGGGCAAGGTGCTTTGGCAGAATTTTCCCATCCCAAAGGTCAGCTGCCTGTCAAGAAGAAGGCCAAAAGAGTTGGGTCTGATTCAGCTGCTGTCCCGCCTCCCCTGGATATCTCTCTTGAGGCTGGTGAAAGCCTAGAGAATCACCTGGTTGTTCCATCAGGTTCCTCTGCCGTGACCGTATCAGAGGCCAGCATGGATCTGACTCCTTGCACATCCCCGGAGGCTCTACAGACATCCATTCTAGATGTTGAAGAGGAATCCTGACTGATCATTTCAGAGGGTCTGAGGGGGATTTCCCAGAACTTGTGTGGGAGTAGATTCGTTAGTTGAAAGTAGCCAAGGGTCTGTATTTCCTAGGGTGTGTAGGGCAGATGTCCCCCTGAATAAGAAACAAAAAAAATTAAGCGTATTTCTCCTCCTCCTAAAGATCTCCAGTGTGAATGGCAGGATTTAAGCAGGGGTTATTTAATGTATTGATGGCCTTGAAGCCTCCCCGGGAAGTTTCTGTCCCTGCTTTCCCCTTGGTCCTCTACCCCACTCAAGAGGCCCAGAGAGCAAGACTGCTCTGATGAGGACTTGGATTCTAGAGCGAAGTCTTTGGCATATTCCTCTCAGATCACTTCTGCCTTGGATTATGGCTCTGAGGAGGAAGACTGTATTAGCTCAGAATCTCCTTTTGAAGAACTCTGTTTTGTGGCTATTATTTCTTGTATGATGGAGTACTTTAAATGGGACTGCTGTCAGGTTTCTGACATTCAAAAAAGGTATTATAAGCTCCTCCAGATGGAGTCCCTTAAGCCCTCTGCTGTCCCTCCTGTCTTGGCTGCCCTTTTAGATACATTTCAGCAGCATCTGTGGCCCCTGGTTCTCTGCCTTCAGCCCCTAAGAAATCTGACAGGTTTTACAAGGAGCCTGAGGAGTATAAGTTTCTCCACAAATGCCCTTCTGACCAACCCTTCTGTGGTGTCTGTCTCTTCTGGACTAACCCTCTAAGCTTTTGCTTGCTACTAAACTGCTTCTTTCAGACAAGGACAGTAGGGCCATGGAACAGTTAGGAAAGAAAGTGTATACTGCTGCCACCTTGGCCTTTTGAGCTATTAATTAACAGACCCATATGACCAGGTATGTTTTAATCCTTCTTTCTCAGGCTATCTTTGAACTTCCTGACTGTGACAGGAAGGTCTCAGCCCTTTCTTTATTGGGCTGCACTTCTCAAGTAGCCCACCACTCTATTAAATGTAGTTATGAAGCAGATGATGCCTCCTCTAGGGCTACTGCTTTTGGTTCTGTTTTGAGTCGTTACTCTTGACTTCATCTCCAACCTTTGCCTGACGATATTAAGGCTGAAGTGTGTTGGATGCTTCCCTTGATAAGAAGAACCTTTTTGGTTCTGCAGCTGCTGAGCTATTTAAGTCTCTGCAGAATAATGGGAAGGTCTTGCAGGAATTGAAGCACATCTTTGTTTCCCCTATTCCCACATTCCAAAGGAATTGTCACTCTAAATCTGCTTTTGTTCGCAGACAGCTTCACCCTTCCCCCAAAGGTAAGAATGGGGCTAGGTGGGTTCTGCCTGTTAAGACTCCCACTACCCAAAAGCATCCTTTTCAAGACAAGCTAGCTTCTGTCTGACTGTTTGCTTCCGTCTTTCCTCAGTCAGGTTCCTTTATCTCTTCATCTTTCTCTGTCCCTTGTCGATTGGTTAAGGATTACTCAAGACTCTTGGGTTCTGTCTATAATCCACCAGGGGTACTTTATGGTGTGGAAATCCCTTCCTCCTTTTTCTGGGCATCCGTCAACCTCCTCAAGAGTAGCTTACTTTCATTCCAGAACTACTTCAGATCCTTCTGTCTCAAGGCACCATTCAAGCTGTTTCCCCCCCTTCCCAGGAGGGGAAGGGGTTTTATTCCGGAATGTTTCTGGCTCCCAGGAAGGAAGGCATCTGGGGCTCCATACTGGACCTCTCTCAGCTCAGCATCTGTCTGAAAATCCCTTCCTTTCTGATGTTATCCCTTCAGACTCTTTTTTTCCTCTTCTTTTTCCCCAGGCTTTCCTAGTATCCCTGGACCTCAATAATGATTATCTTCACATTCCTATTCATCCCCTTTTCAGGAAGTTTTTGCATTTTTCTATTTCTTTCTTGCATTTTCAGCTGTCTGCTTTACCCTTTGGCCTTTCCGCTGCCCCAAGGGTTTTCAGCAAATGCCTCACTCTTGTGATTGATTTTTGCAGGATGAGAGAGGTTTAGATCCTTTCTTATCTGGACAGCCTACTCCTTCAGGCTTCCTCTCAGGGAGACCTTGCTTCAGCACCTCCACTATACTGTTTTTCTATTGCAAAGTCTGGAGTGTCCAATAAACTTCCAGAAATCAGTCCTGGTTCCTTCTCAGGATCATGTGTTTCTCAGTAGTAGGCTCCAGACCATCCCTTTGCTGACCTCCTTGCCTCCTCTGAAGGCTCTTTCTGTGATTGCCTTTTTTCAGTCCTTTCTCCCTCAGGTTTCAGTTTCAGGAAGTATCTCAGGGCTCTAGGAATCATGGCTTTGGCCATTCCTATAATACCTCTAGACAGGCTCCATATGAGAAAACTACAATGGTTCCTAAACTCACTCTTGCTCCGGCACTGTCATCCTCTAGATTGTCTGGTCCCTCTTCTTCCTTATCTCAAGCTCAAGCTTCTCTGGTGGATTCATCATCTGTCTCTCAACCCAAGACTTCCTATTCAGCCCTGTCCCCTGTCAAGAACTTTTTTCAGATGCTTCAGACACAGGGTGGGGAGTCTGTTTTGGCCACCACAAGGTTCAGGGTCTCTGTCCCTCTCATCAGAGGTCAGACAACATCAATATCAAAGAGATGAGAGCTCTCCTTTTCACCCTTCAGGCCTTTTTCTTTTCTCTTTTTCGTCCAGGGTCTCTCAAAATCTTTACAGACAATAACACATTGATGTGGTACATAAACAAGCGGGGGGGGGGGGGGGCATGGTCCTACCTTCTTTGCAGTCTAGCTCTTCAAGTTTGGGATCTAGCTGTCCAGTATCAAGTGACTCTTCAGGCTATCTGTATTCCTTCAGAGTAGAACATAGGGACAGACACTCTGAGCAGGTCTGTAACACACACGAATGGATGCTTCACGGATGTGTGTTTCAGGAGAGAGTCCGTCAGTGGGGTACTCCTCAGGTAGATCTTTTTGCCTCCCCTTTGAAGAGACAACTTCCTCTTTTTTGTATCAGAGTTCCCAGTCCTCTGGCTTGAAAGGTGGATGCCCTCTCTTTTTCTTGGAAGGGGATGTTTCTCTACACATTCCCTCCCCTTCCTCTCATTCCGAAGGTCCTGCTGAAGAAAGAGCAAGACTCCCCTAAAGTCTTGTTGGTAATTCCCTTTTGGCCCAGACAGCATTGGTTCCCTCTTCTTCTGCACCTAGCCAAGGGCGAATACCACAACTTACCTCACAGGGTGGACGTACACACACAAGACAAGGGGTCTGTCATCCATCCTCACTTGTCCACCCTTCAACTGACAACTGTGAGTGATAGGGTTTTGATCCCTTTTTGGCATCTTTTTTTCTGAGGACATGCTTAGGGTTCTGCAAGAGGACCGGAAACCCATTACCAGGAAATCCTAAATGTCCAAATGGAAGAGATTTTCTGTTTTGTGCCCTTCTCATAACCAGGATCCTGTTTCCAGTTTCTGTGGAGATCCCTCTGGTTCTCTCTTGTGAATTGCTCCATGCTGGGTTAGAATATTCTTCTTTTAAAGCTCACCTTTCAGTTATTTGGGCTTGTCTGCCACTGACTCCTTCTCTGACCTCTCGGTTTGAGGTCAACAATTTCTTAAAGGCGTCCTTCATATCAGACCTCCCCAGAAACCTGTTCCACCTTCTTGGGACCTTAATTTTGTTCTTGAAAAATTGACTCAGGCTCCTTTTGAGCCTACAGCTTCAGCTTCCTTACAGCATTGTACATTGAAGACTGTTCCTCATTTGGCCCTTACTGTAGGTAAGAAAATCTCTGAACTCCAGGCTGTTATGGCTGTTCCTCCTTTTTGATTTTTCATAGGGACAGGGTATCTATTGATACAAATACTTCTTTTATGCTCAAGATGGTTAATAAATTGCCTCTTAATCGGTCTATTAATTTGCCCTACTTTTTTCCTACTCTGCAGTCTGCTAGTGAGCAAGTTCTTCACACCTTGGATTTGCTTAGATAGCTCAGATATTATTTAGATAAGACTAAGGCCATTCACAAGTCTGAGCAACTTTTTGTTTCTTTTCATCCCAGATCTCTAGGTTTGGCTGTTTCTAAGCAAATCATTGTGGATCTCTTAAGGCCATTTCTTTTTGTTACTCCTTCCATGATAAAAGCCTTTCTGCCTCTGTAATGGCTCATTCTACCTGGGCTGTGGCTTCCTCTGGTGCATTTTTCAAAGGATTGGATATCAGTTCTATCCTTGAGGCTGCTACTTAGACTTCTGTCCATAACATTACTGAGCATTGCAAACTGGTTGTTGTTTACTGAGCAAGAGCTGGCTTTGCCAGAGCTATCCTGCATGTTTTTCTTGAGAGCTCTTCTGGGCCTTCCTCCTCCCAAGTTTCCTCTTAAGCTTTTGTACTCTCCCTTTAGTGAAGAGTACTGCAACAGTGATATAGAAGGATGTAGTACAGTTGTGTAAAATCTTACCATAGGTATCCTTCTTTTCACTGTTGCAGTATTCACTCCCTCCCTCCTCCCCTTCTGCTTTACACTTTTTCCTTTTCTTTTTCTGGATGTATGTTACTCCTCCTAGGACTGTTGTTCTGCTGGGGATTTTTTCAGTTCTGATGTATGTATATCCGTATGTCAACTTTATACCCTACGCCTTGAGCGGGAAGCATATATGTGACGTACACAGTCTATAAAAACCTAAGGCTTTGGTATACTGACTGGACGTTGGGCTACTGCTTTGGTAAGAATTTACACAATTGTCCTTTCAGAGCTATAGAGCTATTTCTGCGCCCAGTGCCATCCCCTGATCTGCCCCCCCCCACACACACACACACGAAATTGAAGAGCAAAAAAAAAAAATCTGTCCTAGCAAACTGATTTCTACATTTGTAGCAAGTAGCTGCTACAGTCATACACTGAAGAATGGAGCTCTGACTGCAGATGCCTGACTGAAATTCATGTAGACATGGGGAAAATGTACAAACTTCACACAGAAGGCAGTTTACCTGACCAGATTATAGGTCCGTTGGAAGGCAGTGTGTTCCTCAGTTCATCTTGAGGATCTTGAATCTGGAGCATTTCTCCCCGGGCCTCCGCTGAAAACAGGCTCTGTGGAACCTAGTCGGACATTCCCGGTCAACAAATGTTAAATAAATAAAAATAAAATAAATCTTAATTTAAATCTTACAATATATAACATTGAAACACACAAAATTCCAAGCAAGCAGGGTTATAGCATCCTGCTGTCTAAAGCACCATAAGAAATCCTAATTCTCTTACTAGTCTATTGTAAATAAATGTTTTTTTACATTTAAGTTTTGTACTAGTTTGTAAGGCAGGGATTGTGACAAATCCCTTAATCCCATTTCAGTAATAAATATTTACTGTTGTCCAAGTTGAGTTGCATTGAGTAGAGTGACAGTTCCTTGTAAAGAGCTTCAGCTATGACAGCATACGTTAATACCTACATTAATTTCTGAACAGTTGTAATGCACTGAAGAGCGATTAGCTTCTCCCATTTGTGCCTCATAACACCTTACGCACAGAGTGGCTTTCCTCTTAACCCCACTATAGCTACGCTACTGGTAAGATTAGTGTTACTGCATTGTTTTATTTTGCAAAACAAAGATCTTTATTTTTGCATTTACTTGCACCCATTTTTCCACTCTTAACATCACTTTAATGCATGTTTCCATTTCCATTCCTTTTTACAGTTGTCACAGTCTTTATGTTCATTTAGTACTTCCCATCTGCATTTAATAGTACATTGATTAGTTTTTCAGCATATAGTACTTTCTCATCTTAGCATTCTCTCACTTCCATACATCTCTTACAACATCATGATCTGATGTTGTCTTCTCCTTCTGGCTTCAACCTATGGGTTATTGAATCCGACTGATCCACAGCTGGCCAAATCCACTAGACTTCAACTCATTGGGCTCTGCCTCCCCTACCCACAACCCCCTGCTTCGTGGCAATACCCAGGTCAAGTTTGCCACCATTCCAGTCTGCAGCTTGATCTGTGGCTCCAGTCTACAACATGTCCTTTGTGTGTCTTTTTGATGTCCTTTCCACCCCTATCCTTTAGAATATAGTTAGAGTAGCTTAAATAGTTGTGTAGGTATTAGGTGTTGGGTATTTAGGACTTGTAGTTTGTGTGTGTGTGTGTGTGTGTGTGTGTGTGTGTGTTTGTTTGTTTAGCGGTGAGCTTTTCCCACCTTACAGGTTTTATGATTGCCTTGTCTTTTTCAGTGTAGGGTAGTTTTTTTTGCTAGGGTGTTAGTGACATGTTTTTCTATTTTTAGTGTGGTGTATTTTACTTAGTTGGTTTCCTTAGCTATGGGTAAAGGTTTTAAGAAATGTGTCACTTGTGGATACAAGTTCTCTTCATTAGGTGCACACAAGTACGTTAATTACTTGAGGGCTGCTCACTTTGATTCCTCCTGTTAGATTTGTGAAGGTTTCAGGTCCAGGTCCATCAGTGAGGGGAGGGCAAAACTGATATGGAAAGGTCTCTTTCCTGCCAGTTCTTCCTCTTTTGCTCCAAAGGACAGCTCTGACAAATCCTACTGTTCTCCTACTAAGACCTCCAAGGCTTCCAGAGGGAACCATAAGTGGTTCTCTTGTATCCCTACTCCTGGACCCTCTTCTTGTCTCACTGGACCCGTAGGTCCCAAGACCTTCAGGTGCTCCGGCCGTCTTTGCACTGGCATTAGCTCCAAATTCTTGGGACCCGTCACCCTCTGTGCCGACCACTAGTAAGGCTCCATCTCTAAGTGTGCCAAGTTTCTTTTTGGTAAAAGGGGCTCCATCAGATGGGTGGGTTCCCCCTTCTCCCCACTACTCCACCAGAGATGTCTCCGGAGTTATCTCCTTCCCTGCCCTGGGTCTGAGTCTCTCCTGCTTGGATCCAACAGGTGAGTCCTTTGTCGTTAAACAAGTCCTCCAGGCCTCCTGCCAATGGCTTCATCCACTTGGTCATTGAGGTTGGTGGCCAGCATCAAAGCTTCATATTTGAAGCAGCTGATGAGGTCCTTCTTTCAGGTTCAGATGCAGTCAGGCATTATACCTTTAAGTCTGGGTTCCCTCCCCGGAACTTTGGCTCCATCACTCTGGTTTCTCCCTCAAGCCCTTTGGATCCAAGGACCTCAGGTCCAGCTGTGCTTTCATCTTTAGGGTCAGATCCAACGGTTAGGCTATGTTTGGCTCTGATTTCCACCTCGGTCTCTTCAACTCCATCTGTGTCGGAGCCAATTGGACCTTAGAGCCATTGCATCAAGGCTGGGGTTTCTGGGTCAGGTTCAGTGATCCCTGCTTTGGGTTCTCCTATCTCACATGGAGCATCCGACCTTGACAGCTTGACTTCGGTCTTGACATTGGGGCGAGGTGTTGCTCCACCTAATTTGGGTACTTCTCTGGTGTCTTTAGATCCTGGGACTTTCAGCTCTGGGTGGCTAGCTTCTGCCTCCACCTTCAATAACGGAGAGAATGTTCTCCACTAAGCAGATGGGTCAGTCTTCTTCAGCTGGCATCTCCCTCATCCCTTCTCATGTGTGCCTGAAGCCAGTCATCAGCCTACTCCTAGACAGCCCCTGCTAGTTGGCCTTCAATCCATTCCCATTGCTGGTCTCCCTAACTCTTCCCCTTCTCTTTCTGCATCTCTAGAGTGGGAGGTGTCAGACAAAAGGAAGTGCCTGAGCCTCCCCTGAGGAGTCTCTCACCAAGGATACTGATATTGTGGAAGGAGAGGGGTCCCCTAAATTACCGCTCGATAATTCCTCCTTTCACAGTCTTTTGGAGCTTCTTCCCCAGCACAGAGGATGGACCACTGAGGACCGTACTTCTGGAGGAGTCAGTATTTTTTGAAGGCCTTTGGCATAGGCCCAGCCATGCCTTCAATGGTTCCTCTTCCAGGTGCGCTTATAGATCTAGTGTCTTGGAAGACCTGGAAGGAACCCGACATGGTGGAGCCATTTCCGAAGAAGCCTGATAAAATTCTTGCTCCACCCAAGAATCGGCCATGCTGGAGTAAGGGTCCAGCCGTGGGTGCGATCGTGGTGGAGGCTGCCACAAAGAAGGAAATTTCTAAGGAGAGTTCTTCGGTCCATCCTATGAATAGAGAATCTTGGGCTTTGTACCAACTAAGGAAGCGCTTTTATTCTTCAGCGACATTCGCTGTGAGGGCACTTAACTATCTTTCCCATTTGACAAAGCTTCAGTGAGATCTTGTGGTTGAAGTGTCTAGGACTATTACGGCACAGCAGTCTCAGAAGACATTGAAGACTCAATTGTCTACTCTCCAGTTTATTGCCAATGTTCCATGAGGCTCATTTCAAACTCAGCCAATGGAGCATCCCAAGCAGTTGGCACCAGTATTGCCATGCAAAGCCATGCTTGGTTGCAGCCATGCTACTTTGAAGACTGCTTCAATGCATCTTTTGTTAATTACCCTTTTATTGGCTCATCCATAGGTAGGCCAAAGATTAAAGACACTCTTACTGAAGTGAAGAAGACACGAAGATGCAGTTCGCCATTGGAGTGCCTTTTGCTACTCCTCAGTGAACCTTCTCAAGGAATCACAGCAGTCTTTGCAGGATGTTCCTTCTGAGTGTTCTGCCCACGAGGCAGGGGCAGGCCACAAAATCAAGGCTTTCACAGATGATTTAAAGGTGGGGCCTTTCCAAGGATCCTGAAGGGTTGCCCAGCAGTTCTACTCTGGAGGCAGTTGAGGGTCACTTGGCTGTTCAACCAGAAGCTTGGGAGGCCATCACCTCTGATGCATGGGTGTTAAGAGTCATATCCAGAGGCTATACCATTCCCTTTTCAGAAATTCCAAGTTTGGGTCACAAATGTCTCACAGATGTTCCACCCTGTCAGAGACTGCTAGCAGCATTAGAAATTCAGAAGTTACTGGCAAATTGAGTCATCCAAGAGGTCCCACCTAACCAATGATGATCTAGGGTCTATTCAAGGTTCTTTTTGGTGCCAAAAAAGAACAAGGACCTCAGGCTCATTTTGGACTTGAGCAAATTGAATCCCTTCATGAAGAAAACCAAATTCTGGATGGTCACTGTGCAGTCCATCTTACCTCTGTTGAGGAATGCCAACTGGATATGCTCGATAGACCTCAAGGACCCGTTCTTGTGCTTCTGTCTGGGGGATGATCATTATCAGTTCAGAGCCATGCCATCAACCCCAGGTTTTTTCCAAGTGTATGACAGTGGTGGCAGCCTGGCTCTGCTGCAGAGATTTCAGGTCTTTCCTTACCTGGACAATTGGCTCCTCATTGCCCCCATGAGAGCTTTTTTATTCACAGCCTGGGACATCTTACTCTAGTTGTGCGACCACTTGGGGATAGCTGTCAGTTATCTGAAGTCAAATCTTCAATCTGTCCAGAAATTGAAGTTCATAGCCTGACACTTGGATACCATCTTCCAAATTGCCAAGCTACTAAGCTCCATAGTCATCGGTCTTCGATCCCAGGCAATACCTGTATGTACTCTTGCAAAACCTCCAGCTCATGTGGTCCTGAAACTCTTGAGACACATTGCAGCCCCAATAGGGTTGGTCATCTTAGCAGGGTTCCACATGAGGGCTGTGCAGTGGACACTTGCAGTGCAGTGGTCTTATTTGACTAATCCAATGAACTTTCCCATCAGATTGACAAAAGTCTGTCACAATCAAATTTGGTGGTGGCTACAGTCGCCCTTAGTGACTAACAGGAAACCTTTAGTTCTTCCTCACATTTCGGCAACAATCACCACAGATGCCTCCATTCTTGGGTGGCGGCATTTTAAAGGGAGGACATTTTAAGGTTCTTAGCCTTCTGTGGTGGCCAAAGATCACCTCAGTTTCTTGGAGATGTTGGCAGTTCTCTTTGCGTTACAGGTCTTTCAGGTTGTCCTTCCAAGCAGTGTGATTTTGATCCAGGAGGACAATATGTCCATTGTCTGGTATCTGAACAAGCAGAGAGGAACATGTTCTTACCCTCTTTGTCAAGAGGCTTGCGGCAATGGGCAGTCTCATCACAATGGTTTCTGTTTGCAGCACACATCCATGGGAGGTCTAACATTCTGGCTGACAGTTTGAGCAGGAATATTCTTCTTCTTCTTCTGCCTTACAAGTGGTCTCTGAATGAGAGAGTTGCAACTCGCATTTTCTTCAGTAGGGCACTCTGCATTGCAGCCTTTTTCTTCCCTATCCAACACCAAATGCAACAGTTATTATGCCTTAGTTTTTGCTCAGGGGCAGTCACCCAGAGATGCTCTTCTGTATACTTGGCCCCCATGTCTCCTATATGCATATCCTGCAGTTCCCCTGATTGTCAAATTTCTTCACAAAGCAGCTCATTGGTGTGGTTCCCCTTTCTGAGGCCTCTTCTGTAATACCCTCCTTAGGTTTTTGATCCCACTGTGGATCACTTTTCTCATCCAGCAGGTCAGGATCCTCCTAACCTGCAGTTCCTCAAGTTAACTGCATGGTTTCTGTTGTTCCCTTGATGGCCAGGAATCCCAAGCTGCCAGACACTATTGTGCATATATCATCGTCATCCCAAAAGCTATCTGCTAGGAAAGTGTACTCTAGTAAATGGATGCACTTTGCAGTATGGGCAGAATCTCAAGGGTTTGATCCTTTTTCTGCTCCTGTAGAATCACTTTTTAATTTTCTGGCCGAGTTTAATTCAGGCTCCAGTTTTTCTACAATCAAGGTAATTTTCATGTCAGTAGGGATGACGTCTTCTTGGCTGCTCTGAAAATTTCAAAGGCATTTCTCTAAGCCGTATCCCGTATTTTTTATTACACTGCAGGCATGTTTGCAAAAGGAGGCACATTGACTCCTTTAAGGAGTACCTCACCAAAGATAACCGAGTTTGACGAGGGGGAGTGGTCTCCCAGATCGCCTTTTGAAGACATCTCCTTTGTTGATATGCTGGAGTTATTAAGACAGAAGGGGTGGCCCACCAATGCCCCCTCGCAGGAGGAATTGGTATTCCTTGAGGCTTTTGTGGCTGTTCCCCCTATTTCTTGGTTGGTCCCTCCCACTGATGAACTGGAAGACCTGGTTTTGAGGAAGGCATGGAAGGAACCAGATGTGGATAAACCAATGCCCCGTAAGCCTGATAAGATTTTAGTTTCTCTAAAAGATAGGCCCTTCTGGAGTAAAGGTCCTGCAGTAGACTCTATGGTGGTAGCACTGGCCACCAAAAAATAACCCATTGAGTAATACTCTGTCCATCTTCCTAACAAATAGTCCAGGGCATTGGACAGATTTGGAAAGTGTGTGTGCCTCAGCAGCCCTCACTCTCGGGGTACTGAACTACTTGGCATGCATAACACACTTTCAGGGGGACTTCACAAAGGAGTTATCCAAGTCTGTCTCCAAGCCCTTATCTCCAGAAGACAAGAAATCTATCAGTATGCAGCTGGCTACCTTTCAGTTCCTGTTGAATGTGTCCATGCAGCTTATTTTTAATATGGCTGATGGCATGTTGAGAGCAACAAACGCCAGCACAGCTGTTTGCTAATATACCTAGTTGTGTCTCTAGAACTTCTCGGAAAACCTTAAAACATCCTTCATTAGAGCCCCCTTGAAGGGTCCACTCTATTGTAAAGAGACACTGTATGAAAGTGAACAGGATTCCAAGATCTTGCCTTCCATTGAAATATGCTTTCCTACCCTTTAGCAGACCTTTTGCAGGAGCTAGAAAGGCACAAAGAAATTGTGGTTCCACAAATCTCAAGGTTTCACTCCAAATGCTTCTAGTAATAGGCCCGCCAGAGGCAGAGGAGGGAATAGTCATAATGAGTGTTGCCCCTGTGGCAGAAGTGACCAACAGAATCAAGACTTTCGAGGTCCTTTCTCTGACAGGCCTTTTCAAAAGTCTTCAATGGGTGTCTGACTGCTGTACTCTGGAGGCAATCTGGGAGCTCTTGTCTTTGCATCTGGTATCCTGGACAACCATCACCCAAGATTTTTATGTGCAGAGCATTATAATCAGAGGCTACACAGTAGCCTTCCTTTGTCATTCCCCTATTCAGAAAGACTTACAGATGTCCTACCCATTTAATGGAAGGTGGCAGCACAAGAAATAAAAAAAACAAAAGCTACTAGACAAATGGGTCATCCAGGAAGTCCCACCAGACCAGCAAGGATCCAGTGTCTACTCAAGAATCGTTTTTGGTGCCAAAGAAAAATGGGGACCTCAGGCCCATCCTGGACGTCTGTCCCGTGAACCACTACGTAAAACAGACAAGTTCTGGATGGTCACGGTTCAGTCCATTGGGTCTATGTTTGGCTATCAAAAACACAGATGCTCTAATGGCTAAATATCATACATAAAATATCTAAACGGAAAATTATTGAACACATAATACAGTCATCAAATTGCCATAGCTGTCCAACATAGCGAACACAACCAACCAAGGTGGGGGGGCTTCACCACCCACACCCCCCAACTATATATACCAACTCTGAGATCACACTACAGTGGGGAATAGGACAAATTTAAAAGGTTTCCTTCACTTACCTTATGCATCACATTACTCCCTGGTTGTTGGCCAGCTATGGCCATTTCATGAATTTTTCTTTCAAAGTTATACGTGTTCATTAAGTTTCCATTTAGATGTTTTACATATGATATTTAGCCGTTCGAGGATCTGTTTTTTTCGATAGGTGAACAAGGACCCCAGTCCATCCTACCACTATTAAAGAAGCATGATTAGATGTGCTCAATAGATCTTCAGTATGCATGCTAACACATCAAAATGGACAGGCAGTCCAGGAGGTTCCTAAACTTTTGTCTAGGAGCCATTCACTTCCATTTCAGAGCCCTGCCCTTTGGTCTCAGTCACAGCCCCCTGGGTGTTCTCCAGGTACATGGCAGTAGTTGCCACTCATCTCAGATTGCAGAGGTTCTGAGTGCTCCCATATCTGGATGACTTGCTTATAAATTCTCCCACCAGGATTCTCCTAATTCAAGTCAGGGATTCTTGGCTCCAGCTATGTTCCCATTTGGGGCTAACTGACAGCATGACGAAGTCAAAATTGCAGCCTGTCCAAATGTAGAGTTCACTGGGGCCATCTGCCTAAACTGAGAATTCTCTCCCATCGACATCAGGCACTAACAGTAGTCTACCATCATAAGTCCCTGGCCAGATGTATATTGTGCCATTTAGGGTCAATGGCAGTCTTCATCACTTTAGCCCCTCTAGACAAGTTTTATATGCGAGTTTTACAGTGGGCACTAACTGTCCAGTTAGATCTCAACTGATTAATTTTTCTTTGTGCCTCGCCCACATTTTCAGAACTCATATTTTTGGTGGCTGAACTCCCCACTGGTGTCACAGAGTTGCTATTTTGTTCTACCAGCTCTCCAAGCCAAGTGATCGTGGATGTTTGCCATCCAGCGTGAAAGAGCATTTCTTGGGAAAGGAGGTCCCAAGGCACATGTTTCCCCACAGAGACCAGTCTTCGCATCAATGTCCTGGGATGAGAGCAGTCCTCCTAGTGTTGCAGGCAATTCAGGATTCTCTTTCAATGGGTGTGATTTCAATAAAAACAGACAAATGTGTTAATGGTTTGATATATCAACAAGGAATGGTGAACATGCTCTTACCTGGTATGCCAAAAATGTTTGGCAGTGGACAATGTCTTCCCAACTCTGATTGCAAGCACATCCTAGGGGATTCCAGTGTGTTAGCAAGCAAGCTGAGCAAGTACATTCTTCTTCCTCGTGGTTGGTCCCTCAAGCCATCAGTGGCAGAACAAATCTTGAACCACTGGGGCCAACCATGCTGCTAGCTATTTGCCACCTTCTTCAACAGCAAGTGCAGCAGTTATTTGTCCTGATACTTCAGGAGAGGGAAGCCCGAAGGGACACTTTTTCCACAGTTGGCCCCAGGCTTCCTTTATGCATATCCTCCTGCTACTCTTATACTGAAATTCCTGTGGAAATCAATGTGGAGCAAGGGAAGTGTGATCCTCGTTGCCCCCTTTTGTCTTCAACCAGTATTTTCTCTCTATCTTTGGCCCCATCTGATTCACCCTTTGTGGATGCTGGACCCCAGTTCTATACCTTCTTTCTCACTTATCCAAAAAGCCTCAACTGGACATTGCAGCCATCAACTTAACACCATGGTTGCTCCAGTTCCTATCATAGTTAGACAGCCCAGGCTCTCATCACAGGTCGCACGCATCTCAAAGTCCTTACAGAAGCTCTCTACCAGAAAAGTCTGTAGAACTAAATAGAAGACGTTTTCTGTTCAGGCGTGTAGTCGTGGCATAGACTCTTTTTCTGCTCCTTTTCCTGCTTTCCTAGGGTTTCTGGCTGATTATTTTTATAATGGAACTAGCTATTCTACCATTAAAATCCAGCTGGCTGCCACTTCAAACCTTCCCATAGGAGAAACGCAAAAAAAAAAAAAAAACATAAAGTGGGGGGCTTTGCCCCCCCCCCCATACTTAAATATACCAACTCCGAGATCACACCACAGTGGAGGAAATGGCAAACTCCCGACAGCGGCCCAGCAATTTTTCCCCTGGGAAAAAAATCGCTGTTCCATGTCATCGCTATTTTGGTTGTTCGACCTTTTGTAGTCAATCAACTAGCATTCGATGTTATCAGCTTTTGATAAGCTGATATAGACCCTTTTCTAGCAAGTGTTAGTTCTGCTCAAAGGATTTTAGAACTTCAAGCTATTTGTTATAAATCACCATGTTTGCTCTTCCACAAGGAGAGGGTAGCACTTAGGACCAAACCCTTCCTTTCTTCCCAGGTTGGCTTCAAAATTGTCACTCAACCAGACTATTATTCTCCTTGTCTTCAACCCATTTTTCCAACAAAGGAGAATACATGCTGCATCTTCTGGATGTGCATCAACAGCTCAGGTTTTACTTGCACTGTACTAAGGCTACCGGAAAAACTGACCATCTCTTTGTGGCCTTCTCTTCTGTCAGATTGGGAAAGTGAGTTTTGAAAATTACTTTTTCAAGATGGCTATACGACTTAATTTCTCATGTATATAAGGACTAAGGATTTGACTCTGTCTGGTACTCTCAAGGCTTATTCTTCTAGGGCATTTGCTACTTCTGCAGCTTATTTTTCTGCGGTAGCCATTGATCTCATTTGTGCAGCAGCCACTTGATCTAATGTACATGCCTTTATATCTTAGTACAAACTACACTTGGAGTCAGTCCAAAGCATCTTTTGGTTCAGCCATTTTCTGAAATATTCTTCAGTGAGACTACCCAAGGTTTAGAGTAGATGGGAACTCTGTCCCATCAGCTGAGGACTAATGAAAGAAACGGCATCAGATACAAATGTTTGGTACTAACAACAATAAATCAATGTTGTCTGCTGCCATCCTCAACTTTTCCTCATCTTTCCCCTATCAGATTTCACTTTCATAATTTCTTGGCTCTGGAGTGACCGCACTATGTCACGTTTTACAGCTATGATCTGTATCCCAGGTGTATCTTTATTTATAGGCAGGACTTTTCCCTTTGTGGGGTATAGATGTCCTTTACTGTAGTAAACGGACAAACCTAATCTGAGATAAATCAGTACATGGAGGAGAATTATGGTAAAGGGAGGAACCTGAGCCTTGCATCCAGAAATCTGAGGATGGAAGCAGACAGCATGGATATGTCATTATGGTAAGTACACAATTTTCACTTTTTTCTTGATTCACCCTGTACCCCGATTGTCTTCCAAAACATCTTAGAACCTGCCAGATTTTTCCCATATCTTCTCTCAGACTAACCATTAGTAAAACACTGTCTGCTTACAATGTGATTTTTTTTTTCTTTTCTCCCCTCCAACCATACCCTTCAACCATAGGTGGTCTTATAGCAGTTGCTAATGGCTCCAAGTATAATGCAAACAACAGGGGCAATTGGGGGCAGCCCTGTGTAGTTCCACCACTCCACCTCCATTCCTTCTGGCAACCTTGCTCTTATTTTAACCATAGCTCTTGATCCACTATACATACTTTTTAGGTAAGTCTATCCACCCATCTGAGAAACCTCATCTCTCCAACAGCTCAGATAGGTATCCCCATTTTGTCAAATGCTTTTTCTGCATCTAGTGACAAATGTGGCACTTATTTTCCTTTCTCTTCTTCATTTTGTAGTATAATTAGAGTCCTTAAAATGTTGACAGCTGCTCCCCCCACCCACAAACCCTGACTAATTGGCATGAATCAGTTTAGGAAGCATTTTTTCCAATCTCTCCACAGTTATCAACATAAAATAGTTATAATCATGATTTAGGATTGAAATATATCTGAAAGAGGATGGCAACAGCAAATCTTTGCCCTCTTCCAAAGTCATTGTTGTAATTGTGCTTCCTTCCACATATTTAGAACAGACGTACCCTCTCAATATATTTTTTAACAGTTTCGCCCATATTCAAACTACCTTTTGGTTCACCAACTCCCAACACCCTAGATGGGAGCATGTCACTTACCAGCATTTTCGCCCTTCATAACTTTCTTCAAGTCTTTTACAATTCATCTTGTGTCACTGATGATAACAACCCTTGCTTCTCCTCTTTTCCTATTTCCAGCAAATCCATCCCTCTCCAAAAATGTATATCCTGCACATCTTGTATGTGTTCCCCATATTCTTTCTTTTACAAGTTCCCAAAGTATTTCCTAAAACTCCCCAATATTTTTTCCAAACTGCTGTTTATCTCCTCCCCTTCCTTGTCCCATATCTGGTGTGTCCCTCTTTCTACTTCTCCTGTCTCATTCTTACTGCTAACAATTTAGTCATTTTGGGAGAGTCACTAAAATGTAGCTTGTTGATCCCCACACTTTTTGCCCAAAATTCTTTCATCTTCCAACTTCTGTAGCTTTTATTTTCCCTCTTCCTTTCGTGCGTAGTACTTCCATGCAAAGTCCCTAGCTTCAATAAAAAATTTCTCCAAAATGCTTTGATTTGTAGTCACTACCACCATATCCATTTCTGTATCTTCCTCCTTATTTCCCTTCTATATCTATTCTACCTTGCTCTTGTCCATTCTGTTTCCTCTTTCAGTTCCTCTTGTTATTACTTCACTAACCTTCTTCTACATTCATTTTTCTCCAGTAGGCGTCCCAAGAGTCTTCACATTCCTTGATACTACTCCTATCTCATTTTCACCAAGCACATCGGTAATTATTTTTATCACTACCGCTCCTTTTCCTATTATCACATTATTTTTTTGCCTTCTTCCTCCATTTATTCCCTTCTTTTCCTGCCTACCTTTTTCCTTTTGCTCCCTGTCTACTGCTACTACCTCCAACATATGGGTCTGTCTTCATTTCTTTCTGTGTTCACCTCCCTCTGTCAAATGTCCCTCCTTAAAATGTATACATATTTACAAGTTTTGCTTCCTTAAACAGGGTCTTTGGTATTCCTTCTGTCAGCTCTTCTCCCTGACATTTTCTCTGTCATAGCTGTGACAATGCTTGTCCTGTTTTAGGCAGAGCCTTGTCCTCTGCTCACCCAACATTGTTTCATCTGTGGATCTCCCTCTGTTAATATTATGCTTATCTTTAGTAGTCTTTTCAAATGTTTACTTCCCAAGCACCCTTTTAACTATATTAATTTAACCTACAAATCCAGCAGAAGAAAAAATGTACATTTAACGCAGTCAGATTAGAGCTTTTCCATACAACTTTGATCCATGCATTGCAGCATGCTTAATTAGCTCTTCCTTTTTTAACTTGTTGGCCTTACAAACAATTTGCACTTATAACTTTGCAGATATCAATTCATTCATATTAGTTTAACCGACATAATTCAAAGGGAGAAGTCGTGCATCTAGTATAATATAATTACTGCTGAGTAGGATATATTGAGTATTCTTCCCCTCTGTTTTGATTTGAATAACCAATTTTCCAGAACAAACATTTAAACAGCGCATGCTCATGTAGTTTATATCCACTCATCTCAAATCTTTTCATCATATTTTTTACTTTCAATATTCTGTCAGATATTTAAACCACAGCATTAGTTTTGCATTGGTCACTGCTTTACAACATGCTCAGTCAGCTCTTTTTAACACGTCATCCTTACAAACGTTTACATATGGTCATGTAGGTCTGCATAGAACCTTTCAGCCATATTTTGTTTAGCATATAATACAAAAATATAAAAGATTTGCATGTAGTGTAAAATCATTATGCCCAGGGCCGGTGATGGCATTTTTTGGGCCACCAGCAGTTTCATGTTGGTAAGCCTACCCAGAAGGATGTAAAGTGTGACCATGTTGCTGCCACACCCCCTTCCCTGTCAAGCTCCCCCCATCACCCCAATAACAATCACCATGTGAATTGTTAGTACACTCTTTACAAAGACTTGTAGTGGCAATAGTCCTGCATCAATGTATAAACACTGACTGGCATTTACTAGCAATTTTACATTACAAGCCTCAGTACCACAGCATGGTCACCACTCAAGAGGTATAGGCACACACTGGCTTGCATTTTGTAGCAGTGTAACATTACGCTAAGCATCTATACCACAACAAGGTAAGCACCCCCACAGAGGTACACACAGTGACTGACATTTAGTAGTAGAATAATTGCATTAAGACACACCTCTGTACAGCATCAAGGTAGTCAGTCCCACAGAGGTATGGGTTGGGAGGGTGGCCTAATGGCTAAGGTGTTTGCCTTACAAACACAAGGTACATGGTTTGAATCTCACGGGATAATTGGCTAGGCTTGAAATGGCTCACAAGGGCAGTTAGCCTAGTACTACTCTATGAACTCTATGAACCTATGAACAAAGGCACACACACAGGAGAGACACTCCCACACAGACTTCCACATACAGAACAGAAACATCCAGACAAGAAAAAGACAGTACTACAGCAAGACTGAACAGAAACACCCATACAGACACCCACACCAGACAAAGACAGCACTACAGCAGGACTGAACAGAGACCCCCCCACAAAAGACAAAGGCAATACTACAGCAAGACTGAACAGAGAGACTCCCACACAGGACGTGGACACCCACACAAGACGCAGACAGCACTACAGCAGGACTGAACAGAGATACCCACACAAGACGAAGACTGCACTACAGCAAGACTAAACAGAGACACCCACACAGACTACCACACACAGGGCAGAGACACCCACACAAGATGACAGTAATGCTGCAAGACTGAACAGAGAGACACACACAGGACACGGACACTCACAAAAGACAAAGACAGCACTACAGCAAGACTGATCAAAAATACCCACACAGACTCCCACACACAAGGCAGAGATGAAGACAGCAGTACAGCAACACTGAAAAGAGACACCCATACAGGACAGACTGAACAGAGGCGCACTCGCTCACTAGACAGAGACATCCATACAAGATGAAGACAACAGTACAGTAAGACTGAAATACACAAGAAAAATGGACAGACTGACCTTGCCATACAAGACATATTAGGCAGACTGACTCTACCGTACAAGACTGCTACAGACATGCAAAACAGTCAGACTGCAGAGGCACCCAGAGCAGCCATATAGAAAAGACTACAGGAACATAAGACATATAGGACAGTGCCTTGCAGAATTACAGAAACTGAGGCAGACATGCTCATACCCAGAGAGAAACAGGTGAAGTCAAAAAGTATACAGATGAGACACCAGTGTCATTTATCTATAGTGTGCATTTAGCTCCTTAGCTTGTTGCCTGCTGCCACTTTTATTATGCCACATGAACAATTGTGGTTCTTCCAGTGTCTCATGACGAATCCTACTGCTCCAAGTTACCCTTAACTCACGACAAATCCAGAAGCTGCTAACTGTCCTTGCCTCACAATGAATCCTGTCACTCTTAGTGGGCTTACCTCATCGGAAATCCTGCCACTCCAGTCTGTCACCTTAACAATCCTGCCTGTCCTAGCTGCCCTTGCTTCAACAAATCTTGCTGCTTTTTTCATTTTCATAGTCCTACTTGGTCCTACTTGCTGGAGTAAGCAAAATCAGAGTGAACACACAACACAATGTTATATGAGCCAGGCTAAGTTGTAACCTGAAATGTACTGCTATACAGAATTCTAAATGACTTTGTGCACATTACTAGAGATATACTGGAATCCTACAATTTTTTTTTTCCTGACAAAGTCTTCAATGAGGCTGCTATATGAAAAGCTTTGTCCTACTTCATACACATTTGAGAGCACAGCTAAACCTGAAAGTCACTCCTGACTCATTAATGAATGAAGGTATGTCTTTATGAGTTTAAGTTTAGTAAAGCTGCATTCAGCAGTAGCAGATGTAACAGGAGCAGTCAAATAAATGTACAGCAAAATATATGTATTTATATAGCTGTCTTGTAACTGGTTACTGATGAGTAAATATAACACAGTCACTGGTGATTATTCAGTGTCAAGCATTCGAGAAAGGCTTTTCATTTCCTATTGAAGGTCATTGTCATCCATGTCACAGTTGCCACTTGTCCTGTCTTTCCATTGTTCTTTCAGAACCTTGCACTGTTGGATCAGGGTGTCTTCCACAACTTTACTCAAGGCTTTAGTATTTGATAAAAATCTAAAGGTCTTATTGAACTTTTGACAGCTGCTCAAAATGGCCTGTAAATGACAGTAGTGTCGTGTCAAGCAACACATTGAAGAACTCTACACACAGTTTAACCTTTGGGTCCCATACCATTTCATCCACTCCTTCATAGTCAAAGAAATGCTTTGCTTTCCACTGCCTGTTTTCCTGGATTTTGGTGCTAACATCCATTTCTTCTGTTATCTTAGAGGCTTCATCTATGGCACATTGAAATCCTGTCTTTCTGGAGTTCCTCGGTATGTCAGTAGTTGACACCAGCACTTTGAGACGTAGAAATGTCAACCGATGGACTCTGCAGCACTTTGCTTGCATAATTTACCTCTATCAATATGTCATACCAAACCACTAAACAAACAGTACTTAAAGCTTCACTTACCTCCTGTGATGCTTCCACAAGTCCTCTCAGCTGAAAAAGTACTACCTTGATGGAGTCTATCCTGCATTCCCAGTGAGTCTCAGATAGTGGCTTCACAGTGACATTTGTGTCATTTCAAGATCCACCATCGTCTTGTTGACGCTGAACCAAGAAAATGTTCTGCAGACATCTAAAGAAAGAGACTGCCTGCAGTGATGAACATGCTCCATCACTAACTATAAGATTTAAACTATGGCAGGCACATGGGACATAAAATGCCCTTGAATTTATTTGCTTAATTCTAGCCTGCACTCCAACTTGTTTCCCTTTCATATTGCTGCCATTCTCATATCCTTGTTGTCGACTATAGTTAATGTCCAGTTGATAATTTTGCAGAGTCTGAAGAAGAATATCTCTTAAGTCCTACCCCAGTCATATCATTCATAGGCGCAAATCCAAGAAAGTTCTCCTCAACTGTGGATGCAGTCCTTGAAACATCCAATTAACTAACTACTACAGCCGTTTGTTCTTGATTGCTGATGTCTGGCATGCATTGACGAATCCCACCAAAGTACTTAGCAGCCTTCACTTTGCCTACACTGGTCCTCAAAGTAGCATTTGTGATCAGGTGGATAATTTCATTCTGTATGTCCTTCCCAAGATAATGATCCATTACGTCTTTATTTGTAATATTATGCATATGTTTAGCCAATGTGGAATCAAACTGTTAAAAGCTGCACTTGACCTAAGAAATTGCCATTGCCATGGATGTACAGTGCACTACTCATCCCACAGAATGCCATGTTACGTTCTGCCAGCTACTGGAGAATTGCACACCACACAAGTGAGCAATTTCTTTTTCAACTACTGCCTGTCCCCTATCATCCACTGTCTGCCTACTCTGAAGTCTGTTGTCTATTTCCTTCCACTTGCACATGCATGCATGCTGCTTACTCTAATGCTTGGTCATGGCAGTGTAAGGTATTGGACATGTCTGTCCATGCACCTGACGAGAAAAGGTGGTTAGAATGTCCAAACAATTTGCATGGAAAGCAAAACAGTGCTTCTTTTGAGACCAAATATGTAAACCAAGTCTGTTTTACTCTTTCTCCATTAGACACCATGTGGAAATAATTATTTGATGTAAATCTTCTTTTCTGTTCATTGACTGGGAACTGTGGTAGTATCACTTGCACAGGTCCATGCTGAATGGCAGCTACCCTAAACTCATCCCTCATCAGTTCTGGCCAAGTTCCTAGACCCTTAAATGACACGCCTGATACTCCCTGCATGTCACAGGCCACATCTGTTGTCACTGCAGAAATATGGTGTGCTTCTGTATCAAAGTCTGGTAATCCTGGCTGAACCTCTAAAACTGAACCTTCAGGTGTTATTACATTTATTTATTGACATTTGTTGACCTGGAAAGTCTGACTGGGTCAGAAACCCATTTTCAGCGGAGGCCCGGGGAGAAAAGTTCCACATAAAATACACAAAACATTTGACAATTTTATTTTATTTATTTATTTAATTTATTTTATTTTACATTTGTTGACCGGGATAGTCTGACTCGATTAATGTCCATTTTCAGCAGAGGCCCGGGGAGAAAAGCTCCAAAGTAGACAGGTACAGTAATAACAAAGGAGGCATATTACAGATATGATATTTACAAAAACAACATAAGCAGACATGAATAGACAATATCACAAGTTTGAGTTACCCCTGGTAACAGTCAGGGGAAAAATTAAACAGTATTTCGATTAATAGATTATACACATTCATGGTGAGAGTTAGCCAGGCTTGTTACAGTGGCAAAGCCAGTTTAGCACTAGATGTTTTTGAGTTTAGTTTTGAATTGACATAGGGAGGAGAGCAAAGTAATGTCAGCTGGAAGTAGGTTCCAGGCTCTGCCTGCAGAGTTAGCGAAGAAGGAGTCACCGGCTACATTATTAATTTTAATTGTCTGAATTTGTAGTCTGTTTGAGGATCGAAGCAGTCTTCGATTGTTGTAGGGGGTGATAATGTTTTTAAGAGCTGGAGTGTTATCTGGATAATAGAGGATTTTATTAACCATAATCATAAGGTTATATTGTATTAGACTGGGAAGTTCTAGCCACCCAAGCTGTTTAAGGTTGATGCAGTGGTGTGTTCTAAAAGGCAGGCCAGTGGCAAACCTGGCAATGTGATTCTAACAGGTTGAGAGTCTATTAAATGCAATCATATTTAGATTAGAGAGAAGGGGGGATGCATACAAAAGTGTTGAAAGCAGGTGAGAGCGAGCTATGGCAACCTTAGCTGGAGGGGTTAGGAAGGTTTTTATTCTATACAATGACCCAAGTTTTTTATTGATGGTTTTGTTAGTTTGATTTACATGAAGGTCAAATTTTAGGTTATTATCGATAATGACTCCTAATAGTTTTGTAGAGGAGTCGGGAGTGATTATTGTGCCATCTTTTGCATTTATTGTGAATGTAAACAGAGCAGACCTTTGTGTTGGAGAGAATAACAACATTTTAGTTTTTTTGGGATTTAGAAACAATCGATGTTGGGAGAGCCAGTTTTCTATAGTATTAAAGGTGGACTGGGTGTCAGACCTTAAGTCTGAAGGAGATGTGGCTGAGCAAATCAGGGTGGAATCATCAGCGTATTGGATTCAGCTGACATTTGGGATGACTGTATATAAGTTGTTTATAAAGATGGAAAACAGTAGGGGCCCTAATATGGAGCCTTGTGGCACTCGAAGGGTGTTGGGTAATAGGTTGGAGAGCTTGTTCTGCCAGAGGACAGCCTGCTGCCTCCCTCCGAGGTAGGATTTAAACCATTGAATGGCATTGGAATTTAGACAGAAAGATTGCAGGGTGTCAATCAAAAGTTGGTGATCCAGTATGTCAAATGCCTTGGAAAGATCCTGGAAAGAGGGCTGAGGATATGTGATTGTTGTTATGATTATTATTTATGGTATTGGTAAACGCTAGTAGGGCTGAGGTTGTGCTGTGGTGGGGATGGAAGCCGTGTTTGGTATCAGCCATGAGGTGATTCTGAATTAAGTGGTGCATAAGTTGTTTGTGTATACATTTTTCCATAATCTTGGCTAGCGGAGAAAGTATAGCTGTCGGTCTATAGTTGGAGAATTCCGTGGAGGAACCTACTTTATGTAGTGGGATTACATAGGATGTTTTCCAAATGGTGGGAATTTTAGCCTCTGCTATGGTGCAGTTAATTAGTATTGATACTGGATAGGCAATGGCATCAGCTGATTTTTGAAGGTACTCAGCAGGGAGTTGGTCAGCAGAGAGTGTGGTGGGTTTTAATTTTTTGATCAAGGTACGGATAAGCAATGTGGACACTGGTTGGAAGCTGAACGAGAGTAGCTTTATAGGGGTGGTACTATCAGGGTCAGGGGAGCTGGGAGGTAGTTGGCTAGCCAGGGCTTGAATTGTCTCTGTAAAGAAATGGTTAAAACTGTCTGACACATCCTCAGGGGATTTATCAATGGTAGCAGTGGGGATAGGGGTAGAAGTTTTTCCAGGATGAAGTAGATTATTCAGACCTGCCCAGAACTTCTGAGGATTGTTCTGGTTTGCTGTCTGTAAATTACAGTAGTATTGTTTTTTTGTCTTGTAAAATGGATTTTTTAGTCTCATTCCTAGCTTGCCTGTATTTAACATGATTATAGGGGTCTTTAGTGGAGCGCCATAGATCCCAAATTTTGTTTCTGCTGGTAATTTTTAGTCTAGATTCTTTAGACAGCCATGGGGCAGTTTTTGCCTTTGTTCGCTTAGAGTGGGCAGGTGCGTGCAAGTCAAGGATTTCAAGAAATTTGTTGTTAAAATATGCAACTGCCTCTTCTAAGGGGAGGCGTTTTAGCATAGACCAGTTACAGGAGTTAAGTTCCTGTTGGAATTTGGCAAGGTCAAAGTCTTTTTTGTTTCTGACTTTTCTGAGTAAGGATTGATGAGGATTAATGACTTTTTGCTTAACTATATAAGTGAGAAGGTGGTCACTCAGGTCATCAGAGAGGGTAACAGCAGTGTACAGTTGGGGGTTACTATTTACAAGTACCCAGTCGAGTATGCTTTCTTTATGTTTGGGTTTACCTAGTCTGGTAGGGGTGGTTATGATTTGAGTAAATGTATGCAGGTTAATGTGGGTAGAAGGGGATTCTGAGGAACAGGTGCCCCAGTCTATGTTAGTCACCAAGTAGTAGGGTTTCTTGAGGGTAATGACATGAAAGCCAGTGTAGGTTATCTTCGTGTGGCTCTATTATTACCCGGGGGAATATACATACAGATGATGTTGATGCATTTACTTTTGTTAAGTTGCAATTTAGTGGCAAGAATTTCTGAGTTATTAATTTGAGACAATAGACAGGTGATTATACATTTTTATTTTTATTTGGATACAGATAAATATTATTTAGCTAAGTAGATGTATTGTAACACAGAGATTTACGATGTGGTATGGTTGATTGGTTGATTTATTAAGTAGTAGTACCTTGCTGCATTCAGAAATGCGCATAAAAGGCTTATGTTGTAAAGAGTAGTACATTTATAGTTAGTTTTAGAGTTTTATAGAGTTGGTTTTAGATAAGGATTATTGAAACTGAGGGAGAGTAATAGCTGAGGGAAGAGCTGTTCAGAGGGTAGTGGGGGTAATAGTGTACAGAGGAAGATGATGGAGGGTGTGGGTTAAGAGTAAGAGAAGAAATAATGTTTTAATGTATATGTAATTGGGAGGAGAATAGTTAGGCTTAGAAGATAGTGGGGGATGCTGAGAGATGGTGGGTGGTGTAAGTATTGAGTTTGGGGAAGAGGACAAGACGTAGTGAAGTAGAGGAGAGACATACGAAAAAACAAGTTGGGTAGTATGAGATAATAGCTAGAAAAACAGAGTAGAGTTTGTGAGTTTTAGGGGGGAGAGCAGGGACAGATATTGGTGTTGATAAGATGCTTTTTTAAACTGAATTTAAAGGTCCTAAAGGAGTCTAAGATGCTAATATGTGAGGGGAGAGTATTCCAGAGTTTTGAAACAGAATAAGAGTATAGGCTTTTGCCAGGTCTTTTATTTGGTTTGTATACTTCTAAGAGTTCTTTATTAGTGGAGCGAAGACTTCTGGATGAGTTGTAAGGTTGTATGATATGCTTTAGAGCTAGGCAACTGTCGGGTTTGTATATTAATTTATGAACCTGGGTTAGTTGTATGTAGCTAAGATATGGGGAGAAGTCTATCCAATTTAATGCCTAAGGGCATGACAGTGATGTGTACTGTAAGATACAGTGGATGTAAAAAGTGTACACACCCCTGTTAAAATGCTAGGTTTTGTGATATAAAAAAAATGAGACCACAGTAAATCATTTCAAAACTTTTCCCACCTTTAATGTGACCTGTAAGCTGTACAATTCAATTAAAAAAAGCAAATGTGTTAGGGGAAAAAATATAAAAATAAAAAACGTACAGTAAACTGGTTGCATAAGTGTGCACATCCTTAAACTAATACTTTGTTGAAGCACCTTTTAATTTTATTACAGCATTCAGTCTTCTTGGGTAGGAGTCTATCAGCATGTTATATCTTGACTTAGCAATATTTGCCCACTCTTCCTTATGAAAGTGCTCCAAATGTGTCAAATTGAGAGGGCATGTCTTGTGCACAGCCCTCTTTAGGTCACCTCACAGATCTTCTATTAGATTAAGGTTTGGGCTCTGGTTGGGCCGTTCCAAACTTTAATTTTCTTCTAAAGCCATTCTTTTGTGGATTTGGATGTATGCTTGGGGTCATTGTCATGTTCAAAGGTGTAATTCCTCTTAATCTTTAGCTTTCTAGCAGATGCCTGAAGGTTTTGGGCCACCATAAGTGACTGGTATTTGGAACTGTTCATAATTCCTTCCACCTTGACTAAAGCCCCAGTTCCGGCTGAAGAAAAGCAACCCCAAAGCATGATACTGTCACCACCATGCTTCACCATGGGGATGGTGTTCTTTTGGTGATACGAAGTGTCGTTTTTGTGCCAAACGTACCTTTTGGAATTGTGGCCAAAAAGTTCAACTTTGGTCTCATCGGACCATAACACATTTTCCCACATGCTTTTGGGAGACTTGATGTATTGTTTTGTACATTTTAGCTGGGCCTGGATGATTTTCTTTGTAAAAAGGCTTCCGTCTTGCAACCTTACCCTATAGGCCAGACATAATGAGAATACGGGAGATTGTTGTCACATGTAGTACACAACCAGTACGTTCTAGAAATTCCTGCAGCTACTTCAGTGTTGCTGTAGGTCTCGTTTTCGTCTTGTCTTTTCATCAGTTTTGGAGAGACGTCCAAGTTCTTGGCAGGGTCACTCTTGTCCCATAATTTCTCCACTTTTTGATGACTGTCTTCACAGTGTTCCATGGTATATCCATTGCTGTGGAAATTTATTTGTACCCTTCTCCTGACTGATACCTTTCAACAATGAAATCCCTTTTGATGCTTTGTAAGCTCTATGTGAACTATGGCTTTTGCTGTACCAAGCAACTGAGTAAATGTCAGGAAAATCCTACTAGGACAGCTGAAGTTTATTTGGGGGTTAATCAGAGTCTCTTTAATTGATTCCGGATACTGGCCAAGGCTTTTGCCACCCCTATAGTGCCTTTTTTAGGCAATGTTCTGAAGACAAAATTACCACCATGACAGCTACAAGGAAACAAAATGTGAGGGTAATGCTACTCAGTGCTAGAAATCTAAATCTCAAAATGCATTTGCTCGAAGCGCTCCTTAAAATGAAGAACATCGACATCTGTACAGTGACCAAGACCTGGTTCAAGGCTCCGGAGAGCACCCCAGCACTACCAGGCTATAATTCATACCACACCTTTCGGCCCCTAAACCTGGACCGAAGCACTAAAGGTGGTGGTGCCTCCATATTCATAAAGGATATGTGCACCTCCAGACTAGTAGCCCAACATAACACATCAGAGATACTTCAGGTACAACTAACATTGGGTAAAACTCCAATCCAGGTTGTAGCCTGCTATAGATACCCATACCATGTCCCAAGACTCCCACTCCACATTCCTAAACACACTGGAAAATATTAGGGTATAACCCAATACCCTTATACTGGGAGACTTTAACTTCCTCTCCATTAACTGGGAAAATTACTCATGTACCAACACACTTGCTCAACATTTTCTGGAATTCATTAATTCCAACGCCCTGGACCAACTCATTCTTACCCCCATCAGGGGTTGAAACATCCTTGACCTGGTCATTACTAACATGGGCGATCGTTGCTCTACACCAGTAATCAACTCCTCCCTGGTCAGATCTGACCACAAGCTAATCACCATGGTTATCCACATCCCACTCTCACCACCCCCCAAAGGAAACCACTGTAAAAAAACATCTCCAAACCCAAATTTGGACTTCTAAAACCAGAGGTGGCTAACTTCACGACACCCATGCAAATGGAAAATAGGTGCATGACTGATTCATACACCAATGCACTGTATGAGCACATACGCAAGTGCATGGAATGGGCCATACCAAACAGAACCAAGACACTCTCCTCCAAAAAAATGAAGTCAATCTGGTGGTTCCCCACCATAAACAAACTCTACAACAGAAGGAAAAAACTGTTGCAGAAAAGGGTGAAGTCCCAAGACTGGAAAAACTCCCTTGTCAGTCTCAGCAAAAAACTGAAATCCATCATCAAATCCTCTAAAGCTAGCTATGAAAACAAAATTGCTGCAGATTCTAAAGACAACCACAAGGCATTCTATAGTTTTGTCAAGTATCTACATGGCAATACTCAGATCTGCTCTGAGTTACAGCACAATGGCAATACATATACAGAACCAACTGATATTGCCAACATATTGGCAGACAGGTTCAGTGCGAAATTTACCCCCCTTTCACCCCCTAAAGGGCCTATAACAATGCCTGAAGAATGCCAAGTCCCTATTATCATGGCTGCACAGGTAAAAACCGCACTGTCCAAAGCCAAGAATACAGCTTCCATGGGACCTGGTAATATCCCTGGCTGTGTTTTACATGAATTACAAAGTGAACCGGCACCACACCTGAGTACCCTGTTCAATCACAGTCTCATTTTAGGCTTTGTTCCTACCGAATGGCGCACTGCTATGGTCTTCCCACTCCACAAAGGGAGAGCGACTACAGACCCTGGGAACGACCACCCCATTAGCCTGACAAGTCTGATATGTAAGGCTGTGGATCACATCATCATGGACCTTATAAATAAGGACAAAGAGAATCTCCAAACTCTGGACCCCACACAGTTTGGGTTTGTGAAAGGTAGATAGACTTCTTCAAGTCTTGTCACCAGAGCTGTGGATGAGGGCAGGGTAGTTCACACAGTGTACCTAGATCTTGCCAAGGCCTTCAACTCCATCCCTCACTCAGGAATCATAGATAGACTCACTAAACTAGGCATAAACCTCTGTGTCATAAGATGGGTTACCAATTGGCTCACTGATAGTACCCAGACTGTGAAAGTAGAGGACTCCATATCTGACTGGTTACAAGTGGTGTCCCACAGGGATTGGATCTAGGTCCTCTCCTGTTTGGCATCTACTTCTCTGAGCTTCAAGCCAACACAAAGGGACTCTGGCTGACCAAGTTTGCAGGTGATTGCAAACTGGGACCCATTACTGATTCTCCAACTGATGTAGACATTCTACAAAAAGGCCTCACTGACACCACTGACTGGTGCCAGAACCATGGCCTTAAGCTCAATGCCAAAAAGTGCATTGTCATTCCCTCTGGGAAAAATTCGGTGGCCATGAACTACCGCATAGGCGGTAGCCCACCAAACACCAAAGGTGTGATAAGAGGCCTGGAGACACAGGCTGACAGCAGCCTCTCCTTTGATAACCACATTGCCACTGTAGTCAGAAAGTCCTTCTATGTGGCACATCTCATTACAAAAGGTTTCTTATCCAGCAAGAAAGAGGTCATAATCCCTCTCTACTCATCCCTCATTAGACCTATTATAGAATACAATACCTCATTTAGTATGTACCTCACTAGACACCTACAACAACTGGAAAGGCCACAAAAATACCTCACTAAGAGGATCTTAGGCCTCAGACACATGCCATATATGGACAGACTCAAAAAACTCCAGCTATACTCTGTGTCTTATCGTCTACTTAGAGGCGATCTCTGCTTGACCTACAAAGCCATGTCTGACCCAGAGCTGCTAGATATGCTACACCTAAAGAAATCTCAATCCCTCCATGCCACACGCTCCAGGGACCTAAACCTCATTACCACAGTAAACAGAACATGCTGGAGGGACAGGTTCCTAACCCAGAGACTTCCCATACTCTGGAACAAACTTCCCATTCACGTCAAGCAGAGCACTTCACTGGCCCTCTTTAAGAGGAAATCTTGACGAGTGGATGGGCAATAGAAAGTTCATCCCGGGGATCACTTCAGTGGCCTTGCTTGACAGGGGCACTGGAAACTAACTCTGGGTGACATGATGTCAGGGAATCTTCTTGGGCTAGACTTATATAGGCTCCAGGGCCGTTAGCTTAGTACACACCTATGAACCTATGATGGTAGGTGTATACCCAAGAAGACTGAATGCTGTAATTAAAGCAAAAGGTGCTTCAGCCGCGTATTAGTTTAAGGATGTGCACACTTATGCAACCAGCTTATTATATGTTTTTTACTTTTTTATATTTTTTCCCCTTACAGATTTGTTTGTTTTTCAATTGAGCTGTACAGGTTATAGGTCACATTAAAGGTGGGAAAAGTTCTGAAATGATTTATTGTGGTCTAATTTTTTTATATTACAAAAACCCAGCATTTTAACAGGGGTGTGTGCACTTTTTATATCCACTGTAGGCCAGTTGCAAATTTGGCAGTTTTATAGTAACATGACTCTAGTTTTGTTTTGAGAGATCCATGTAGGTTTGTTAGGATGGGGGCTCCATATAATAGGGAGAGGAGTAAGTATGTATTGGCGAGTGTTATTTTGGTGGGGATATCCATAAAGTGTTTGTGCCTATGGAATTTACCAGTTTTAAAGTGTGTATTTTTAACGGTGTTTAATATATGGTATTCAAAGATGAGTTTATTGTCAATGGTGATGCCCAGTAGTTTTACTTAGGTTACGATTTCAATTTCAGTGTTATTTAGAGAAAATATTTTGAAGTCATGCAGAAGAGGTTTAGGGAGGGGCGAACAGTAACAGTTTGGTCATTTTGGGGTTTAGCAGTATTTGTGCATCATTTAACCAAGTTTCAACAGAGGAGAAAGCAGTTTGAGCCATTTTTAGGAGATGTTGAAGGTTACTAGAGGAGAAGATTATGGTGGAGTCATCAGTTTTTTGAATATGTTTACTTTCAAGAGAAGCTGTATGGAAATTGTTAATAAAAATATTGAAAAGTAAGGGTCCAAAAATGAAATCTTGGGGTACTCCGGTTTTGTTTATCAGATATTGTGATAGATTATTTTGCCAACGAACACATTGTTTCCTGTTAAAGTAGTTGGCAAGCCATTTTAGAGTTGGTGGCGAGCATCCCAAACCTGAAAGTTGTTGTCCTAGTTTTTGATGAGATACTGTATCAAATGCCTTGAATAAGTCCAGTAAGATAACTGAGGTTAGCTGGCCAGAATCCAAGGCTCTGTTTACAGTATCTGTGAAAGATATAAGTGCAGTGGATGTACTGTGTCTTGGACAAAATCCTTATTGAGAGGGAGAAATTAAATTGTTTTCGGAAAGATATTTGAGTAGTTGCATGTGAATGCACTTTTCAAGTATTTTAGACAGCGGGGAGAGGATATAGATAGGACGATAGTTTGTAAGTTCATTGGGATTTCCACCTTTATGTAGGGGACTTACGATAGATTATTTCCATATTTGTGGGACTTCAGATTCAGTGATGGACTGGTTAATTATTATACCAACTGGATAGGCAATAGAGTCTACGGCGAGTTTTTGGCACTCTGAAGGGAGGTTGTCTGAGGAGAGGGAGCAAGGTTTTAATTTAAGAAGTTGTTTATGTATTAAGAGTGGTGGGGATAGGCTGTAGAGTAAAAGTAGGTGTGGAAGTGGAAGCTGTGTGGCTAATGTGTGTGGTAGGGTTGTTTATATTACTAAGATTGTTTGGTGGGTCAGTTAGGGTTAGATTTTGTGGAGGGGTAGGATTGTTTATAAGTTTAAGTATGCTGTCTATAAAATGTGAGTTAAAGATGTTGGCTGTTTCAGAGGCATGTTTATCAGGGGATGGTGAAGGATTTTGAGTGGATCCAGGACTTAGGATTTTAGAGGTAAGTCCCAGAACCTTTTTGGGTTTTTGTTTTGGTTGGTAAGTTGTTTAGAGAATTTTTTGTTTTGTTTTGTTTTTTTGTCGGAGATAACTAGCTTTTTACATTTGTTGCTTAGTTGTTTGTGTATTAGTAGGTTGGTATCGCTTTTGTTTTTAACTCAGTTTTTCCATGCTTGGTCTCTAGTTTGCATCGTTTTTTTTTATTTTTTTTTTTTTTGTGGCTTTAGTAAGCCAAGGTGCATGATTGTTTTTTATTCTTTTGGTGCGTATAGGGGCTAAGCTGTTAAGAGCATCAAGAAAGACTTTGTTAAAGTGGTGGATGGCATCATTTAGAGGTAAATTTATTAGGGAGAACTAGCTGATTGATTTTAAGATAATGTTTGTTGGTTATATATGGTAAGACTTCTAATAGTTTTATAGGTATGAGATTTGGAATCTTGTTGGCAGATTCTGTGTGTATAAGCTGGCCGGTGGTCGCTTAGGATGTTGGGATGTGTGCGTTAGTGTAGCTGTGGGGCTCTGATACCAAGATCTAATCTAGGATACTGCCTAAGGGTTTGTTGTGTTCCAGCCTGGTAGGTGTGGTAATGAGCTGTGTGAATCCATGGAGGTTGATGGCGTTTTCTGGGGAGTTAGTCAAAAGAGTTTGCCACTTAATGTTTAAGTTTCCCATAATTACAGTTTCATTGCTAATATTAGCAGTTGTCCAAGAAAGGAAGTTTTCAAAGGGTAGTGATGTTTTGACCAGGAGATAGAGTGGATATAAAAAGTGCACACCCCTGTTAAAATGCTGGGTTTTTGTGATATAAAAAATTTTACCACAGTAAATCATTTCAAAACTTTTTCCACCTTTAATGTGACCTATAACATATACAATTCAATTGAAAAACAAACAAATCTGTTGTTATTGTTGTTGTGTCTTTCGGCTTTTCCCGGTTAGGGGTCGCCACAGCAGAACTCCGGTCCGCTAATGATTAGTAGTTGATTTTTACATACCGAGTTACCAGCCCTGACGCACAACCTTCAACGAAGGTACGCCCATTCACGCATGTCTCCACGCAGAAGGCGCTCTAGTTGAGAATCAAACCGGACAGCGTCTTACTGTGAGGCGACAACACTACCGCAGCACAAATCTGTTAGGGGAAAAATATAAAAAATAAAGAAACATACAAAAAGCTGGTTGCATAAGTGTGCACACCCTTAAACTAATACTTTATTGAAGCACCTTTTGCTTTCATTACAGCATTCAGTCTTCTTGGGTACATACCTGAAATCAATTAAAGAGACTCTGATTAACCCCAAATAAAGTTCAGCTGTCCTAGTAGGATTTTCCTAACATTTAACTCAGTTGCCTGCTACAGCAAAAGCCATGGTTCGCAGAGAGCTTACAAGCCATCAAAGGGATCTCATTATTGAAAGGTATCAGTCAGGAAAAGGGTACAAAAAATTTCCACAACTTTGGATATACCATGGAACACAGTGAAGGCAGTCTTCAAAAAGGGGTAGAAAATATGGGGCAACAGTGGCATTGCAAAGAACTGGACGTCCCTCCAAAATTGATGAAAAGACATGATGAAAACTGGTCAGGGAGACTGCCAAGTGACCTACAGCAACACTGAGGGAGCTGCAGGAATTTCTGGCAAGTACTGGTTGTGTATTACAAGTGACAACAATCTTCTGTATTCTCCATATGTCTGGGCTATGGGGTAGGGTTGCAAGACGGAAGCCTTTTCTTGCACAGAAAAACATCCATATCTGGCTAAACTTTGCAAAACAATTGGTCCCCTATGAACCCACAGAATCCCGATGCCCAAAACACAGAGACGAACAGCCCGAAACCCCACATTACCGAAAGACCAGAAGTGCGAATTTCAAAATCCCGATGTTAAGGGATTTTGAGTTAGCACTTCTGGTATTGCGGTTCAGGTAACTGTTTGTGTGTGTGTATGTGTGTGTGTGTGTGTGTGTGTGTGTGTGTGTGTGTGTGTGTGTGTGTGTGTGTGTGTGTGTGTATTTGTGAGGGGCTTTAATGTGTGTAAGTATGTGTTGTGACTGGTGTGTGTGTGTGTGTGTGTGTGTGTGTGTGTGTGTGTGTGTGTGTGTAACTGTAATGTGTGGGTGTGAGTTTGCCTTGTGTATATGTTTGTGTGATCTCAGAGTTAGAATAATAAAGTAGGGGGGATGTGGGAAAATGTGTTATGGTCTGATGAGACCAAGGTTGAACTTTTTGGCCACAATTCCAAAAGGCACATTTGGTGCAAAAACAACACTTCACATCATCAAAAGAACACCATCCCCATCTTGAAGCATGGTGGTGACAGTATCATGCTTTGGGGTTGCTTTTCTTCAGCTGGAACTCGGGCTTTAGTCAAGGTGGAGGGAATTATGAACAGTTCCAAATACCAGTCACTTTTGGCTCAAAACCTTCAGGCATCTGCTAGATAGCTGAATATGAAGAGGAATTTCACCTTTCAACACAGCAATGACCCCAAGCATACATCCAAATCAACAAAAGAATGGCTTCACCAGAAGAAAATTAAAAATTTGGAATGGGCGAGCCAGAGCCCGGACCTAAATCCAATAGGAAATCTGTGGTGTGACATGAAGAGGGTTGGGCCCTCGCAATCTGACAGATTTGGAGCACTTTTGCAAGGAAGAGTGGGCAAATATTGTCAAGTCAAGATGTGCCATGCTGATAGACTGCTACCCAAGAAGACTGAATGTTGTAATTAAATCAAAAGGTGTGTACATACACAGTATTAGTTTAAGGGTGTAAACTGTAGCCGTGGTGGTACAGCGATTAGCGTTGTCCCCTCACAGCAAGAGGTTCTCTGGTTTGATTCTCGGCTGGAACGCCTTCTGTGTGGAGTCTGCATGTCCTCCCTGCAGTCGAGTGACATTTAAAGACAAGCAGGTAGGTGCGTGCGTGAATGGTTGTGCCTTCTTTTAAGGTTGGCACCTCGGCACTGTAAGAATCCACTGCCAATCATTGGCGACCTGGAGTTCCGCTGTGGCAACCCCTAACCAGGAAAAAGCCAAAAGATGTGGGTTTTTATTAGTTTAAGGGTGTACACACTTATGCAACCAGCTTATTGTATGTTTTTTTATATTTTTTCGCCTAACAGATTTGTTTTTCAATTGAATTTTACAGGTTATAGGTCACATTAAAGGTGGGAAAAGTTTTGAAATGAATTATTGTAGTCTCATTTTTTTTATATCACAAAAGCCTGGCATTTTAACCAGGGTGTGTAAATTTTTTATATCCGCTGTATGTAGACTGCTGACACACATATTTGTTTTCATTTATTTAGCTGCAGGGAAGTGAGAAGAAATTCAGCGTCATCAAAGGTTGGCACTGGTTTGACTAAGGGAGAGATGACATAGGTATTGCAGTAGATTAGTGCTACTCCCCCTCCTTTTTTATGGGTTCTGTCATTTCTTAGGGTATTATAACCTGGGGGCACTATTTCAGACTCTTTAATTTGTGGCTTTAACCAGGTGTAAGTGACTGCAACTATGTTTAGAGAGTAATGTGTTAGCCATGCATGGAAGTCTGTGATTTTATTGCAAATACTACGTATGTTTATAGTGACAAAAAATATGTATTTGGAGGGGGGGAGAAGGAGTGGAGGAGGTTAATTGTGATGGGCCAGTGTTGGGTTGTATATCCCCACACTGTAGGAGTTGTAGGAATTGGTTAATGAAGTGGTTAAGGGAGGAATTTTTGGAAGTGGAGGTTTTTCCGGTATGAAGTGTTATAGGTTTGGTAGGAGTGGATAATACATGAAGTTTTTTGAGGTGAATGTAGTGAAATTCAATTAGATTAGCAGTAATTTGAGAGTAACTATCTATTTGTGCCATTGGAGTTGTGGTTTGAATGCATGTTTGGAAGGGGAGGTGTATTGTATAGCTTTCAAGTGATGTGAGTTATGTTAACATAATTTTTTCCAAAAAATGGCTGCATGTTCACAGCAGGCACCCTGTGGTACAGCTGCAGCACACTGGAAGCTTTCTATGCTAAGGATACTGGACTCACAGTGGGTAGTTTGTACTGCAGGACCACTGTATTGTACTGCAGGTAGACTTTTTGCTGTATCTCCCTTCTCTGATGACCCACAGAAAAAAATTCCTAATGGAACCCTGCGTTTTCCATCCTTATTCCTCTGCTGCTGCAGCTTTCTCTTTATCACTCCTGACAAATATCTATGCTTCATTTCTAACTGGAAATGGAAGTAAACTAGAATTACTACATGTACAGACATCAGATCCTTTTGTCATGTTAGTAAAAAGCACCACACTTTGGGTACAGGTTCCACCACTTTCCTTGATCTGTCTTGGGCTGCAGTATACTACAATGTGTGAGATAGTAAACTTAGGATGTAATGCGATCCTATCTCGCCTACATTATCTACAGATGGGTTCGGAGCACTCGGCCGCTATACAATAGAACGCAGTCTCTTATTGGCTGAGTTACCTCGTATCCCAGGATGCACCACTACTGCTTCCCCAGATCTCGTTTGCCGCTTCTGAAGCATAGACGTGGTCTCGGACTTGGCTGAGCTAAGTGCCTCTTAGTCAAATTTTTTTCTGTGTAGTTTTTTGCTAAAACTTACCCAAAAGCTGTTTTAACAGCTACTTATTGTTGTGTGACTGTGTATTTGATATTTTTGTGGTAAAATTGTGTTTTTTTGTGATACTTAAGCGGTCCCGTTTAAGTTAGAGGGGCCTTGCCCTATCCTAGGCGTTTTAGTTAGAGTCTAGGTTGTCTTGTGTAGTTTTTCGTAGTTAGTATGTTTGTAGTTAGGTATAGTCATGTCGAAGGAACATAGACCATCAGGGTTTAAAAAATGTTCGAAATGTAATTATAAAATGTCCATTACGGACGACCATTCATTGTGTGTCTACTGTTTGGGCCCGAAGCACCTCCAAGAATCCTGTAGCGTTTGCCACGCCTTTTCCTCTCGCGTCCTCCAAGAGAGGAAAAATAAGTTAATTTTGAAAGGGCTTATTACCCCTTCCTTTGAGGAAGCCCTATCTTCTTCTTCACCTTCGAGGAAGAAAAAGTCTTCGGCTCCGACCAGCCCGTCGGATCCAGCAGCTAAAAAGTCGCGGCAGGCTTCTCCGTCGGCTCCACGGACTTCGGAGCCGAGGGCGGAACGGTCTGCCTCGATGTCTCCAGCCTCGACTCCTCTGGCTTCGGAGTCGAGAGCTCGGGCGTCGAGAGGCGAGTCATCTCCATCGGCTCCACTGCCTTCGGAGCCGATGGGGGTTGCCCGCTCAGACTCTTCCCCTTCGGTGCCGAAGTCCACATCGGCTCCGAGGGAAATTGCAGTGGTAGTGGAATCTCCCTCGGTGCCGATACTTTTCGAACCCATACGGAGCCGGTCCCCCAGTCATTCGGAGCCGGCGGAGAAGTCGACTTGGACCCGGTCGGTCTCTTCTCGGTCATCGAGGATGTCCGATTCGGATTTAGACAGGGTGCTTCAAAGGCTTTTTCAGTCTCCGGTCTTTGCAAAGTTGATCTCGGCTCCAGCCCAGTCGGCTCCGGAGCCGATTTCCCATCCTGTTATCTCGATTCCTCCTCCAACAGCTTCGGCGCCGTTGGAGTCGGTGTTGGTGGAGCCGGTGGAGGTTGTCGGGTCGGTTCTGACCCTAACTCCAACCCCGTCCTTTGGGTCGGGGTTCGGTACGCGGACCTCCTCTGTCGGCCCCGGGGGGGACGCTTCGGGACCGATCCTTTCGGTTCCGAGCCTCCCTCTCGGTGCGTCGGCTGCGGGGGTTCCGACTGCTGTTGTGGCCTCGGGGGTTGAACCATCCCAGGACTCTGGGGGTCCCGCCTTCGAGGCCATGAGGAGTGCCTTGGCCAAATCCTCTGTGGCCACTTCTACCATCTCACCACCACCTTCCCTTGGCATGGAGACTGGCGCCTTTGCAATCCCCCTGTCTCACGATAGCGGAGCCCCTGGGCCTGAGGTTACCCCCATTGGGGGTTCCTTTCTTCCTGGAGGTCCCTCCGAAACGCTTTCGGAGGAACCTCCGAGGAAGAAACAGTGTAAGAGGAAGCATGTCGACTCCCCTGATGAGTCTCTCACCTCGGATACCGACCTCGATGATGCGGAAGGGTCCCCCAAGTCGTCCTCGGATGATGTGTCCTTTGCGGACATCTTGGAAATCCTTAAGCAACGAGGCGACTGGCAGTCCAAACCCCCTTCTGCTGAGGAGTCGGTTTTCCTCAAGGCCTTCGGGGCTCAGCCCTCCGCCTCCTGGGTGTCTCTGCCCTTCGATGAGCTTCTGGATTTGATCTCTCGAAGGGCATGGGAACACCCGGATTCTGTTGAACCGGTGCCAGCTCGCCCCAATAAATTCCTTTCGGCACCCCCGGATAAGGACTTTCTCTCGAAAGGCGTGGCTGTAGATGCCATGGTGGTGGCATCTGCCACCCAGCAAGATGTGGCAGAGGCTTCAACGTCCGTCCATCCTCCTAATAAGGAGTCTAGGAGCATGGATCGGTACGGGAAGCGTACCCTTTCTTCAGCGACCTTTACATTAAGGTCTCTGAACTACTTGACGCATTTCACAAGACTGCAGAGGGATCTGGTCAAGGAGCTTTCGGATACCCTCTCTGGTAACTTACCTGAGCAGTTGGCCCAGACGGTTAACTCCCAGTTGGCTACCCTTTCCCCGTTATCCAACTCGTCCATGAGGCTCATTTCTTATGCAGCCGAAGGAGCGAGCAGAGCGGCGGGAACAGGTGTTGCTCTACGGAGACAAGCCTGGCTGCGCCTGTGTCACTTTGCGGAGGCCTTTAAGTCTTCCTTTGCCGACGCCCCCTTTGATGGTTCCTCACTGTTTGGACCCAAGGTAAAGGACACTTTGACTCGCTGCGAACAGGAGGGTAAGACTTTAACTGCCGTAGGGGCCCAGTTTTCCACTCCCTTCAGACCTTATCCCAAGGCTCGAAGAGGAGGGAAAATGTGGTTCCGTAAGTCTCAAAAGCCTTACTCGTCACAGCAGAGCGATTCCCCTTCTAGAGGCAGAGGAGGGGGAAATTTTTCAGGGAGACGCCGTCCCAGAGGTGGCGGGGGCGCCCGCAACACTGGAGACTGCGAGTCCTTTCGTGGCTCCTCCTCCTTCCAGCATCCCTGAAGGAGTACCCAACTGTGCAGCTCCGGAGCCAGTCGGGGGTCGTTTTTCGAGACACCTAAAGGCCTGGGAAAATATCACTCAGGACCAATGGGTGCTTCGAATCATCGCCGGAGGTTACACCATTCCCTTTTCTCAACCCCCCCCCCCACCAGTCCAAAGAATCCCGGACCCGCCACCCAGTCAACGGGATCATGCAGCCAGCAAAATATCGAAGCTGCTTCAAAAAGGGGTCATCCAACCTATCCCCGCAGACCAGGCCAGATCAGGGACTTACTCAAGATTCTTTTTAGTACCAAAAAAGACCGGGGACATGAGGCCCATTTTGGATCTCAGCAAATTAAACCGATTTGTGAAAAAGTCCAAATTCCGGATGGTCACCTTGCAATCCATTCTCCCACTTTTGGAGAAAGGTGTTTGGATGTGCTCCATAGATCTCAAAGACACCTACTATCACATTCTGATAAATCAGGCGTCGAGGAGACACTTACGCTTCAGCCTAGGAGACAGTCATTTCCAGTTCCAAGCACTGCCCTTTGGTCTCACCACAGCCCCCAGGGTGTTCACCAAATGTTTGGCGGTGGTGACTGCTCACCTGAAAAGTCTAGGATTCCAGGTGTTTCCATACCTAGAAGACTGGCTCCTAACTGCCACCTCCAGGCATCTATTCTTGGAAACTCTAGCAGCCACTATCACTCTAGGCAACTCCTTAGGAATCACCTTCAGTTGGTCAAAATCTGTATTGCTGCCATCTCAGCGTATTCTGTTTATTGGTGCAGAAATAGACTCAAGGCAGATGCGAGTCTATCTTCCTGCGGAAAGGATAGCAACGCTGCAGTTTCAGGTTCAGGCATTACTCCTCAGACGTTGTGCTCCAGCGAGAATGGTCCTGCAGCTGTTGGGTTCCATGGCAGCCACCATTCTTCTGGTCCCCTTGGCAAGGTTGCATATGAGGATACTCCAGTGGCTCCTATCAGTCCAGTGGTCTTATCAAGACCTTCCCCTCAGTCACCACATATTGATCACAGAGACGTGCAAACAGGATCTTCGTTGGTGGCTTCTTTCCTCCAACCTGAATCTAGGGCGACCCTTCGTTCCCCCATTCCCCTCGGCCACGTTGACTACGGACGCCTCCCAGACAGGGTGGGGGGGGGACATTATCTGGACAGGTCGGTCCAAGGCACGTGGCGCACCGACGAGAGTATTCACCACATCAATATCCTGGAAATTAGGGTGGTGCTTTTAGCGTTGCAAGCACTGCACGATCACCTCCCCCAGGGTACGATTGCCATTCAGTCTGACAACATGTCGGTAGTCTGGTACTTAAACAAGCAAGGAGGGACCAGGTCTTACCCCCTTTGCAGAGAGGCCATGAAGGTATGGAATTGGGCGATTGCTACCAAGCCTTTCCTAGTGGCAACGCACATTCCGGGGAGATCCAACGTGATAGCCGACAGACTGAGCAGAACTATTCTCTCCCCTCACGAGTGGTCCTTGAACGACAGAGTGGTAGCGCAGATTTTCACGAGATGGGGAGTTCCTTTTTGCGATCTCTTCGCAAGTCCCCTCAATGCGAAATGCCAGCAGTTCTTCACTCTCACCCCAGTTCCGGGGGAGATCCCCAAGGACGCTCTAGTTCACGTTTGGCCCCCCGGTCTGCTATATGCCTTTCCACCGGTTCCCCTTCTCCCCAAGGTGATTCAGAAGGCGATTCGCTTGGGAAGCAAAATGATACTAATCGCCCCATACTGGCCTCGTCAGGTCTGGTTCCCCTTTCTTCACAAATATGCATTGGAGGGTCCCTGGTTCCTGGACCAAGTTCCGGACCTCTTGACGCATCAGTCAGGACAGCTCCATCAGTCCCTCCATTCATTGAAGTTAGCAGCTTGGCTACTCCTCTTCCAACCATAGTTAGGAGCCATTCTTTCGCCCCTGAAGTCATGCATATTTTGTCTTCGGCCCACAAGACTTCTACTAAAAAGATGTATAGCAATAAATGGAAGAGGTTTGCTATTTGGGCCCAACTCCGAGGATTAGACCCTATGACAGCCTCGGTGTCAGAGGTACTGAAGTTTTTAGCTTCCCTGTTCAACCAAGGTTGTTCGGTGTCTACCATCAAAGTTCAATTGGCTGCTATTTCCAATTTTCATGAGAGCGTAGAACCACCTTTAATGAGCAACAAGTTGTGCAAAGCTTTTATTAAAGGAGCTTGGCTTCTACGGCCCCCTATATCTCAACCTTCACCACCGTGGAACCTTAACGTGGTGTTAGGTGCATTAACCTCATCTCCCTTTGAGCCGGCAGCAACCTGTGATTTAAAATTTCTTTCTTGGAAGACTGCTCTTCTAGTTGCTATTACATCAGCCAGGCGAGTTTCAGAACTTCAAGCCCTATGTGTCAAACCACCATACCTGGTATTTCACAAGGATAGAGTATCTCTTAGACCAAACCCATCCTTTATACCAAAGGTTTGTTCTAACTTTTGTTTGCAACAATCACTGGAACTACCGGTCTTTTTCCCTAAGTATTCAAACAGAGCCGAATATACTTTTCACAGCTTGGACGTACACAGACAATTACGTTTCTATTTGGATAGGACACACCAAGCACGAAAATCAGATCAACTGTTTGTGTCCTTTTCGGACAGTAAATTAGGCAAAGCCGTCACAAAAGTCACTATTGCCAAGTGGATCAGAGACTGTATCAGTCATATTTATCTCATTTCAAATAAGGAGCTTATAGTTCCAGTGAAAGCTCATTCTACTAGGGCTATGGCCACTTCGGCAGCCTTTCATTCCAAGCTCTCTATTAGTGACATTTGTGCGGCTGCTACGTGGTCTTCTCCACACACCTTTATTTCTCACTACAAATTGGATGTGGCATCTAGGGGTCGAGCTTCCTTCGGTTCCACGGTTCTCAGGAGTGTTTTCCAGTGAGCCACCCAGGAATTAGGTGCTAGGGACGCTGTCCCATCTGTAGAGAATGTAGGCGAGATAGGATCACATTACAACTTTTAGTTATGTACTTACCATAACTTTAGATGTATGGGAATCATCTCGCCTACATTCCTAATAACCCACCCTCCTTCCCCCTGCCTCGTAGACCAGAAGAGACCGGACGATCCGAAATTGAACTTCTTTCCTCTCTTGAAAGACCTGGGAATGTTATAACAATAGTCTATTTCTGTGTGCATGTGTGCGGACAAACAAGATCTGGGGAAGCAGTAGTGGTGCATCCTGGGATACGAGGTAACTCAGCCAATAAGAGACTGCGTTCTATTGTATAGCGGCCGAGTCTGAGCCGAGGATCGGCTCCGAACCCATCTGTAGAGAATGTAGGCGAGATGGATCCCATACATCTAAAGTTATGGTAAGTACATAACTAAAAGTTAGCATTCTGAACACTTATTCTGAGGGTGACTACATTTCCTACATTACATCCATAAATGTCACCATTACACAGCATGCACTCCCATGTGACAGTAGTACAATGTTAGCCATCAAATTTACTTGATGAACCCATTGAGACACTCAACTTTGAGGTGTCCCACAGCACAGAACATGAGAAATACAAACTCCAGACCAATCAACCAGTGTAAAAGCAACAAGTTTATTGACTAAGCTCAACTGCAAACCTGCCACCAACCCCTTAACTCAATGCCTGTGACACTTCAGAGAAAACTTGTCTCCTCTGCTTACATAATACAGTCACTAAATATACTACACCACTATGCATTGCGCCTCCAGCATCCTCCACTTTATTATACTAGTACAATTAAGACATTTATCATATCAAAAGAAAAGACAATGCCAAAATATATGGTCTAACCTGGTAGCATTACCATTCCCTCTAACACTACATCTTCAAATGAGAGATGAATTTGACAAATGGATACATCTCAATGACCCAAACAATGAAGACTGCAGTGTCAAGGCCCCCACCACGGGTAAAAAAACTGCAGTCGACTTAAGCAGAAAAACAAGCTCCTACCACCCTCATTTTGTTAGTATTGTATTTAGTGCAGTTGGAATTGTTTAACAGCTACAACCAGGCTTCATGTCATTGCAGTACTTTTAATGCAGACATAAAGATTAGAGTACTATGCAAAACTGTGGTGCCACCCCCAGTTATCCTAATTCACAGTGAAGACAAATTGTTGAATTTTCAGTGCAGGTTGCAAAACCAGAGTCGATTAACTGTGCCAGACTAAGAGAACTAAGAACCATATGGAAAACTTGGCTAGGCTTAGAAACATCCCTGGTCATTAGCCTAGTAACAATCTATGAATCATATAACCCATGCTGCAATCCACAGCCAGGAAAAGCGATCATTTGATGCCACTGGCAAGTTTTGTATTGCAGGCAAATAAAATGAGGAGCAACAGTGATCAGTAGGCAAAAAAACAGTAATGCAGGCAAATTGTATAGCAAAAAAATGGGTTTAACTTCCAAAAAGTCATCAGGTACTAAAGAATGAGCGACCGATGCTCAAAATAACGATCGTAAGGACAAGCTGTGCAGCAGGCACAACTAAACAGTATTACTAAATGATGCACCCCCATTTTCATTGATGTCGGTTACCGCAGGCAGAATAACTACAGTGACCAGTAGGCAAAAAGAACTAAAGGACAAAGACCCAAATTCAGAGAGATTTTCAATATCGCTCTTAAAATGTTGTGAGCATTACCACAACAGGTATTCTGTTAGCAAGCATTTTCTGAAGGATAACTCAAACTGTAGCATCAATACCCTGTGAGAAAAACTTAGTTTTAAAGCAACACTACCACTGAGGCAAACTTCACATTATTCTGCAAGATTATTCCACTTTCACCTCCCACAAAACATCTGGAAGGGCCTAAAAGACTAAATATTACCATTACAAGCTGTCTGAACAGGTGACAGCAGTATTAGTCCTTTTGCTGAAGGAAGTCAAGTAGAAAGCAACACATTTAAAGGGGAGCACACAAAGATTAGACAATAAACCCAAAAGTATTAGACAATAAACCCAAAAGTATGGTGCAAAACTGACACCCCCAAAAAGTTTATCCTTTTTTATCCCTTCACCTTTCAAAGTGGCCAAACTTCAGAAATGCATTGGTAAAATAGGAAACCAAATTAATAAGAAATAGACTGAAAAAAAAATCAGGCAAATACCCCCCCCCCCCCCCCCCCTCCGCAATCACCAACCTCTCAGCACAAGAATTCTGGACAAGTGTATAATACCAGAGAAAAATATTTATTACTCTTGTAAAGATATATGGATACTAGAATAACTTAATTAAAATGAATCTTCAATGTTTTGTTACAAAACCACAATTTTTATGAGGGACAGACAACAAATATCTGAACATTCTACAACATTCTCTTGGTGGCTACCTCCAAGTCTCTCGGCGCAAGAATTCTGGACAAAGGCATAACAAATAGCTGGGTAAGGGCATAACAGCAGTGACTTTAAAACATTGGTTTTATAAACTTATGAGTATAGAACAGATTTTGAATGATGTGTATTATGAGAAGTATGTGAAGTATGAAACACGTCTAATATTTAATAACTCGAATCCTCAATGTTTTGTTAGAAAGCCAGGTTTTTGAGGGACAGACCAAAAATTACATGTAAACATCTGTACATTTTTCTCATATCCCAAACCAAAGGTGCGGCATGCTATAGCCCAACACAAGCAATTAGTGACACACTTCTAGCTCAAAAGAAATACTGCAAACTCCAAAGTATGTGCAACTGTTTCAACCTCCAAACAGTTCTGCATAAACCACAGGTGTTATTAGTAGAACAGGTATTTCATTAGCTGTAGGATATGAAGTCTGAAACTCAAATCTGTTATGTAGTAACTTGAAACCTCAGTGTTATGTTTTGCTAGAAAACATTCTCTCAGCCACCCCTACCCCCAGGTTTCAACCACTTAGAGCAAGACAAAAGGTAATGGTAGCTGAACAGCATGAAATGACAGTTTCAGTACTGTTTTTACAGACTTGTAAAGATGCTTGCATTTTCTAAAAGAAATGAAATGTGTAACTTCTCAAGTCTGTTATTTAGAAGTGTCAGTCTTCACAGCTTTGACAGAAGCATTTTTTTTCATGATATAATGACCAAAAATGTCAGACAAAATCTGGACTTTCTGCAATGTTGTCACAACCCCCCAGTATCTGTCAACCTCTTAACCACAAGAAAACTGGACAAAGCCAAAATAATAGTAGGACAAAGGTGTAAATTCAGGGACACATTTTAAATACTGCTTTTACAAATTGAAAAATATGGACATTTGGTAATATTCCCCACAGCCCCACCCCATCTCTCAACCACATAGCATAAGAAAGTTGGACAATGCTGAAAGTAAAGACAATAATAGGAGAAAGGTGTAAAATTAGGGATATTTCAAACTTACTCTGGACATTCGGCAATAGTCTGACAGCCCCTACCCCTCAACCGCTTAGCACAAGAATTCTGGGCAATGGCAGAATAAAGGCAGGACAAAAGTGTGCAATCAGGGACACATTTTTGAGATTACTTTTAGACAGACAGGTGCTAGAAGAAATTTTGCAGTAATATACATTTTCGGCGCTGTTTCATCGATCTGAAAAGGTTGAAACCCCCAAAGAGCGAAGACACGGAACAGCGATTTCTTTCCCAGAGAAAAAAATTCACTGCTTCGCAAAAAAAAAATTTTTTTCAAATACAAAATGAAGTGGGGTCTGTGCCCCCCATGCACATCCTACTTAAATATACCAATTCCTGCTCGCACAGGCTAAAACAGCACTGTCCAAGGCCAAGAATACAGCTTCTATAGGACCTGACAATATCCCTGGCTGTGTTCTACATGAACTACAGAGTAAACTGGCACCTCACCTGTGTGCCTTGTTCAATCACAGCCTCACCTCAGGCTTTGCCCATACCAAATGGCGCACTGCTTCAGTCATCCCTCTCCACAAAGGAGGCGCGACTACAGTCCCTGGGAACTGTTGCCCCATTAGCCTGACGAGTCTGATATGCAAAGCTATGGAACGCATCATCATAGGTGTGTACTAGGTTAATGGCCCTGGAGCCTTTACAAGCCTAGCCGATAGGATTACCCTGGCATTGTGCCACCTAACCTTAGTTTCCAGTGCCTCTGTCGAGTAGAGCCAGTGAAGTGATCGCCGGGGTGAATTGTCTTTTCTATTTCCCATCCACTCATCAAGATTTCTCTTGAAGAGGGCCAGTGAGGTGCTCTGTTTGACATGTGTGGGAAGTCTATAAACTCTGTAAAACCGCAAACCACGACAAGAAAACAAGCATGGAAGACTGGTCCAGGCAAAATAAATCCAAACTTTTATTGTTAGCGCTTTCGTTTAACCAAATAGGTAAAACTTCTTCAGACAACTTTCTCCTCCTCCCCTTCCTTTTATACAATTAATTAAAGATCACATGACATTCAAAAGAGGCTAATAATGTAAAAATATTGTATAAAACTTAGTATTTACTTATCAAAGACAAACATCCATTTAAAATACACATTGTATTTCATTTTTATCCTACTTATTTTCATCTTAAAAGAATTTTTAACTTCAAAAGACACATTATTGAACACTGTTCATTTAAACCAGGAAAACACCAAATATTTGTGTGTAATTGCCACCATAATTCTCTCTTTTCCAACAATAGGTTTAAATTGCCACCCCGTACCCCCATTTGGACTTGTTCAATCACCCTAAATTTAAATGTGTGGTCTGGGTTATCTTGTATATGCTTTGCTAAAGCATTAGTTTCTTTTACCTTCTTAATGATATACATATGCTCATAGATCCTGTCCCTTATTCTGCACTCTCTTTTACCTATGTAAAATCCAGGACAATCCTGCCATTTACTCAGGTGCACTACATTTTTAGAGTTGCAGTCAAACCTGTGTGCCGACATAAATTTTCTATCATTTATTTGGAATTTACTTCCTATATCTATGAATCTACAGTATGGGCATGACCCACACTTATACATTCCCTTGTTTTTACTAAAGGTATTTTCTTGTCTTTCAAGTAGAGCTTTTAAGTTATGTCCTCTTATATATACTATGCTTGGTGATATGCCTAACTTTTCTCGACAATCAGCATTTTCCAAGAATATTCCCCAATTCTTTTTCAAGATGGACACCATGAAAGGAGAATCTATACTATAAGGGGTAGTCAAACTGATATGATAGTTACACATTTGTTGTAGGGGCCTACTATTTGTCATGTTATTTGATTGTCCCTTCTCCCCTAAGATCGGTAGAAAATGACCATTTAGTCTTTTTCTCTTAACTTCCTCTATAAGCTCGTCTATAAGGTTGAGTGGGTATCCCCTTTTCTGGAACATATCTTTTAAAATCAAACATTGTTTGAAAGTTCACTTCTCGAGTGGTCATCCTGGCTGCCTGTACTAGCTGTCCTTTCATTACAGATTTCTTTTGGTACCTAGGATGTCCACTGGTATATTGCAGGAACAAATTAGAATAGGTCTCTTTCCTATAAATGTTGGCTATATAACAAGAATTGTCATTATCGTTACTCAAATCAACATCCAAATATGTAATTCTTTGTTCCCCAAAATTATATGTAAATTCAAGAAAGTTTGTACTAGTATTCATTATTTCAACTAATTTCTGCGCTTTGGTTTTGTTACCTTTGACAATAATAAAAATATCCAGAAAACAAGTGTACTAGACTATGTTATTCATCATATCTACATTGCCAAACACAAATTGATCTTCCAAATGGACCATGACTATGTTTGCAAAGATCCCCCCACACAGGGAACCCATAGCCACCCCTTTAAATTGGAGGTAGTAGGTCCCATTAAACATAAAGTAGTTGTTCCTTAAGATAACGTCTAACAGTTCTTCTACTACTCTTAATTCGTTCCCTGGCATACCTCTCTTTAGGAGAAATTCTACCACCTGTTCTATTCCTTCCTTTGGTATGACTGTATATAAATCTTTTATGTCTACAGTCAAAAAATTCCAATCTTTGTTAAATGTCTGCTCATCAATCTGTTGTAAAAAAAAGACGATGAATCCTTACATATTTGTTTTTGCTCATCCACGTATTTTTTAAGCAAGTCATCCACTAGTTTGGCACATGCATATGTAATCGAATTTCGCCTATCAATAATGGGTCTCATTGGAGGGTTTGTAAATTCTTATGTATTTTTGGTGTGCCAAACATAACGGGGTAGTGGGTGTCTGCATAGTTAAGAAATGGCAAAGTTTAATATCAATCTGCCCACAAATAAGCTGTTAATGTAACTTCTAATCTTTCTATAAGCTCCATTTAATTAATTTACACTCACCATACCATATGTGTCTGTGTTCAACACTTCTAATATTTTTTTCTTTATAAGCTTCTATGTCCATGAAAACCAGCCCCCCACCTTTATCTGGTTTCATGATCCTAGTGCCTGCATATTTTAAACTGTTTAACATGTCCCACTCTTCCTCAGACGTATTTCTGGCAATTTTATTTTTAACACTTTTATTAGCAGCAATGTATTTCCTAAAGTCTAAATCGCACACTTTGTCAAAAACTTCAAGGGTAGGGTGCAAAGGGGGATTATATGTAGTAGCTACTTTATATTTATTGCATATACTTTCATTTTCTAAAGATATCCTGTTAGCAAAGATCATGTGCATGTTCAATTTTCTGAAATAGATCTGAAAATCCATAATTAAATTAGGTATATTTACATTTTGCAAAGGTACAAAAGTCAAGCCCTTTGCTAAAATATCAATTAAATCAACACTAAAGGATTTAGAGATGTAATCATACACTTTAAAGTCACCTTGTTTATTTAAGATGATCTTAGGTCCATTTGCACTTGAATCTAACAGGTTCACCGTTTTGAGTATACTTGTAGATGTGGCTGTAAGTTCGTCTTCGTTAAATGTGTTTAGATTACAGCTCACAGCCCTTTGCATCAACGCTTGCTTTGACTCCTGTAGCGTTTTTTGTTGTTTTTCTTCCCTCGATTGTTGTATACATTCCCTGTTTTGTTCCCTCTGGTATCCCCTTGAAAATTTTGATTACTAGTTGTGTTTTTGTAGTGTTTTTGTAGTTTTTGCTCTCTGTTGTTGAGCTATTAAACGCTCACTGCATCTAACCGTATGATCCTCTATTTCCTCGTCGCTCGACTCCAACGTATTCACGTCATACCTGGTCATGTGTCAGATGGTTCCTTTGCAACATACAGGGGTGGAAATGCTTTCCCCATTGAATAGTCACGCTGGTCCTTCTCCATTTTTTTATTTTTATTTAATCTCAGCTTTTCCATGTATTGGTTAATGCTGTCCAGAGTTCTAGTATATTCAAATTTATATCTGAAAAAATCAGGGTGAGAGAGAATGCTGTTCTCTAGCCCCATAAGTTCAGTAAGTAGCTCCCGGTTTTCATTACGGTAGTTTGCTACCATCATCTTAATAAATTTGAGACCTTTCTGGTTAAAAAAACTCGCTAATTTGAGGTTTATAGGTTCATAGGTAGGTACTAAGCTATCTGCCCAAGGGCCTGAGTAAGCCTAGCCAACAAGGTTCCCTGGCTTACGCCACCCAAGAAAGTTAATTTCATGTGCCCCTGTTGAGCAGAGCCACAGAAGTGATCCCTGGGGTGTATTTCCTATTTCCCATCCACTCATCAAGATTTTTCTTGAAGAGTGCTAATGAGGAACTTTGCTTGACATAGATGCGTAGCTTGTTCCAGAGTATGGGAAATCTCTGGGACAGGAATCTATCCCTCCATCTTGTCCTGTTTATTGTGGTGACAAGGTTTGGGTCCCTAGAGCGTGTAGCTCAGAGGGATTGGGATTTCTTTAGGTGTAGTACATCCAACAGCTCTGGGTTTAACATAGCTTTATATGTTAGGCAGGGATCTCCTCATAGAAGGTGATGTGCTACAGAGTAAAGCTGGATTTTTTTGAGATGGTCAGTGTAGGGCCTCTGTTTGAGGCATGTAATCCTCTTTGTGAGGTACTTCTGTGGCCTTTCCAGCTGCTGCAGATGTCTTGTGAGGTACATTCCAAAAGGGGCGTTGTACTCTATAATGGGTCTAATGAGTGCAGAGTGGAGGGGAACAATGACCTCTTTTTCCTAGATGAGAACCCTTTTGTGATGGTGTGCCACATAGAAGAATTTCCTGACTACTGTGGCGATGTGATTATCAAAGGAGAGACTACTGTCCACCTGGGTCCCAAGGTCTCTCATCACACATTCGGCATTAAGTAGACTGCCGTTTATGTGGTAGTTCATGGGTACAGAGTTTTTTAAGACTAAAATAAATAAGAAAGAGGATGGGTACAGAGTTTTTACCATAGGAGATGACAATGCACATTTTGGCATTGAGCTTGAGGCCATGCCTCTGACACCAGGCATCTGTCTCAGTGAGGCCCTTCTGTAGGATGTCCACATCATTTGGGGACTCGACTATGGCTTCTAGTTTGCAGTCATTTGCAAACTTCGTTAGCCAGAGGCCTTCTGTGTTAGCCTGTACTTCAGAGAAGTAGATACCAAACAGGAGAAGTTCCAGGACTGAACCCTGCGGTACTCCACTTGTCACTGGTTTGAAGTCAGATTTGGAGTCTGCAACTTTTACAGTGTGGGTTCTGTCAGTGAGCCAGTTGGCCACCCATCTTGTGACGTACGGATTTATACCTAGTTTAGACAGTTTATCTATAATTCCAGAATGGGGGATGGTGTCAAAAGCCTTGTCGAGGTCAAGATAGGCTGTGTGAACCACCTTAACCTCGTCTACGGCTTTGATGACTGCCTCAAAGAAGTCGATCAGGTTCAGAAGGCATGATCTGCCTTTCACAAACCCGAACTGTGTAGGGTACAGAGTTTGGAGATTACCAATGTTTTTGTTTTTGAGTTCCATGATGATACTTTCCATGACCTTGCAGACCAGACTCGTCAGGCTAATAAGGCGATAGTTCCCAGGATCAGTGGTGGCTCCCCCTTTGTGGAGTGGGATAACTGTTGCTGTGCACCATTCAGTGGGCACATAGCCTGACGTGAGACTATGGTTGAACATGGTGCTTAGGTGGGGAGCCAGTTCGTTCTGAAGTTCGTGTAAAACGCGGCCTGGGATATTGCCCGGTCCCATGGATGCTGTGTTTTAGAAAGTGCAGCTTTTACCTGCATAGATGTGATTACAGGGACTCTGCATTCTTCCTGTATAGATATGGGCCCTTTAGGGGATGAGAGGGAGGGTAATGTTAGCACTGAACCTATCTGCCAGGATGTTGGCAATATCAGTTGGTTCTGTAATTTTCGTGCTGTTGTGCTGCAACTCAGAGCAGATCTGGGTGTTGCCATTGAAATTCTTGACATAGCTATAGAATGCTTTGTGGCTGCCCTTAGAATTAGTGGTGATTTTGTTTTCATAGCTAGCTTTGGAGGATCTTATAAGGGATCTCAGCTTCTTACTGAGGCTGACCAGGGAGCTCCTCCACTCATCGGATTTTACACTCTTTTGCAACAGTTTCTTCCTTCTGTTGTAAAGTTTGTTTATGGCAGGGGACCACCAGATTGGTTTCCTTTTTTGGAGGATAGCATCTTGGATGTTTTTAGTGTTTCATTGTTGCAGTCATCACATTTGGGTTATCTGCCTGCCCTCAGCCGGCCTGAATACCAGAGTTTTCGGATTTCTGCGTCGGATGCTGTCGCTTCTTCCTTGACATCAGGTTATCAGGGGTATAAAACATGCAGCCAACGCCATTAGATCAGTCTTTCTTGCTGTGCGATGCCCAAAGCAGAAGCAGTTTGCAAGTGCCGGTCGGCCGACTCCTGAAATTTTTGTTTTTGAGTTTTCAGACCCGAAGTCTTCAAAAAAGCTAAGTACCCCATTGGGGATACTTTTTCTTGCTCTAACCAATGTCAGTAAAAGTTAACAATTGTCTTACCTGTGGAAAGCAAATACCTCATAGAGATTTTCATTCTTACTGAATCCACTGTTGAGGCCCAGATCACGACGTCCCTTGTTGTCGGTTTTGTGCCTTGTTCAACACCCAAACTATTCGTCATCGGGATATTTTTGCAGCTAATTACTTTCGTACTTGTTCTGTGTACTCCGAAATGGCTTCGTCAAGCCATCCGACTACTGATTTTCAGAAAAAACATAATGATAAAGAAAGAGACAGACCACATAGGTCCAAAACTGCCGACGACACTTCCGTTAAGCTAGTCGCCAGTCCACCAGTACTCAGTGAGGCGCTTTCACAGTCCCTGATACCCGCTACTACTTATTTGCAGCCCTCTACTGAGACCCATTGGGAGTCCAGTATGCCATGAGATGTTTCTTCGACTGTGGAACCTGCATATGTCTCTATCTTGGATGGGTCCGGAGCCACTGTGCAGGCACCGGCTTCTGAGGGTGTATTCAGGCCTACAGACATTCATATTAAACCGACGCCATCATTTTCATCCAGGCCAAAAGCTCGCACTATGCCTACAAAACCAACGACCAAACCGCAGGCTCAGGCCCATATGCCTAAAAAACAAATGCTTAGAATGGCTGAAGACCTTATAGCCTTCACCCTCTAAAAGACCTAGAACTGATTTTTTTTTCTGATTCTTCTGATCAGGAATCTGATATTTCTGCTCCTTCTGATTACCAGGATTTGCCCTTATCTACTAATGAAGATTCTGATGCAGAGGATTCCATTCCCTCTGCTTCCCCTCCAGAAGATTTTTCTTTCAGTGAAACCTTGCACACTCTTAGGGATCATTTCCGCTGGAAAAGCCAGAATTACTTGAGTCCAAAAAGAGACTTTAGGGAATTCTTACTCCTACCTCAACACAGGCCTTTAGCTATCCCTCCTGTTCTGGACATTGTAGATGATGCTTTCTTGGAATCTAGCCTTACCCCAGACACTTTACCTCCAGCTCCCAGAAAACCTGACAGGTACTACAGAGTACCTGACTCACACAGATTCCTCTTCAAGAATCCTTCTGCGGATCCAGAGACAATTTCCCTAGGACCAAAAGGCATTAAGGCTACTGCTGCTGCCAAAAATCCTACCCGTTCTGATAGAGATTCTAGAGCCTTGGATATATGGGGTAAGAAGGTATACACTTCTGCTACTCTGGCCATTAGGGATTTAAATTGCCAGTTTCATATGTTAAAGTATCAGCAGCATATTATGGGACTACTTAGACAGAAAATTATGTTGATTCCTGACTGTGCTGAATGCAAAGAATTGCAAGATTTAATGCAAACCCTTTACTCATGACCTAGAAATAACCCCACCTGGATACCACATCCTTAGATGTGACCGCACGTCCAAAAGTGTGGTGGTGTAGCCATCTTGTATAAAATCTGAACTTCAAGTTTCATCCTATAATGTGCTACTACCCTCTAATATCAATGCAGAAACCCTTACCATCAAACTCCGACTTAACAAATCTAAATCTATTTAAATAATTTGTACCTACATTCCTCCCGGAAATAATATTAACACTCTTGAAAACATTCTTAGTAGCCTTTCCACCCTGCTACCTCAAGAAACAATTGTACTAGGTGATTTTAACATTGATTGGACTACCTGTAGCTCCCCCAGTCCTAACACCCACATTAATCTTTATGGTTTCACCCAAATAATAAACCCCCCCACAAGAATCCACAAACCTAGTAATAAAGAAGCCACCCTCGACTGGATTCTTGTAAATAGTCATCCTGAAACCTGTATACCAGGAACACTTCCAGACGACATTAGCGACCATGTTCTAACCTATATAACAAAGCAAAAGACTCACAGTCCTACCAATAACACTTTTATATCCTTTCATTCAAAAAAAACCCACTTTCAAGCAGAAAGCTTTCAAAATGAACTAAAGGCCTGTAACTGGTCACCTCTGAATAAACTCAAACTGGATGAAGCAGTTTCCTACTTTAATACTAAAGTCCTACAAATCCTAGATCTCCATGCCCCCCTTCGCTCCTCCCGACCTAGGACCAAAACAGCTCCATGGCTCACACAACAAACCAAGGAAAAAATGTTCCTACGAAACAAAATATGGGCCAAATGGAGAGTCTCTTAAGAGCTCTGCAGACCACCTATTCTTTAAACAGCTAAGAAATGCAACCAAAAAGGACATTATCTTAGACAAAAAAAACTATTATTTCAGCCTTCAACAATCTCACGCTAATAACCCTCAAAAGTTCTGGGCAGGCATTAACGAACTTCTCCAACCAGGTCATACCAAAACTCCTGACCCATCTTCAATTCCTCATAATAATCCTTTGCAAATAGCTGATGTCTTCAATAATTACTTCACTGAAACTATTCAAGCCCTTGCAAAGACAGTACCTCCCATCTCCCCCAGCCCCTTACAAAACATAAGCAGTCAAGTGCCCTCCTTCCATATACAACCTGTACCAACATCCTTTATCTGCAAACTCCTTCATAAACTCAAACCATGTACCCCTTCTGCTGACCGCCAGCCAGCAGAATACCTTCAAATAGCTTCCAGAGTGATAGCATATCCCATATCCATCCTTATAAACCGAACAATCATAGAAGGTAACATCCCATCCATATGGAAAGTCTTCCACATTATCCCCTTACATAAAGGAGGCAAATCCACTGATATCTCCAATTTCCAACCAATTGCATTACTCTCCCCACTGGCCAAAATAATGGAAAAATGTATTCACCATCAGCTACTTCAACACCTGCTCCACAATAACTTACTAGCCAACTGCCAACACAGCTTTAGGCCCTTTCATAATACAACTATCGCCCTGCTAACTTTTACTGACTGCATAAATAGGAATCGAAATAACAACTCTCTATCTTCCGCATTATTCATTGACTTATCAAAAGCCTTTGATATGGTTAACCACAACTTAGTGATCAGTGCACTAAAAGCACAATCTCTTGACTCACAAGCAATAATTTGGTTTACATCCTATCTAGAAAATAGACAACAAGCAGTGCTCTGGGACAATACACCACACCCCTCCCCGTAAACATTGGAGTCCCTCCAGGCTCTATCCTAGGCCCTCTTCTATTTTCCATTTTTATTAATGGTCTCAATACTATTTTTCCTCAATCCACCTGCATACAATATGATGATGACTCTACTTTAATCTGTACTTCTAAATCATCAATCTCTCTTCAGACGCTTACTCAAACAGTATTTAACACTGTTGAAAACTGGTTTACCTCCCATTGCCTCCTCCTAAACCCCAAAAAAACAAAATTGTTGCTTTTTGCTCCCACCCAAAAGTCTCCAGTGATCCACTTCACAATTGCCTCTAACAATGGAACTACTATTTCCCCAGATACTACCACAGGTCTCCTGGGCATCACTATAGATAACAACCTCAGCTATGATGATCCTCATATCAACAATACTATACAAACTGTCAATAAAAAACTAGGCTCCCTGTATAGAATCAAACCCTACCTCACACCTCTAGCCAGAACCACCATGGCCCAGACTCACCTCACTTCTACCCTGTTCTATGCTTCTGCTATATACACCAATCTATCAAAACACCATCTAAGTAAGCTTGAAACTAGCTATAACAATATAGCAAGATTTGCCATTGGTACCCCTTTTAGAACCCACCACTGTCACAACCTTAAACAACTCGGATGGTCAGAACTACATAACCATCTGCTGTATAATCATCTGGTGATCATACAAAAAATTCTTTATCACCCAAATAATACCCCAATCCTCTCTAGCCTGATCTCCCCATATAAACATTTTGCAAGACTTTGTTCAGCAAACAAGTTACTAATTTCCAGTATCAAATCTAATAATAAAGCCGGGGACTCACTTTTTACTAACGTTGTGGGCAAAATCTGGAACAAGCTTCCTAGGACACTCACAATTTTTATTTTGTATTACAAACACTATTATTTCTCTTATGCAGCTGATCTTTAGTTCATTTTTAACTGTTGTATCTAGTAATTTTACTATGTTTGGAGCCTATCTCCATGTGAACTTAGTCATGTTTTAAGTATTGTATTTTGTAAATTTTTACTATTTTTGGAGCTTAACTCCCTGGGCCTCTACTGAAAATAGACATGTATCCAGCTAGACTAGCCCAGTCAACAAATGTAAAATAAATAAATAAATAAATTCTGCAGAACAAGTTGGTAAACATACTTTGCAATGCGGTTTTGACGCTTTAGAAGCATCTTGCAGGGCTGCTTTCACTGGGTCTGTACTTAGAAGGCATGCTTGGCTTAAGGAACAAAACTTGCCAGATCATGTTAAAGCTAAATTACTGGATGCTCCCTTAAACCAAGACTGCCTTTTTGGCAACAAAGCAGAAGTCGTTCTCAAAAGGATGGAGGAAAAAGCTAAATCTATCCAAACTGTTAAAGATTTCCTACAGGTACAGCCTCCCAGATTCAGTAGGCATTGGCCTTCAAAGAACTGGTCCTTTCCAGTCCCTTCCAGGCCTTCTCAGTCCAAACCCAGGAACAGCAAACCACCTAGGCTACAGTCTCAGACTACGCACAGATTTAAGCAGTGGGGGGCTCCCACTTCCAAAGCAGGTAGTAGTAAGCCACCCCCTTACGGAAAAATGTCACAATGACTTAACCTTAAACCTTCCAAGCCCTGCTCTACTACCTGCTCCCTTAGGAGGAAAGTTCGCCCTGCATGCAAAAAACTGGGGACTCATTACCCAGGACAAATGGGTTTTGAACATAGTTTCCCAAGGATACAGATTCCACTTTTGCACACTACCAACTCTAAATGGTTGGCCAGACCTACTCCCAAATCAGTGGGCAGAGGCCCAACAGAGCAGGTTCTCTCTCTTCTCAATATCAGTGCTATTCAACCTGTCCCAGCAGAACAAAGGGGACAAGATTTTTATTCAAGACTTTTTCTGGTACCCAGAAAAGAAATCTCTTGGCGTCCTATCCTGGGCCTCTCTATTCTCAACACCTTTCTGGTGGTTCCAAAATTCAAACTGCTAACTCTTCAACAGCTTCTTCCTGTGCTAGCCAAGGATGCCTGGCTGGCAACCCTAGACTTAAAGGAAGCTTACCTGCACATCCCAATAAGAGGATCCTGCAGACAATACCTATGTTTCAGGGTGGGCTCCTTGCACTTTCAGTTCTCTTCTCTTCCCTTTGGCTTATCTACTGTGCCCAGGGTGTTCACAAAGTGTCTAGCTCCAGCCATTGCATTTTGCAGGCAGAGAAATATTCAAATTTACCCATACTTAGACGATTGTCTGATTCAGGAAGAAAGCCAGGACTTGCTATTACAACACCTGGCATTCGTAAAGAAACTTCTAACCTCACTGGGGTACACCAGCAATGAAAAGAAATCTCACCTAGTACCCTGCCAACAGATTCTATTCCCGGGAGCAAGCTTGAACACAACATCCCAGATGGTATTCCTCACTCCAGAGAAACAAGTTTATTTGACAACCTACTTCAAATTATTGGCCACAAAACCCCAGGTATCTGCAAGGAAAATACTGCAAGCTCTGGGGTTCATGGCCTCTTGCATTCTACTAATTCCATATGCAAGACTGCATATGAGGAAACTCCAATGGTATTTAAAAAGTCTATGGTGTCAACATTCTCAGGACCTAGAAACAATGATTTCTATCATTCCTTGTATAAAGACAGAGTTCCTCTGGTGGGCAGAGGCCTGCTACCACAACAAGGGACTCCCTTTCACTCTACCCCCTGCCACCCAAAACCTAACAACAGACGCATCAGACTATGCATGGGGGGCTCACATGGCAGGGCAGTGCATTCAGGGCAAATGGAACCTGAGACAGATGCACCTGCATATTAATCAAAAAGAAATGTTAGCTGTACAGAATGTTCTGATAGCCTTCAAAGACCATATTCTTCCAGGACAACTATTGGTAAAGACAGACAACACCACAGTTATGTGGTACATAAGCAGGAGAGAACCCACTCGTACACTCTCTGCAGGCTAGCCATGGCTCTGTGGGACACGGCCTTGAGCTACCAAGTACACCTACAAGCACAATTCCTGCCAGGCAAACTAAATTCACTGTCAGACAACTTAAGCAGAAATCTCATGGACCCACACAAATGGAAACTAGAACCCAAAATATTCAACCTCTTGTGGAACAAATGGGGGACTCCAGAGGTAGACCTGTTTGCCTCCTCTCAGAACTACCAATTGAACAAATTCTGCACAAGAACTCCCAACAGTCAAGCTTGGAAAGTGGCTGCCCTGTCCTTCACCTAGGAAAGCCTCTCAGTTTATGCCTTTCCCCCTCTGCCTCTCCTCTCGAAGGTTCTACTAAAGATCAAACAGGAAAAGCCAAGGACAATACTGATTGCACCAGACTGGCCACGCCAGCACTGGTACCTCCTCTTGCGCAGTATGACACTGCTACAACCATGGCACCTCCCTCAGACCCCTTCTCTGCTGTCCCAGCAGGCGGGCCAGATTTTGCACCCTCAGCTTCAAACCCTGAACCTTGCAGCCTGGCTAATTCCTTGAGCTCTCCCCTAGCATCCCTCAGTAAGCAGGTACTGGATGTCATTCTGGAGGCAAGGAGGCCTAGTACTAGAAAATCCTATGCTGAAAAGTGGAAAAGATACTGTTCCTGGAGCCAGGCTCAGGGGATGGGCACAACGATGCCCAGCTTACCTCGTATTCTACAGTACTTAACAGAAATGCTCCACAAGGGCCTATCCTTCTCGTCAATTAAAGTTCATGCCTCTGCCATTTCAGCACATTATAATGCGAGCCGCCCCTCTTCTCTCACCTCTTGCTAAAGCAATTCCTTAGAGGGGCCAAAAATTTAAGAAACCCCCCCCCCCCCAGGAGAGCTCCCACTCCACCCTGGGACCTTGACTTTGTATTGGAAAAACTCACTGCCCCCCCCCCCCCTTTGAACCAGCTACTACAGCAGAGTTGAAATTCCTCTCTTGGAAAACAGCCTTCCTTCTAGCTATCACTTCAGCAAGAAGAGTGTCTGAATTACAGGCCCTCATGACAGTGGAACCCTTCATTATCTTCCATGTGGGCAGGGTTTCCCTCAGAACTATTCCTTCCTTTATGCCCAAGGTGGTGTCTACTGTGGCCCTAAATCAGTCCATTCATTTGCCTACTTTTTTCCCTAATCCACAAAACAAAGGGGAATGAATAATGCACTCCCTGGATGTGCACAGACAACTTAGATTCTATTTGGACAGGACTAAGCCTATCAAAAAATCTGAGCAGCTGCTGGTTAGCTTTGCTGCAGGGGCAGAGGTGAAGGCCATTTCAAAGCAAACCATTTCCAAATGGATAGCCCATTGCATTAATTTCTGCTGCAAGCACCATGGAAAACCTACACCACAGGGGATAAGATTACATTCCACCAGGGCTGCATCTACCTCTGTGGCATTTCTCAGAGGGGTCAGGGACATCCCAGAAGCTGCTATCTGGAGCTCTGTACATACCTTCATCAAGCATTATCACTTGCCTTGCTTTTCTAAATCCGGAGCTGGATTTGCTGCTGCAGTCTTGCAGGGATTAATAGCTGGCCTTAATGCTCTTTAACTTCCTCCTCCCTTCCTTAGCTTTGGGAATCAACCCAAATGTGATGACTGCAACAGTGAATCAAGAAAGAACATAATACAGTTGTATACACTTACCATAAATGTAGATGTTCGAGTGCATTCACTGTTGCAGTCCTGGTTACCCTCCCTCCAGCCCCATGACTTCTCTTGGCTCTACCTCTCCTTCTTGTTGGTATGTTTATTTTTTCTTGTGTATTTCCTTTTTGATGGGGGTTTACCATAACATTTAATTGCCTCCTGTTGTGGGGGCACCTGACAGCTGGGGCAAGAAAAACTGATGTAATGGCGTCGGCTGCATGTTTTATACCCCTGATGACCTGACGTCAAGGAAGAAGTGACAGCATCCGACGCAGAAATCCGAAGACTCTGGTATTCAGGCCGGCTGAGGGCTACCTGCAGGCAGATAACCCAAATGTGATGACTGCAACAGTGAACACACTCGAACATCTACATTTATGGTAAGTGTACACAACTGTACTTTCTGTTTGGGATAGCATGATCCATGCACTCATGTAAGTGCTTATAGAGTGCATTTGTGTAGGATTCAGCAGTCATAACTGTATTGTCCATCTGCATGGGTGTCATGAACTTCACCACTTCTGTTTAAGAAGCATGAAGTTGGCTTTGGAGAAAAGTTTTACCGTGGTTTCCTTAATGGTGCATGTGAGCGGGATGTGAATATCTAGGGTGATTAGCTTATGGTCGGATATGACCAACGAGGAGTTGACTTCAGGTGTGGAACACCGTTCAGTCATGTTGGTAATGGCTAGGTCTAGGATATTGTTGCCCCTGGTGGAGGTGTGGATAAGTTGATCCAGGGCATTGGAATTTATGAATTCCAGAAAGCGTTGAGCGAAGGAGTTGGTACATGAGTAGTTTTCCCAGTTAATGGTGAGGTAGTTGAAATTGCCCATTATTAGGGTGTTTGGTTGAACCCTAATATTTTCCAGTATATTAAGAAAAGAGGAGTGGGAATCCTGGGGCATGGTGGGGGATCTGTAGACTGTCTTTCGGCTTTGCCCGGTTAGGGGTCGCCACAGCGGAACTCCGGTCCGTTAATGATTGGCAGTAGATTTGTACGTGCTGGCTTGCCGAGCCTAACGCACAACCTTCAACGAAGGAACGCCCATTCACACATGTCGACACAAAGAAGAAGACGACGCTCTAACTGAGAATCGAATGTGCAATGTCTAACTGTGAGGCGACAACGCTACCGCAGCACCACCACCGCAGTATGGTGGGGGATCTGTAGCAAGCTATAATTTGGATTGCAGTTTTGCCCAAAGTTAGTTGCATTTGGATAACCTTGGATGCATTATGCTGCGCAGTTAACTTGGAGGTGTGGATATCTTTAATGAATGTGGACACACCTCCGCCTTTGGTGTTCTGGTCCAAGTTAGACGACCGAAAATTGTGGTATGAGTTATAGCCTGGTAATTCAGGGATGCTGTCTAGAGCCTTGAATCAGGTCTCAGTCACTGCACAGATATCAATGTTCTCCATTTTAAGGAGTGCTTCGAGTGAATGCATTTTGAGATTTAGACTTCTAGCATTGAGTAGCATTTCCCTCAGTTTTTGCTTGCCTGTTCCTGTTACGGTGGTGAATTTGCCATTTGATCCTTGCCTAAAAAAGGCACTATAGGGGTGGCAAGAGATGGAAAGTAGAGTTAGGCAAAACACCTGCAGGATAGCACCACTGTCGCAAGCCCTTCGGGACTTGTTCTCTCTTGATACATTCTTCATGGTAACCAATCTCTAGCTCCGTTTTGTGATATTTTGCCAATTTAGCATCAAGCTGCTTTAGTTCATTCACTATTCCTACTTCATCATCTGGCTGCTCAGTACTAAGTATGTCTTTATTGAAGGTGAAATGCTGATCATTTTATAGCCACTCCTTCAAGTTCGGAACCCCAATAAGCATTTGTGGTCGATCAGCAGTATTATTCTTGTTTCCCAGCAATACCTCAGTACTTGAATTATTCTCCGTGTTGAGATTAAATTGAGTTGTATTTCCATGCTGCAAAATGGTGCTAAAAGAATCTGGAACAGTAGTTACAGGTGTGTTATGGTGACCCATACTACTGACTTCAGTATTGCTGTTACTGTCAGCTCCACTTCTTAAATGCAAATTAATATTCTCTGGATCCCACACAGTTTGGTTTTGTAAAGGGTAGATCATGCCTGCCCAACTTGGCGAACTTCTTTGAGTCAGTCCACAGAGCTGTGGATGAAGGCAAGGTGGTTCATGCAGCCTACCTTGATCTGGCCAAGGCCTTTGATACCATTCCCCACTCATGAATCATGGAAAAACTCACTAAGCTAGGCATCAACCCCTATATCACTAGGTGGGTTGCAAACTGGCTCACAGGTAAAACCCTCAGTTTGAAAGTAGCTGACAAGTCAGACTGCCGACCAGTCATGAGTGGAGTCCCACAGGGTTCAGTCCTGGGTCCTTTCCTGTTTGGTATCTACTTCTCTGAAGTCCAGGCCAACATGAAGGGACTCTGACTGACAAACTTCACAGACGATTGCAAGTTGGGAGCTATTTAACTCCCCGAGTGATGTTGACATCCTACAGAAAGGCCTCACTGAGACCAACAACTGGTGTCAGAACCATGGCCTTAAGCTCAATGCCAAAAAATGTGTCGTCATCCCTTTTGGGAAAAACCCGGTTCCCATGAATTACCACATCGATGGTAGTCCACTGAACACAGAAGGTGTTATAAGAGATCTGGCAACACAGGTTGACAGCAAACTCTCTTTTTGACCACCAAATTGCCACTGCGGTCAGAAAGTCCTTCTGTGTGGCACATCTCATTAATAAGGGTTTTGCTTCCAGGAAGAAAGAGATCATTGTCTCCCTCTACTCTTCCCTCATTAAGCCAGTCATTGAGTACAATGCCTCATTTGGCATGTACCTCACAATACATCTGAAACAACTGGAGAGGCTGCAAAAGTACCTCACAAAGAGGATCCTAGGCCTTAAACATTTGTCCTATATGGACAGACCAAAAAAATTCCAGCTATTCTCTGTCTCATATCGCCTAATTAGAGGTGATCTCTGCTTGACTTACAAAGCCATGTCTGACCCAGCTCTGTTAGAAATGCTACATCTAAAGAAATCCAAAACCGTCCGCACCACACACTCCAGAGACCTCTACCTCATTACCACAATCAACAGAACATGCTAGAGGGACAGGTTCATAACCCAGAGACTGCCCATGCTATGGAATAGACTTCCCATACATGTCAAGCAGAGCACCTCACTGGCCCTCTTCAAGAGAAACTTGATGAGTGGATGGGAAATAGAAAATTCACCCCAGGGATCACTCCAGTGGCTTTACTCGACAGAGGCACTAGGAACTAAGGTCGGGTGGCACGATGCCAGGGTAATCCTGTGGGCTAGGCTTGTAAGGGCCCAGAGGCCATTAGCCTAGTACACAGCTATGAACCATAGTGGAGGTAATGGCAAAGTCCTAAAGGTGGCCCACTGATTTTTTTCCCTGGGAACAAAATCGATGGTCCATGTCTTCGCTCTTTAGGGTTTCAACCTTTTCGGATCAATGAAAGAGCGTTCACTCTTTTCATTGTTCAGTATCGTAATATAGACCCAAAAATAATGAGGAGCAAAAGACATTTCACGTTTGTTTTGCTTTTCTCCCCTCTCCCTTAGCACAACACAATAATTCTGGACAAAGCAAAAAATAATGGAGAACAAAGGCATAAAGCCAGGGAAAGTTTCAATACTTTGTAGAGTTACAAAGATACCCCTCCTCCTTCAACTTATTAACACAAGAAATTTGGACAAAGGACCACAAATAGGGACACATTTTAAGTATTGTTCTTATAAAATTAGAAGGTTGTTAGAACATGATTTGTGTTGGCCTGCATTTTCTGAAAGATATAAAGTGTGAAATTCAAATTTATGTCATTATTTAGTTATGTCAGCTGTCAATGATTTGCCAGAAAACCACCAATTTTGTGAAGAATAGGCTAAAACTATCAGGCAAAAATCTGGACATTCTGCACAAACCTGGCAGTTGGGAGGTATACCAGCCACCTAAAAAAAACAGAAACTTACCTTTTAGTGTTGGACTTCTTGCAACTGTTCCTCAGCTGTCTGCTCACTTTGATGGCAGACTGACCCATTCCCCGCTCTCCAAGAGCTTTCAGTTGTCCTGAAAAGAAATGTTTTAGACCCTTTTGATTCAATTACTTTGTCATTAAAAGAACAGTTGAGAAAGCTCATGTCCTGCTAAAAAGGTTTCCTTTGTCCACTTGTCGATCACTTGCACTAGAAATCCACAGTGAACTCCACAGTCTCCAAATACTTTTCTCTTCTTACTAGACAAAACGCTAGTTAAATAATGTTTGCAGCATGTGTCTTTTTAAAGGCAAATCTCCACTGATGCAGAAGTGCTGTTAGCTCATTTGGATCACTCGGGTCCTTTCCTCACTCTGTTGTCTTCATTAAAAATAAAGCTTTCCAAGCTGCAGCCACTTGGGTCCAGGCTTCACTAAGAAACGTACAAAAAGGAACTGCCAAAAAAGACTCAAAACTTTCTCGAAAGTCAGCAGATAAACGGATGGAACCACTCGCCACTCCAGAGACCAGTCCACGCCACCAAAAAATATCGTACAGCCTTTTATTATAATCCAAAACGCCAAACACTCCAAAATATATGAACGCTTTTTGTAAAATCGCACACTGCGTTTTCGTTACACATTGACTTCATCAGATAACCCAATGCATCCATTACTATGTCTATTTATAGTCATACTTGAAAAATTATTACTTTCCTAATTAAATCCAATCACCATTTAAAACGGAAATTCACAACACTCAAAGTACCAACATTTCATACCCTCAATCATGTTTCCTTCATTAAATATACACCTCATGCAATTAAATTGTAAAAATCAAGTTAAAAATATATATATGTAAGTTCCTAAAAAATATTTCTATAAATATGTTAATAAATATGAATACATAAATATTCCCAATAAATAAATATTATAATACATATATGTTGAATAAAAACATGTTAAAATGTGAATGGAAATTTTGTATATTATAATAATACAGTGTATGTAATATAATAAAATCATTGTGAATTCAAGAATTAATATGATATACTATATTTATTTATGTATTCATATTTATTAACATATTTATAGAAATATTTTTTAGGAACTTACATATATATATTTTTAACTTGATTTTTACAATTTAATTGCTTGAGGTGTATATTTAATGAAGGAAACATGATTGAGGGTATGAAATGTTGGTACTTTGAGTGTTGTGAATTTCCGTTTTAAATGGTGATTGGATTTAATTAGGAAAGTAATTAGTTTTTCAAGTATGACTATACATAGACATAGTAATGGATGCACTGGGTTATCTGATGAAGTCAATGTGTACAGCAGTGTGATTTTACAAAAAGCGTTCATATATTTTGGAGTGTTTGGCGTTTTGGATTATAATAAAAGGCTGTACGATATTTTTTGGTGGCGTGGACTGGTCTCTGGAGTGGCGAGTGGTTCCATCCGTTTATCTGCTGACTTTCGAGAATGTTTCCAGGCTTCACTAAACCAGACCTAATGGACTGCATCTTTTGCTGACATAAGCAAGTACAAGAGTACAAGGGAAAAAAAAAAATCACAAATCCCAATCTCCTAACGGCAGTACAAATTGACTGCTGGAGCTGACCTGGGGTGAAACCCACCTGCTGATGGTCACATCCCAGTGGAGGCCCTGACCTCTGGTGAGAGATTGGGGACCCCCATTGGTTGCTGGTAAGTAGTGCCAACTATGATCATCCCTAATAAATAGTGTATAGTGAAGATTCTTCCCCTTCAACCTTTGTTTTAGTTTATCAGTTTTGTGAAGCTAGCATTTACACAGGGCAAGGTTGTATAGCTTATGTCCATTCAGAGCAAGTCTTTTTGTCACATTTTTCTATTCATGATATTATTCAGAAATGTTGAAGCAGTGAAATTGTTTGTATAAGAAGCCACCAAACATTATCAATTTACCTATCCCCATATTCCACTATTAATATGAACTCCATCTTACAGTTTTTCAACTGTAAATATTTTTATTTATTTTTATTTTTACATTTGTTGACCGGGCTAGTCTAGCTGGATATATGTCCATTTTCAGTAGAGGACCGGGGAGAAAAGCTCCAAGCACGACCAGTGACAAAATAAAATTATACAAGGACATGATAAAAGCACAATACAGAGGCAGCATTGTTCAACAGAACACTAAAAATTATAGACTATAAAAAATTTTAGTAAAAGTTATACTAAACAATATATCAAACACACTAGAAGCTATGAGCACAATTCGGTTAAAAGAAGTTATATTTGATCGTCGTGTTGAGAAGAAAAGAGTAATAATTAGTTTTGGAGACGTATGTTAGAGGAACAGAGCAGGAAGGGGAAAAGGATATCAGTCTGGGTTAGTACATGGGCAAAGCCAATGAGTTTTCAGATGCTCTTTAAGATGTTTTTTAAAGAGGGAAGTTGAAGCAAGGGTTGATAATTCAGAGGGAAGCTGATTCCAGTTTTTGCCTGCAGTGTTTGAGAAAAGTGAATCACCAGCTTTGTTGTTAGATTTAAAAGTGGAAACTAGAAGTTTATTAGCTGAGCGAACTGTAGCTAGATTTTTATATGGTGAAATTAGATTAGTGAGGATAGGGGTGTTATTAGGGTGGTATAGGATCTTTTGAATGATGAGTAGTTGTTGACAGAGTATGTGGTTTTGCAATTCTAGCCATTCAAGTTGTTTGAGGTTTCTGCAGTGGTGAGTTTTGAAGGGGGAGCATGTGACAAATCTGGCTATGCTATTATAACAGGTAGAGAGTTTAGAGAGGTTATTTTTGGATAGGTTGGTATATATAACAGAGGCATAGAAGAGGGTAGAAATTAGGTGGGTCTGGGCAATAGTTTTCCTTGCAGAAGGGGTAAGGAAGGGTTTAATTCTATAGAGAGTACCAAGTTTTTTGTTAACAGACTTTATGGTGGAGTTGATGTGGTCATCATAGCTAAGTCGATTATCAATTGTTACACCTAGTAGGCGGGTTGTGGTATCTGGGGTTATGTTGGTGCCATTGTTAGAGGTTATAGAGAAGAATGGACTAGGTAATTTATGAGTTGGAGTAAAAATGAGTAGTTTAGTTTTTTTGGGGGTGAGGAGGAGGCAGTGTTGCATAAACCAATTTTCAACGTTATGGAAAATGGTTTGGGTGAGGGAGTAGAGAGAGGCTATATTCTTGGCTGTACAGATTAAGGTGGAGTTGTCTGCATACTGAATGCAGGTGGCTTGAGGTATATTCATGTGTAGATTGTTGATAAATAAGGAAAAGAGTAGGGGACCTAAGATGGAGCCTTGGGGTACTCCAATATTTACTGGGAGTAGTGAAGACAGATTGTTATGCCAAACACTGCTTGCTGTCTATTTTCAAGATAAGACCTGAACCATTGTATAGCATGAGGATCAAGAGAATGGGCTTTTAGTTTCTCTAGAAGTAAGTTATGGTTGACCATATCAAAGGCTTTTGACAGGTCAATAAATAGTGCAGAGGAAAAACAGTTGTTGTTCCGGTTTTTGTTTATAGAGTCGGTAAAGCATAAGAGTGCAGTCGATGTGCTATAGAATGGTCTAAAGCCATGTTGGCAGTTTGCTAGTAGATTATTTTGTAGTAAGTGGTTAAGTAGTTGTTTGTGAATACATTTTTCCATTATCTTAGCTAATGGGGAGAGTAAAGCAATGGGGCGAAAGTTAGAAAGCTCTTTAGAAGGTCCACCTTTATGTAGAGGGTTGATGTGGGATACTTTCCATAAAGTAGGGATTTTCCCCTTCTGAGATAGTTCTGTTTATAAGGATAGAGAGGGGGAAGTATATGGCTTTTGCAGCAGTTTGGAGGTATTCAGATGGGAGATGGTCAGCAGAAGGTGTGCAAGGTTTCAATTTTTGAAGTAGCTTACAGATGAGAGATGTAGGTACAGGTTGGATTTGAAAGGTAGGAGATGAGGTTATGGAGTTCCTTAGTGGGGAAGCAGTGAAGGGTGGTAAGGAATTGGCTAGGGTTTGAATGGCTTCTGTGAAGTAGCAATTAAAGGCATCAGGGATTTGGTTGGAGTTTTTATTGTTGAAACCGGCTGGGTCTGGAGTAGTAGGGTGATCTGGCTGAAGAAGGTTGTTTATTCCTGACCAAAATTTTTGAGGTGTTTGATGACTGGTTTGTTGTAGGTGAAGGTAGTAGTCTTTTTTGTCTCTAAGAATATCCTTTTTGGTGACATTTCTTAGCTGTTTAAAGAGGAGGTGATCTGATGGATATTTGGTAGCTCTCCATTTAGCCCAGATTTTATTTTTGAGGAGTATCTTTTGCCTAGTTTGTTTTGTGAGCCATGGTGCAAGTTTGATTCTTATTCTAGTGGAGCGATATGGTGCATGGTAGTCAAGGATTTTAAGAAAGTTAGTATTAAAGTAGGTGACAGCCTCATCAAGTTCAAGGTGGGTTAGTGGTGACCAGTCACATGCTTGTAATTAATTTTGGAAGCTATCTGGATTGAAGAATTTTTTTAAGTGGGAGGTTTTGATATTGTGAGTATTTGGAATGCGGATTTTTTGTCTAATTATATAGCTAAGCATATGGTCACTGATATCGTCAGGAAGGGTTCCTGGAGTGTAAGTTTCATGGTGGCTATTAATAAGGATCCAGTCTAGAGTGGTTTCTTTACTGCTAGGTTTATGGATTCTAGTTGGAGTTGTTATTAACTGTGTGAATCTGAAGAGGTTTATGTGATTGGTAGGGTTAGAAGAACTGCAAGTGGACCAGTTGATGTTAAAATCACCTAGTACTATTGTCTCTTGGGGTAGTTGGGTGGAGAGATTACTAAGTAGGTTTGCTAGAGTATTGGTATTATTACCTGGGGGGAGATGCATACAAATTAGATAGATTTGGAGTTATTAATTAGGAGTTTGATAAATAGATGTTCAGATTTGGTATCTAATAATTGAGGTATGTTAAAGGGTGACATCTGGAGGTTAGATTTCTAGAGAATGGCTATACCGCCAACTTTTTTAATTTTACGGTCACTTCTAAGGATGTTGCAGCCAGGAGGGGTAATTTCCTGGTCTAGAGTGGATGGTTTTAGCCAAGTTTCTGTGATACATAGAATTTCAAATTTGTGGATTTCAAGGAGAGCATGTAGGTGGGAAATTTTATTGTTGATACTTCTAATTTTAAGGTGAGCTATCAAGAGGGAACTAGATGGTTTTGTTATTGTAGAAACCATAGGCACTGTTAATTTGTCAAGGATATTGGTGTGGTCAGTGTTGGGGCCAGGGTTAGGATGAATATCACCATCTAGTAGGGGGTGCTGCTGGGGGTAGTATAAAGCTTTTGGGAGTTTATAGAGATTATTCAAAGTTTTTCTGGTATTGAAGTACATAATGTGGGTTGCTCTATGATATTTTGGTAGTATATAGTTGGGAGGTACTTGTTATGTTACTGTGGTTAAGGGAGCATGTGAAAGAGGATGGTAAAGTTTGTCTGATGTAATGATTATGTGCAGGTAGAGTATGATCTTCATAGTAGGTGAGTGAATAAGGTATGGTAAGACTGGCTATTGTGGTAGTTAAGAGTAGTAGGTTTGTGAACAGAGTTTTATTTATTGGGGCCATAGTAACAAATAGAATTTAGTAGGGAGTAGTTTGTATTAGTAGTTGATGTAGAAAAGTAGGAGATAGTGTTCCAAGAGATAGAGCAGTGTTTAAGATATGTAAGTGAGGAATTTATAGTGAGTTAGATAGTAGGTAGAATAGGGAAAAAGTTAGTGAAGTAGACTTGTTAGGTAGGATAAAGAGTAGTTACAAGAGAGTAGTTTGTAATATTATTAGAGATAGAGATAGCGGAGTGGACTGGTTTATGATAGGTTGAGAAATGAGAGGGGAGTGGTTAGTGAAGTATAAGTGTAGGACCCCTGGGGGTGGGTGGGAATTGGGGGTAGGGGAGCGGAGTGAGACCGCAGGGCGAACGGAGCAGGGCAGAGCAAGTAGACCAGTGTGGAGGAAAAAACAATCTGAGAGGTAGGGAGGTGAGGGCAAGTAAGGTATCTAGGCTTAGATGGCCTATGAAGTAAGTGAGTAGAAGGCTGAAAGAGGGTATAACATAGTGGCAAAGGGACCTGTAATGTGGGAGACCGAGGCAAAAGATGTAGACTCAATTGTAATAAGCCAGGTTAGAATGCTGGTAAGTAATGGAATGTTTAAGGATAAGACTGCCCTCAAGTGGACACTCTAGGTACTGTTAGACAAAGCTCTTTCAAGAGTAGAAACAAGTAGGAGAGAGGGACAATAATATTAATAATAACATTTGTCCTGATGAATACCATCCTCCTTAAAGGTGTCCTAATGCAATCTTAATACCCACATCCGTATATCCTGTTAACTTTCAAAATTAAACACTTTATTTTCCCTACATACTGTCCCATATTTGTGGATCCTGTTGCTGCTTTTAAACCAATTCTTGCAATGTTCTTTTTTCTTGCCTATTGTGCCACCCCCCGAACATTTCCATTCTTTTCTGTTCTACACCAGCGCACTCAGCCCTAGTAATTGATGATTTTCAGTACAAAGCCCATTCCAATACGCAGTGACTGAGTAGTACATTATAAAAGAAAATATGAAAAAATAACGATTCCTATTTTACTCTTCCTTTCATATATAATTATCTCCTTCAATCTGCCCCTTCCCACAGCATTTAATAGATTTATGCCCTTTGTACCTTGCTGATACTAGATTACTTATTTTCTCCTTCCTCTACTTTTTACCTTGCAGCCTGTATTATCTTCATCCTTTGTTGCCTTCTGAAGATGATGAATAGATTTCCTGTCCCAGTTTCATACTTCATCCGATTGCTAGCCAGCTACTCTACCACCTTGTTGCCTTTCTTCTTCTTCTCCCCTTAGTATGTCATGTCATTCACTGGCTTTGTTGCCATTGCTTCCCCCATATTCTTAAAAGTTTTCACTGCATCCTATACAAAAACTCTTATGGGTGCTGGATACAGCATCTACCATCATAATGCACTACTTTTCTGTCTGGTTTAATATGAAAAGTCCTGCTCCACAAACACTCACTCCTCTCCAACCATTAATTGCCTTCTTAGTTTTCATAGTTCATTTAACGGACTCTTCCTCAACTTGTACATCTGCAAGTATATAATAAAATGTCGTAACTTCAGATCTGTGTCCAGTCTCAGTCTCCAGGGAGATCTGTGTGTTCTCTCAAATTTTTATTTCTTCCCTTGGGATACAAGTCCGTTTGGTAAGCTATTCTACCATCTCTCTTACAGTTTTGTCCCTCCATTCTCTCAGGTATTCCCACCAATTTTGTATTATTACAATGAAATTGATCTTCCAGAACAACAAGCTTTGGTATCTGCAGAGGCTAATAAGGCTTCCACTGGCTCCATCCTCACTGTAAGTTTCACATTTTCATGCAAATTGTCCTGGTTCATAGTTCACTGTTTGTTTAGGACCAGGTCAACTTCCTTCAGGTTCTTCTCATGACAGATTAAGGTATATTTTAAAGTCTGCTTCATTTCCCTAGGCTGCAGCCATATTGCACTCAAAGAAACTACCTGTTCTTCTAACTCTTAAATTTCTACCATCTCTGACTTTTTTTTTCATTTCTGCTCTTGCCTCCCTCAACTTATGATTTCTTTTTGACATTTAATCCCTCTTACAGTATATATAACACTACAGTACTTTCTGTGGCTTTCCAATTATTTGTAATTACTTCAATTAACCACAGTTCAACAGCAGAACCCTCTCTGTGCTCAATCTAAAAGTGCCATACAGGAAGTCTGCAGTTTTATTTTTGATTAGTGTAACTAATGTAAATACCTTAAGTAGAACTGAAAAAAATGCCAGATATTGTAATATTGGCTACTAAAACATTGCTTGCTTGCTAGAAATTGGAAAAAAAGTGGTCTTTACTACAGGTGATGATATAATTAATAATGTTTGAAGTGCATGATTTATATTTGGCTGCATATAATTTGAGTATCAGAGAAAACACTGTAGCAAAATGGACTTTTATTTTGAATAATGCTTTGCATCATAATGTTGGTAGTCTTTTTTAATCTATTGAGCCTCCAGATGTTTGGCAATTAATACAGAAATATACTTATGGAAATGGGGTTGTGTTTAGGGGCTGTTCTTTCTGGAATTCCATCTTGTAAATGGCTAGGCAGATGGAATTTTTGAATTACTGGCATGTTGAAAAGTGTTTTTCAAACATACCCCTGTATTCTATATCTTATGCTGCTAACTCTTAAGTGTTGCTCCATGTGGATGCAGTGTTTGATTGTTAAAAAGCCTTATAGCCCAGCAGTCCCTTCTTTTATCACCAGTTGACAACAAGAGTAAGTTGATATTTAGTGCATTTGAACTTGAGAACCTAATGAGAATCTCATGTAGTCAGCTATGAAATGTTCAAGTTACACTGAAATCTTAGAAGAAGAAATTGCACAAAGCCTTTGCATGGATACACTGTACTCACACCGACCCAGTTAGTAGTGAACTAGTGAATTATTCAGGTGAACTATGCATTCTTTGTCAGCAGAAGCTGTCTCCTGGAAACTGAAATCAGACACAGACCTGATACAAAGGTGTCATCAACTTTGTATCGTCATAGTCATGGAACATAGGGTAAGGTAAATGAGTGCCAGGCTTGCATGGAAGACACTAGTGATCATCATTGTTATGTGTGCTCACTAGTGTGTGACTACTGTTCTTTTTTCCCCCCAGAAAACTGAAGTTGTGGTATCCTGCAGATTTCTCATATCACTGAGAGTCAGCAACCTAGGAGCTGGTATATACAACTAGCTGGAGTGTGGGAGGTTCCGCCTCCATGGTGGTGGTGGGGTACTGGGGGGGGGGGGTAACCCTCCCTGGAAAAGCACATTTCTGTACTTATTTTTCAATTGTAAATGCTGTTTATGTTCAAGTAAGATCATTTTTTTTGTATGGGAGTCACAAAAGAGTCAGTAGCCTGTTATAGAGCTGTTGAAACTGAAAGAAAGGTTTTGCCTTTTAATTAAGGTTGATCAAGTGTATACATACCAGGTTTCACTGCCATTTTGCTGGTGTTTTTTTTTTTCAGATTCATAATCTGCATTTAACTGTCTCCATGTATGACCATGAACAAACAAAAGGAAAGACTTGACATATGTAGGCTAGATGGGTAGATGTGAGTAACAAAGTGTGCCTGAATAACTTCAGAAAAGCAGAATACAAAGGCAGAAAGAACAGGATACTAGTAGTGGCTACAGAACTGTCAGAACTGGTAGTCAGAGATAACATACTCAGACATTTCATTGCACATGGCAGCTGCAAAAATTAAAAATGGAAAGATTAACCACAGTTTTCTGATATCAGCATAATCAAATTGTGTTAGTTCAGTCCTGGGACTTTATGGTTTATGATGGCAACACAATGTATGGAAAAGATTAAAATAAGCTTGGGGTTTTGGAACTGCATTGCACTTCTTTAAGGGATACTTTCTGTGATTCTTTTTCTGTTGATAAAGATACACCAAAAAAACACGGAATACAGCATGGACTGTGTTGATAAATCCTTTAATGATTCTGGTACCTCAGCCTTCGCCTTTTCACGGAATATTTTGCATAAGAACCACAGTCATATTTAAACAATCACTCATTAAATACTTAATTAATCAATTAACTTTCAAATGTTCAAATATTTAAAGATACATATCCAACTTCATTGATTCCTAACTTGACTTTGAAACATATTATGAAAAATACATAAGATTATCTGTATCATCATACACTTATCAAAAATTATCAGGATTACCTATACTTCCAAATTCATACCATTGGGATAGAGAGTATTAAAATTAATAATAAACCTTGATTCCATTCTTAATAACCTCCTATGGAAGTTATTATTACTTAGTCCCACCCCATAAGGTCTAGCCATAACATTGAAAATAAAATCCTCCGTTGATCCTCCATGCTTCTCATAAAAATGATTGGCCACGGGACTGTCCAACCTAACATTTCTTATGTCACCAAGGTGTTCCATAATTCTCAGTTTGACCTTGCGTTTGGTTTGTCCAAAATACCACTTCTGTAATGGACAATTACAACCAATCACATAAATGACACCAAAGGAATTACAGTCAAAATGGTCTATGGCATTATATGTGATGCTATTGATCATCTTGCCATCTAAATTCCTAATTTTTTCACAAACTTTACATCTTCCACAGGCATATGCACCTGCATTTGTTATCTCCCTCCTTTTATTCTTACTTCTTAACAACTCTTTTAAATTCTGGAATCTTCCATGGGAGAACATGACTTTTTTTTGGTAATGCATCCTTCAAACTATCATCTCTGCTTACAATAGGCCACAAGGAATTCACCAAATTTTTCAGTATTGGTGAAAAACCTGAATACCTATTGACAAAAAATATACTGTCCTCTTGTTCAACTGCTCTATCATCTGAGAAAAACACCCTCTTACTTTTTGACTTTTTTAAACTCCCAAAGGAACCCTCACTATGGTAATCAAGTTTAAACTCTTTTACCACTTTATTTCTAGCTTCCCTAATCACCTCATGGGAATACCCTCTGACACATAACTTATCATAAACACGATTAAATTCAGATTTTATCCTATTCTTTTCCGAAGTAGTACTAGCGATACGCTTAAACTCCCCTACTGGAAGAGAATTAATGAGACGGGAACTATGCATGCTTGACGCATGTAAAAAATTATTAACAGCCGTGGTTTTATGAAAAGGTTTGTGTTGTACCCTTCCATCCAAACCCACATAAAATTCCACATCTAAAAATTGTAATCTTCTACCACCCAAAGTAAAGGTGAACTCCAACCCACATGGATTAACACTCAACACAGTGATAAACTCCTCAAACTCTTTAGGGTCACCCTTACATAAAAATAAAAGGTCATCAATGTACCTCTTATACTTTACCACCTTACTACAGAAGAATTCCTTTGGATACAAAAACAAATTCTCAAAATGAGCCATAAACAAAATAGCATATGATGGGGCAAATGACGCACCCATCGCTGTGCCTTCTTTCTGAAGAAAAAACTTCTTATCAAACTCAAAATAATTTTGTGTAAGACAAAATTCCATTAAACTAATGATATAAGATGTACGTGACCCTTCACCCAACATCCTGCACACTGCCTCAAGACCCCAATTGATTTTAATACAAGTATAAAGTGATTTGATGTCTACACTGACCCAATAATAATCATCCTGCCAGAGAATCCCCCCTACATGTTCACAAATCTCTTTTGTATTCTTAACATGCGAGGGTACCTCGGAAAGATGACATTTCAATACTGAATCCAAAAAAATTCCCACATTCTGTAAATAAGCACCTTTACCCGACACTATCAGTCGTCCAGGTGGATTTCTTAAATCCTTATGTACTTTGGGAATAATAAAAAATTTTGCATCTTTGGGATATTTAATATAAAGTTTTTTAACATCTACTGGCACAAAAAATCCCAAACGTTCACCCCTTTCTAACAAATCAAACAAAGCACTATTAAAATCAGATAAAGGGTTAGAGGGCAAGCTTGCATAAGTGTTCTTGTCTGATAATAAACCAAGAACCACAGAATTGTACTTTTCTCTAGGCAAAATTACCCAATTTCCCCCTTTATCAGATTGTGTAAATACATAACTTTCATTTAGCCCTCTTAGTTCACACAGGGCTGACCATTCATTTTTAGACAAATTAAACAATGTTTTGCCCTTTTTAAACACACTAAATTCACTTTCTATTTGTTTACATAACGTTTTTTTTTCAAACACATTAATGCTAATATTTGTTTTGGGGGGAACAAAATCACTTATATAAGGTACTTTGGGTATTTCAAATTTCCCATACCCTGTATAAAATTCAAATCCTGAAGCAGAAGCAGTATGTTCACTTACACCTGAAAAAATGTCTGCTAATTCATTCTCATGTAGAGACATATCCATCAACGAACTCTCCAAAAGGGAAACATCATTAGAGTTTGTAATGTTATGAGAATTTTCCACCCCCTTCCTATTGGCGAAAAATGCTTTCAAATATAATTTTCTACAGAATTCTTTTACTTCCAAAATAACATCCGCCAGAGTGGGAATGTGGGTTGGCACAAATTTCGTACCTTTACACAAAACACTTTTTATATCTTCACCTAAACATAAATCAGATAAGTTAATAATGCTCAAGTCTTCACCTAAATCAGTGTCCTTGTGGCAAAAAGAGACATAATCCACTTTTGAAGTACCACACAATGAATGTCCTCATTCAACTGATCTATTAATACGAGCAACATAATCATCTTCATCTTCATCTTCCTCTTCCCTGAAAATGCCGACCGCGTCCTTTACCTTGCACCGGACTTGGCTTCACAGTAGAAGCTGCAACATTTGCACCATTGGATGCTGAACTAATCTCTGCTCTTAACTCATCAAAAGAAACACTTTTTCTCCCCACCTGTACTGTCACTACAGATGAAACAGAGGTTTCTCGGGCACCGCGAGACCTGCTTCTCCTGACGCCAGATCTACCACACCCTTTCTTAAAGTTGTACTGCCAGGAAAAAAAATTTCCAGTCTTATAGTCATTAGAATCTCGTGTATATTTCTTCTTTTATGTTGGATGACCTCCGCTTCAATGTTGGACACCCTGGATTTAATATCCTTCATATTCTGATCGAATACAGCCTCAGACGTCTCCCCTATAAGTACTTCTTGTAATTCCAGAATGTTGGAACGCATTTTGGTGAGTGCTCTTTCATTCCGTTTAATTAACACTCTCAGCCAATTCAAAGTACATTGTAGAGAAATCTCCTTCCATTCAGAAAAAAGATCAGAATCTTCTTCCGAAAAATCATATGCTGGTAAATGTTCAACTCTTAACCCCCTCGGTGTTATATTAGAGTTGACATACTTCTCCAGTAGTCTTAGATCATAGAACATTGTCACTTCCTTAACCATCATTCGCTCCAATTCTTCATATTTGACTGAACATTCATTGTAGTTACATACCCACGGGTCACTGGAAGCAAACTTTTCTTCTCTATCTTTCCAAATAGCCATGAAACTGAACATATTGTGATTCATTCTAGCACCTCCAGGTGCTACCGCTGCTCCGTTGATAGATATTGAAAACACAAAAACAATCCAAGCTAAGAAGCTATGGAATAGTTGATAAAGATACACCAAAAAAAACACGGCATACAGCACAGACTGTGTTGATAAATCCTTTAATGATTCCGGTACCTCGGCCTTTGCCTTCTCATGGAATGTTTTGCATAAGAACCACAGTCATATTTAAACAATCACTCATTAAATACTTAATTAATCAATTAACTTTCAAATGTTCAAATATTTAAAGATACATATCCAACTTCATTGATTCCTAACTTGACTTTGAAACATATTATGAAAAATACATAAGATTATCTGTATCATCATACACTTATCAAAAATTATCAGGATTACCTATACTTCCAAATTCATACCATTGGGATAGAGAGTATTAAAATTAATAATAAGCCTTGATTCCATTCTTAATAACCTCCTATGGAAGTTATTATTACTTAGTCCCACCCCATAAGGTCTAGCCATAACACTGGAAATAAAATCTTCCTTTGATCCTCCATGCCTCTCATAAAAATGATTGGCCACGGGACTATCCAACCTAACATTTCTTATGTCACCAAGCTGTTGCATAATTCTCAGTTTGACCTTGTGTTTGGTTTGTCCAAAATACCACTTCTGTAATGGACAATTACAACCAATCACATAAATAACACCAAAGGAATTAGTCAAAATGGTCTATGGCATTATATGTGATGCCATTGATCATCTTGCCATCTAAATTCCTAATTTTTTCACAAACTTCACATCTTCCACAGACATATGCACCTGCATTTGTTATCTCCCTCCTTTTATTCTTATTTCTTAACAACTCTTTTAAATTCTGGAATCTTCCATGGGAGAACGTGACTTTTTTTGGTAATGCATCCTTCAAACTATCATCTCTGCTTACAATAGGCCACAAGGAATTCACCAAATTTTTCAATATTGGTGAAAAACCTGAATACTTATTGGCAAAAAATATACTGTCCTCTTGTTCAACTACTCTATCATCTGAGAAAAACACCCTCTTACTTTTCTTATTTGAACATTTGAAAGTTAATTGATTAAGTATTTAATGAGTGTTTAAATATGACTGTGGTTCTTATGCAAAACATTCCGTGAGAAGGCAAAGGCCGAGGTACTAGAATCATTAAAGGATTTATCAACACAGTCCGTGCTGTATTCTGTGGTTTTTTTGGTGTATCTTTATCAACTATTCCATAGCTTCTTATTCACCGATGAGACCTATAGTCTCTAGTGAATGTTGGGTAACCTCCACTATCTCCTCCTTTGTAGAGAGTCTTCTTAGACCTTTGGTAGACAGCATCCCTAACATCCTTAGAGATTCTTACCAATTAATAGATTCCTTAAAAGATTTAGAGTTTGAAAAGAAGGATACACAGTTGTTATTGGTTACTATGGATGTTAAAAATCTTTTTACTTGTATTCCAAGCGATCTGGGGCTTCAAGCTATCAATGAGGTACTAGTCAGTTTATCTGACTACAGTAACAACAGACAAATTTTAATTAATTATCTATTAGAACTGATACTTAACAATGTCTTCCTATACCAACAACAACTCTATTTGCAGAGATGGGGGGTTGCCATGGGCACCCCCTGTGCAAATAGTTATGCCAATCTTGTGGTTCACAACTGGGAACATGAACATTTATTTAAACATTCAGAGTTTAAGAGAATCAAGATTTACAAGAGGTTTGTGGATGACGTTTTTTTTGCTTGGGAAGGCACAGAGACTGAGTGTATTAAATTTATTAGTGAGTTAGAAACCACCTCTTCTTTTTTGAGGTTTACAGTGGAGACATCTTATAATCAGGTACACTATTTAGATTTACAGTTAGAGTTTAATGGTGATAAGATTGTCACCTCGTTACATAGGAAACCCACATGGAGAAATACGTTGCTTCGTTTTGAAAGCATGCATCCCAGATTTACTTTCAAGGGAATAATATCTAATCAGATGCATAGAATATTCAAGATATGTAGAGATAGTAACACTTTGCAAACAGAAATTAATACACTTGAGGCCTTATTTAGAGAAAGAGGCTATCCTACCAAGTTGATAACGGAATGCAAATGTGAAGTTTCAAGTAAATTAAATATTAATTACGGTTCAGTTGCCAGTGAACATAGGATTGGTTTTAAGCAGCATTTTAGGACTAATGAGAGATTCACTGATAGTTTGAGCTATGTCACTAGATTCACTAGTGATATTATTAATTTGAATAAAATTATCTCCAGAATTTGCAATGTTTTAATAACAGATCCCTTCACCAAATCTATAGTGGGTGAGTACCCCAGGTTTAGTTATAGAACATCTCATAACCTAAAGGAGCTTCTTTGCTCAGAAAGGATTGTACAGCACAACAAAGAAGAGAGTGACAAACAAGGTACTTTCCCTTGTGGTCGATGTTCCATGTGTCCCTATATATCTAGGAACATCAGTTTTTTACATCCAGAAGGCCTTTTCACCTTTATTCCTAGGTTTTTCAGTGATTGTAATACTAGTAATTTAGTTTATTTAGCTACTTGTGACCATTGTGATGTATTTTATGTAGGGTTAACCAAAAGGCGGCTTTGTGATAGAATTTACAATCACTGTTATGATATTAAGAAGGCACACGAATGCAATGCTTTAGCCAAACACATCATTGAACACAATACTCACACCTTTAGTTTTAAAGTTTTGGAGAAAATATTTCTAAACCCTAGAGATGGAGACAGCAATAACCAACTAGCTGTGAGAGAACTCAAGTGGATTTTTACCTTGAAGGCTCACATATATCCAGGGATCAATCAATCTGTATCGGTCAAACCCATTTTGAATAATAGGAAATTATAATAAAGTGGTGGTCTTAACATTTATAATTTATATCTTGACTGGGAGCTTAGGCCTCACTTTCTGGATTTATCATTTAGTTAAATTAGCTTGACCTACTAGATTAGTATTCAGTTTTCTCAAAATACACAACACTCACGACACTAAATTATTCTTGACATCAGATTTTTTTCTTTCTTTTTTTGTTATATATTATGAACACAGTCACATAATCGGTTAGCAACTGGGTCTTTTGTTTTCCCCTCTTCATTCACAATATATATCTCATGTCATAGCTCATTAATCATTTATGATTTTATTAATACACTTTCCCATATTGGTATGATAATCCACATAATGAAATATATATTTAATATTTTTGTTCAAGATACACATGTAGATTAATTGTTTGTAATTAACATACATATACATATGTACATGCATATTGGATTGGCATGTACATTTTTTTATATACATATCTAGGTATATATACTTCTTTCATACTTACATTTCTTTATATTCTATATTCTTCCCTTTTATATATTTTTTATTCATAAATAATTTATTTATACACATAATTAACAACTCATTAATAGTTCATAGATATATACATATATTATTCTTTAAACTCATAAAATAATTTTTTATATACATCCATACTGAGTTTAAATGATCATTATAATATTCTTTATATAAGTGCTCTTAGAGATAATATATATTTCCACTCTTGTTTTATCATTTTGACAAGAGTGTTCCTTGGTATTTAGCGTTATATATAAAAATATTGGTTTTACTATTTTTTCGTTACTTTTTTAATTTTTCATCTTCATAGGTAATTGGAAGGTAAATACTATGATGGTCAATCGTTACACCAGTTTTATAATTTTTTCAATTCCATAATTTTGACACTAGCAATATGATCTTCGTTGTCTTTATGGCCTGTTTACATTTAGCTGTCAGTACAGTTCGGGTTTAGTGTGGTTTTATGAGTGAAGTACCAGCGTCACTACGCTCAGACTTATTAAACTATTACTTCTTACATGCTTTCATCCATGAGTTTTACAAACATAACAGGCATTATGTTCAGGATAAATTTTGACTATTATTATTTATTGGCAGTGTTATACATGGGATGTTGAATGTAGGTATTCAATAGTATGATTATGTAGACTGCATTATTTATGAGTTTTATGAACACTATAGCCTTTGTTGATTATGTATCATATTTGAATTTCAAGCATGTTTTAATATAATTCCATGTTCAACATTGGTTTATAAGTGTACTTATTTTGTATATGCGTACCGCTATATTGTTTTGTTGATACGCGATGTTCCTGTGTTGATACGCAATGTTCTTAAGGAAGTTGAATATAGGTATTTTTGTTTTATAAGATGTTTACTCCAGAAGGCGTATTGCTTGACTTTTAGGCTTTTTTAAAATTACACTGTATATACTATTTGTTAATGAACCAGTCATCCCTATATGTTTTATTTTATACATAGAGCATGGTTGTTTAGGATTAGGTTGGGGTTTTTTATAAATAACATTGTCGCTTAATGCTTTTTAATACATTTTAACCAGATCTCATTTTATTTGAGTGATTTTACGAATTGTGATAATTGACTGTTGGTTTTCTTAACAGATCTGGATACTATGTTTGTATTTCTTTAATTTCGGAAGATGCAATAGTGAGCTGTTCCCCCTAACATAGTTTATTAGTTGATGAAGAAAGTCTTAATTGCGTACATTTCAACTATTAACGTTTTAAAGTGGCAAGTTCTTTATACTATGCATCCTTGACTATTTGAAGTTGAGATTTGGGCACTGTTTTGTACACATGAAATCCACATTTGGGTTCATGGTTGACCCGATTTCTATATGTTTTATATGGTTTATCATCAATACTGAAACGGATGTTTAGTTAGCTGTTTTATTAGAGTTTTAATTATTATATCAACTTAGATTTGTTTAACTAACCTTTGAAATAGGTTCCACGGCTCCACTCTAGTTAATTATTTATTCACTGTGGTTCACAATAGTAACACTTATATGCGGTTTTAGCATTTATTAGATCCTGTTTCGTGTAATTTTACAAACATATGGAGTGGAATTATGTTTATGCCATTTGTTTGTCTGGATTTGTGTTTTTCCTGGCTGTCACAGGCAGGTCCGTTGATTTGCTTTATACCTCCACTGGTATCCTAAAGAATAGCTGTTGCTAATTACATTCTTAACTAATGATTATTGTTTTTTTGGCTTGCGCGCCAAAAAAATTCTGTATATAAGAAGGCAAGTTTTTAATGTTAAATACACCTGAGGAAGCGTAGTCCAACTACGTGAAAGCGCTTGTGTTTTTATGGCTCAATAAAAGGTATTATATTTATTCAACTTTTCCATGTGGTGACTCCTGTTGGAATCTGATATCATCAACTTTCAAATGTTCAAATATTTAAAGATACATATCCAACTTCATTGATTCCTAACTTGACTTTGAAACAAATTATGAAAAATACATAAGATTATCTGTATCATCATACACTTATCAAAAATTATCAGGATTACGTATACTTCCAAATTCATACCATTGGGATAGAGAGTATTAAAATTAATAATAAGCCTTGATTCCATTCTTAATAACCTCCTATGGAAGTTATTATTACTTAGTCCCACCCCATAAGGTCTAGCCATAACACTGGAAATAAAATCTTCCGTTGATCCTCCATGCCTCTCATAAAAATGATTGGCCACGGGACTATCCAACCTAACATTTCTTATGTCACCAAGCTGTTCCATAATTCTCAGTTTGACCTTGTGTTTGGTTTGTCCAAAATACCACTTCTGTAATGGACAATTACAACCAATCACATAAATAACACCAAAGGAATTAGTCAAAATGGTCTATGGCATTATATGTGATGCCATTGATCATCTTGCCATCTAAATTCCTAATTTTTTCACAAACTTCACATCTTCCACAGGCATATGCACCTGCATTTGTTATCTCCCTCCTTTTATTCTTATTTCTTAACAACTCTTTTAAATTCTGGAATCTTCCATGGGAGAACGTGACTTTTTTTGGTAATGCATCCTTCAAACTATCATCTCTGCTTACAATAGGCCACAAGGAATTCACCAAATTTTTCAATATTGGTGAAAAACCTGAATACTTATTGGCAAAAAATATACTTTCCTCTTGTTCAACTACTCTATCATCTGAGAAAAACACCCTCTTACTTTTCTTATTTGAACATTTGAAAGTTAATTGATTAAGTATTTAATGAGTGTTTAAATATGACTGTGGTTCTTATGCAAAACATTCCGTGAGAAGGCGAAGGCCGAGGTACTAGAATCATTAAAGGATTTATCAACACAGTCCGTGCTGTATTCTGTGGATTTTTGGTGTATCTTTATCAACTATTCCATAGCTTCTTAGCTTGGATTCTTTTTCTGTCTCAGTGGAAGAGGCAGTGCTCTGAAATTGGTGCCATGTGACTTGTGGTTTCTGCTGACAATCTGCTCTCTGCTTCTAATTTATATGTAGAACCATTTTTAATAGTACTTGAAATCAGAATGGACTATTCACGTTTATCTCTTCTGTTTGAAACAGGAATCTGAAGACGTTGAAGACCAGGAAGCACTAGATGATGAATCAGCAAGTGAAGAAACAAGTTCCGAACAGCGTGATGACCAAACAGACACCTCTTCTGCTGAGGTTCCTTCAACCAGGCCAAAGCGTGCAGCAGCTTTAAGGAGGAGTATTGAGTCTGAGAGGCCGCCTCCCACTGAGAGAGTACGGAGGAAGAGGAAAGCCTCACAAATGTTGCACTCTGGAGAAGAGGAGAATTACAATCCAGCCAAACACACTGTAACCAAGGTCAGGTGTTTTCCCTGTCTTCTAAAACAGTTGATATAATCAAACTGCAAAACAAAAATTGATAATGAATATTGGACTACCAAACATCATTCAGACAACAAGCATTACTTGCAGAGGGTATTACTTCACTTAGAAAATGAAAATTGCTGGAAAAATGCATATTGATTGAAATTAATACAATATACTAGTGTGATATTATTAACCCATATGTGTATGCAGCATGCATGCATAGCATATTTCACCTGGAAACACTCACCAATAATTCAAATGTAGATGCGTTTCAGTACTTAAGAAGTCTATTGAAACAGATGTCATCTGTCTTTGTCTGTGTAATATGATGACCTTTACTACATCTGTTTGAGACTTTATATTTATTGATCTTTTTTTGATTTTTTTATGTCTGTGTTTTCATGGTACTTGAATGATGGGCTTAGTATATGTAATTTAAACTCTGTTCCTATTCCAGAATGTACTTTCTCCTCAAAGTAATGTGAAAAATGGATGTGTTTTACTATTTGAAAATTTGGCCCTTTTCCCATGTGATGTCTACAGTCTCCAATCTGATAGCAAGTCTAAAGCACCAGACTGTATGGGGAAGAAAGTATTTTTGTAGTGAGATAAGTACTGAAAAAGCTTTCAGCCCTTTGTGATTCTGAAGTAAGAAAGAGCCAGGTAACACCCTTTCCATAACTTCTATAGTGGGCTTCTGATGACTAGGCTAGGGCAACAGACACTGGCTTATATCTAGAGAGGATGACTTGGCCATGACTTTCCTCCCTTTAAAGATGAGCTCAGGAAGACCATCCTAGATTGCTGCCTTCTGTGAGGGATCCTTTTTGGGCAAGTTTTCCAGAGGTCATTCAACAGATAAATAGGTACTTCCTCACACAAATGGGTCCCTGTGATTTTTTTCCTGCCTTTGTGCCTTCTTCCAGGATGTTTCCCAAGGAAGGAGAATTCCCAGATCTGACATATTGCTTAGAAATCATATTGTTAAGGAAGGGCAGTAGCCACACTGGGATAAGAGACTAGCAGGTAGGGCAAAAGGTAAGGTATAAAACATTTGAAAGAAACACAGTGGTAGCGAGGATGGTGAGGGCACCAGGGATACAAACTGAATGGATGTTGGTGAAAGGGGTTAGGAAGGTGAACAATAGAATTTTGGTAGATATATATTAGAAAGTAGGGACAGATCTTGTCTGACTGAACAAAGCTGGAAAGAAGATCACAGTACATTGGGAAAAAGCAGAACTAGTGAAGGAATATACATCGTCAGTATTAACAAAGGAGAGAAATAGTAGGGTACCATGTTCAGACAGAGAGGGAGAGAGTTGGGGTATAGTGGGGTAAGCTGTTGACAGATGCATAAGTATAGACAGGAAATGGAAGAGGAAACTACCTTACAGCCCTCAGGAATCTAGCTACTATGCTGACAGGTGTTGTTACTAAGATCATCAACAGATCATTTTTTTAAGCAAGAAATATCTTTACTGAATTATCACTTTATCACACAGGGAGTCATACATTTATATAAATGAAAACAAATCATATTGACATATGGTTTGTTTGGATTTTGATTTCCCTTTTCTAGTAATTGCTTTTTGGCAGCCACAAAAATTATACTCAGCAAGGTTTTACTATGTCTAGGCAATTCCGATTCTGTATTGCAGCTCAAAAAATAATTTCCTTAGTTACAACAAATTTGCTCGCCCAATATTTATGACAGAGCAGTCTGCAGGGATTTTTTAAAGTCTGCCAACTCATTACACTCCCAAAATATATGTTCTCCGTTACCTCTTTCTTCCCCCATCACATCTCCCAACATTTGTAATCCTTGTGAGGAAAAATTCTTTAGTCTGCTTGGGGTATAAATATACCTATGCCGACACTTTCAAGTGAAGATCCTAAATCTTCTAGACTTAGTTGCATGTTTGGGTGCCATCATCATCATCTTCTTTCGACTGTTCCCGTTAAGGGTCGCCACAGCGGATCATCTGTTTCCATTTCTTCCTGTCCTCTGCATCATGCTCTTTCACACCAACCGCCTGTGTGTCCTCTCTCACCACATCCATAAACCTTATCTTAGGCCTTCCTCTTTTCCTCTTACATGGCAGCTCCATCCTTAGCATCCTTTTCCCAATATACCCAGCATCCCACCTCAGCGCATGTCCAAACCAACGCAGTCTTGCCTCTTTTGCTTTGTCTCCAAACTGTCAAACCTGAGCTGACCCTCTAATATACTGATTCCTAATCCTGTCCATCCTAGTCACACCCAGTGCAAATCTTAACGTCTTTAACTATGCCACATCCAGCTCTGACTCCTGCCTTTTCGTCAATGCTACCGTCTCCAACCCATATAACATAGCTGGTCTCACTACCCTCTTGTAGACCTTCCCTTTCACTCTTACTGGTACCCGTTTGTCACAAATCACTCCTGACACTCTTCTCCACCCATTCCACCCTGCCTGTACTGTCTTTTTCACCTGTCTTCCACACTAACCATTACTCTGAACTGTTGATCCCACGTACTTAAACTCATTCACCTTTACCAGCTCTACTGCCTGCATCCTCACCATTCCTCTACCGTCCCTCTCATTAACACACATATATTCTGTTTTAGCCCTGCTGACCTTCATTTCTCTCCTCTCTAAAGCATATCTTCACCTCTCCAGGGTCTCCTCAACCTGGTCCCTACTCTCACTACATATCACAATGTCATCTGCAAACATCATAGTCCACGGGGCCTCCTGTCTAATCTCATCTGTCAACCTGTCCATCACCACTGCAAATAAGAAAGGGCTCAGAGCTGATCCTTGATGTAATCCCACCTCCACCTTAAACGTGTCTGTCACTCCCACCGCAGTCTTCACCAGTTTCACACTACCCTTGTACATATCCTGTACCACTCTTACATACTTCTCTGCCACTCCCAACTTCCTCATACAATACCACAACTCCTCTATAGGCACCCTGTCATATGCTTTCTCTAAGTCCACAAAGAAACAATGCAACTCCTTCTGACCTTCTCTGTATTTCTCCAACAACATTCTCAGAGCAAACATTGCATCTGTAGTGCTCTTTCCTGGCATGAAACCATACTGCTGATCACTAATCATCACCTTACTTCTTAACCTAGCTTCCACTACTCTTTCCCATAACTTCAAGCTGTGACTGATCAATTTTATCCCTCTGTAGTTACTGCAGCTCTGCACATCACCCTTATTCTTAAAGATAGGTACCAAAACACTTTTTCTCTGACTTTCCAAAATTTCATTAAACAATCTACCTCCATGCTTCCACTGGTATGTCATCTGGGCCAACAGCCTTTCCATTCTTCATCCTCTTCATAGCTGTCCTTACTTCCTCCTTACTAATCTGCTTCACTTCCTGATTCACTATCCCCACATCATCCAACCTTCTCTCTCTCTCATTCTCTTCATTCATCAGCCCTTCAAAGTACTCTTTCTATCTACTCAACACACTCTCCTCACTTGTGAGTACGTTTCCCTCACTGTCCATTATCACCCTTACCTGCTGCACATCTTTCCCAGCTCTGTCCCTCTGTCTAGCGAATCAGTACAGGTCCTTTTCTCCCTCTTTAGTGCCCAATCTCTCATACAACTCTCTATATGCCTTATCCTTAGCCACCTCTCTCTTTGCCATGCGCCTCATCTCCTTATACTCATGTCTACTTTCTTCATCTCTTTGACAATCCCACTTCTTCTTCGCCAGCCTCTTCCTCTGTATACTCTCCTGTACTTCCTCATTCCACCACCATGTCTCCTTGTCCTCCTTCCTCTGTCGAGATGTCAAACCAAGCACCTTCCTAGCAGTCTCCCTTACTAGCTCTGCTGTAGTTACCCAGCTATTTGATAACTCTTCATTGCCTCCCAGTGCCTGTCTTAACTCTTCCCTGAACTCCCCCTCACAATCACCCTTTTTTAACTTCCACCATTTAATCCTCCTCCGCTTCTTGATCACCAACATCATCCTACAAACCACCATTCTCTGCTGCTTAACTACACTTTCCCCAGTCACCACTTTACAGTCTCCAATCTCCTTCAGACTGGCCCTCCTACATAGGATATAATCCACCTGTGTGCATCTTCCTCCACTGTTGTATGTCACCCTATGTTCCTCCCTCTTCTTAAAATACGTATTCACCACAGCCATGTCCATCCTTTTCGCAAAATCCACAATCATCTGACCTTCTGCATTCCTCTCCTTAATACCATACCTACCCATCACTTCCTCATCCCCTCTGTTTACTTCACCAACATGCCCATTGAAGTCTGCTCCAATCACTAGTCTCTCACCCTCGGGTACACTCACCACCACTTCATCCAACTCACTCCAAAATTTTTCTTTCTCATCCATCGCACAACCAACTTGTGGAGCATATGCACCAACAACATTCATCATTACACCATCAATTTCAAGCTTCATAAACATCACTCTGTCAGACACTCTCTTCACCTCCAAAACACTCATGGCATACTTTTCCGTTAGGATAACCCCTACCCCATTTCTTCTGCCATCCACACCATGATAGAACAATTTGAACCCGCCTCCTATACACTTGGCCTTACTTCCCTTCCATCTGGTCTCTTGCACGCACAATATATCAACCTTCCTTCTCTCCATCATATCAGCTAGCTCTCTCCCTATACCAGTTATACTGCCAACATTCAAAGTTCCTACCCTCAGTACTACACTCCTAACCTTCCTCCTCTCTTCCTGCCTTCGGGCATGCCTTCCCCTTCCTCTTCGGCCAACAGTAGCCCAATTTCCACCAGCACCCTGTTTGCTAACAGTACTGGTGGCAGTCGTTGTTAACCCAGGCCTCGACTGATCTGGTATGGAAATATGAAATGTTGTCCACATCAGTAATTTGGCAGAGGTTTTACGCCGGATGCTCTTCCTGACGCAACCCTCCCCATTTATATATCTTCTCATTGTTTCCTTGTGAATTGCTTATCCAGTCTTTCTTCTCAATCCTTTCTAACCTTCTCTAATTGAATCCCATAGATGTCCTTCAAGGATGCATCTGCAGTCCTTACAAATGGGTTGTCCTGTCGTCAGGCAGCCCTTCGGTTGGCCGGATTCCAAAGTCTGGGTCTGGCCTCGGCTGGTGTCGCACTTCACCCGACGTCATAGCGGCAGTTCTTCAGGTATAAAGGCATCAGCCGACGCCATTTTCCTCAGTCTTTCTTGCCGCGTGGCGCCCGAAGCAGAAGCTGTTTGCAAGTGCCGGTCGGTCAGAACCAGAGATTACTACTACAAGTACCGAAGACTTCTAAAAAGCTAAGTACCCCGTTGGGGACTCTTTCTTGCCTCAGCCGATGTCAGAAAAAGTGAATAACTGTTTAAATTGTGGGACACAAATACCTCATAAAGATTTCCACTCTTACTGCTTACCTTGCTTAGGCCCAGACCACGACGTAGCAGCTTGTCTAGCCTGTGCTTCTTTCAACCGACGAGCGGCTTAGGCGTCGGTCTGAATTTGCTGAAGAGTTTTTCGGCTCCGCTTTTGCTTACATTATGCCGTCGGATACTCCGACTACGCAAATTTCTAAAAAAAACGCAAGGTAAAGGACCGACACTCGCGGTCCGCGGGTTCGGCGAAACGCGGTTAAATAACAGCGAGTGTCTCGGTTTCGGCTGAAACCGAGTCCACGGTTCTTCCTTCGGCCGAAAGCTTGCCACTTACCGAGGCCTCATCCAGCTTGGCTGAATCTGCTACTGAAATCCCACCTGCTCCTGCAGGCTCACAGGATTTATCAGATACTATCCCTTTGGATATTTCTACCCCTGCACGTGGAGCTGCTAGGCCTCCTGCATTCATGTCGATTAAGGCCTTTGCCAGGGTTCTCTAATTGAATCCCATAGTTATCATGCAACATTTTATAAACCCTTAGATAATTATCCCTTTTTTAACAGCTGCTTCTGTTCTACATTGTACTAAAATCTCTACCGGTGTTGTTCTTTCACTTGGGATCCCCTTCCTCCTTGCAGTACTGATATATCAGTCCTTGATAGGGAAGGCAATCTTTAGCTTTTAGTCCAAATGTATTCTTGGCCTCTTCTCAGCCTGTTACCTTCCCCCTAATTATTTGCAGTACTTCCTTATTATAGCGGCCCTGGTGATATAGTAATGTAAACAGTGAACAGGGCGAATAAGGAAGTACTATATTTTATTAAGCCGGTTCATGTTTTTGCTACATTAACATTGACAATCTCAGTTCATAGGACAGTATAATTTCAGCAATTCCTCCAGTATGTAACACAGTGTTATTTGCTTTACTGCGTGACTTTACTTACAGTGTTAAAAGCACATGATTCAATGATGTATACTTTAAACAACTCCTGCTGTATATAAGACGGTCTGCATTTGTAATTGCTCGAAATGACTATTCCACACTGCAGGATTTCTTTGCTTTATATTTAACTACGCCATTACATTATCATGTCCGTTGATGTGCATTTGCACTTGTTTGCTTGGAGTATAGTACATATGGCAGGATTTCTTTGGTTTACATTTCATTAAGCCATGACATTTCCATTGGGCTTACTTCCTTATTATAGCTACATGACTTTCAAGGTTATTTAAGCCCAGAAATGTCATGGCTTAATGAAATGTAAACCAATGAAATCCTGCAGTATGTAATACACTTCCAGCGAACAAGTTCAAATGCAGATTTTGCCAAGGCCATTTTGAATTTTGCTAGGGCTGCTATAATAAGAACATACCTTATTTGCTCCCAAAACCTTGGTTCCTTTGCCAATTTTCTCCAATAAATTCCATCCCCCTCTTGCCTGTTCTCTCTACCCCTAATTGCTGTTGAGCAAGATTACTAAAGCGATAAGTATATTTCTACTTTTCTAATTTATATAAGATTTTTTTTCTATTACTAAATCTTCCCTTTTACATTGTTCTAGTGTAGTCTCATTACCATAGTCTGTAATTTTTTTTCATTCCCCTTTCCCTCATACACTGTTTTAGTGTAATTCTTCACACGATTGCTGGTAATCCCTTTCCACATTTCTTTTTCTATTACTAATTAAAAAAAAAGCTCTTTCTTCTTTTTCCTGCTTTTTTGGAGTTAAAATGTTTGAGAAAGGTCCTTCTGGCTTTAAAAAGTGCCAGAAATGTGAGCACAAGTTGCCCCTGTCTGATGCACATGCCTTGTGCATACACTGTTTGGGCCCAGACCAACTTTAGGTAGACTGTACAATTTGTAAGGCCTTTAACCCACGAGCAATAGCGGATATGAAAAATAAGTTGATCTTAAAAGGATTGCTTCCTATGTCCATTACAGAGGACATTGCTGTGGCTCAGCCCCCCGAAATCTTAATCAAAAGAACCTTCCATTAAGCCTTCAAGGCCTTTGGGATCCTCGACTCCTTCATCCGATCCTACCACGGAGCCATCAAGGAAGAAGCATAAGTTGGATCAGACGGCTGCTTCTTCTCAGCTGGCATCAGAGTGGACAAAGGCCTTCTCAGATCCTAGCTCCATATCCTTTACCCAAAACCAGTTATTCACCATCAGTACATCCAATACCCTCCAGATTGCCTTCACTATTTCTTGAATCCGACCGGCACTCTGGGTCCCCATCCCTAGCTTCCTCTCGTTCTTCCAGTAGCCTTACTGAGGCTGATGTGGACAGAATGATGAGGAAATTTCAGTTCAAATTCAGATGGACGTTCTCCCGGTTCCTACCCCTTTCTGGCAGCAAGCCCGAATCTGCACTACTGTCTGCTCATACTCCAATCCAACCTATTGTTTTGGACCACTTGGATCTGAGTCTCCCAGAACCATATCATCAGCTCTGAAACTTCTCTGAGTGCACCAGCTCCTACAGTTTTGCAGCCAAATGACTCTCTGAGGCAAAGTGTCCCTGTCAGATCCGAGGAGTTAGAGTTGACTCTGAAGTTTTTAGAGTTGTGTTTTCCCCTCAGAGCCTCGACACTGGACAGCTCGGCTCTGAACTCCCCCTTAGCTGGACTGTCTTCTGGGTAAGGGGGGGCTGATGGAGCAGAAGCATGGCTTCTCGGCTCCATTGGCTTCTTTCTCCCCAGAGCATTCTGCCTTTGAGGTGATGGGGAGAGTGTTCTTTGCCTCCACAGGATAGACAGTTCCTGCACCTTGGATCTTCTCTCTGGATTCCATATGTCTCTATGCCTTGAGACCCATCATTCTACTACACAGGGACAGCCAACCCAATGTCTCCAAGTTATCCTGCAGGGTATTACAATCTCTTCTGGTACTTCTCCAGAGTACTGCACCAAAAAAATCCCTAGGATGAGGAAGTGCAAGAGGAGGAGGCACTTGGACTCCCCTCAAGAGTTATCACCGAAGAAAATGGTTTTGATGAAGGGGAAGGGTCCCCAAGATCACCACCCGAAGAAGTCTCATTTGGAGACATCCTTGAGCTTCTTAAGCAGAGAGGTGGTTGGTCTGCCAATAATCCTTCCCCAGAGGAAGAAGTATTCCTGAAGGCCTTTGGGTTTGGCCCATCTACCTCCTAGGTAACTCTGCCCACTAAAGAGCTCATTGACTTGCCCTCTAGGTGGGCGTGGAAGGAGCCTAACAGTTGAGTCAATCGCCAAAAGACCAGATCAGATTCTGGCACCACCTGTAGGAAGGGGGTTTTGGAGCAAGGCAGTGCCCATAGATGCTATGGTCGTGGTGGCAGCTACCAAGAAGGAACTTGCTGAGCAGAGTTTCTCTGCTGTGCCACCCAACAAGAAGCCTAGGGCATTGAACAGATTTGAGAAGCCTGTTTATGCTTCAGTGACTTTTGCCCATAGGTCGTTGAGCTACCTGGCACACTTTACAAGACTATAAAAGGACTTGATAAAGGAATTGTCAAAATACCTTTCTGCAACCATTACTGTTGAGACTCAGAATTCTGTATCCTCATGGTTGGCAACCCTACAATCTATTTCTAAGTCATCCACGAGGCTTATCTCTCATGCAGCTAAAGGTTCCTCAGGGGGAGCAGATTCAGGCATTTCTATCAAGAGGCATGCCTGGATACACTTGTGTGATTTTGTGGAGCCCTTCAAGTCCTCATTCGTCAGTGGACCTTTTGATGGCAGCTCATTTTTTGGCCCTAAAGTAAAGGGCACTCTCAAAGTGTTGGCAAGACGGAAAGACCCTCTCTGCAGTGGGAGTATGTTTTTTGACCTGTCAAAGACCTTTCTCTAGGAAGATGTGATACAGAAAGTCCCAGGGTCCTTTCCAAGATCCACGTGAAGGTAGCTCCCCCAGGGGCTGGGGGGATTCAAATGGAAGACGCCACCCATGCAGCAGAGGAGGCCCGCACAATCAAGGGTGCAGAGATTCCTTCTCTGGCAGACCCTATCAGTGTTCCTGAAAGGAGGCACAATTGTCCCCCTCTGGAGGCAATCGGGGGTCGATTGTCCCTGTACAAGAGAGACATACTAGACATCACAAAAGATATGTTGGTGCAGAGGATTATTTCCAGAGGTTATATAATTCCCTTTTTCCTTCCACCTCCATCTGTATGCAACTTTCCTGATGTTCCATCCAGTCAGAGGAAAGTAGCAACACTAGAAATACGAAAGCTGCTAGAGAAAAGAGTCATCCAAGAGTTCCCACTGGACCAAATAGAATCCAGAACTTTTAGTGCCAAAAAAAAAAAAAACAGGGGGCTGGAGACTAATTTTGGATCTCAGCAACTTGAACAAGTCAGTTTGAAATACAAAGTTTCAGATAATCATGTTTTAATCCATTCTGCCCTTCTTGTGCAAGTACAATTGGATGTGCTCGATAGACCTTCTGGATGCGTACTATCACATAAAAATGAATAGACAGTCCAGAAGTTACCTAAGCTTTTGGCAGGGAGGCAGTCATTTCCAGTTCAGAGCACTGCCCTTTGGCCTCACCCAACACCAAGGGTGTTCACCAAATATTTGGCAGTGGTAGCAGCTCACTTCAGACTGCAGGTATTCTGAGTGTTTCCATAGCTGGATGATTGGCTGTTTACCACCCCGATCAGGTATCTACCAATAAGAGCATGTGATCAGATACTCCAGACTTGCACTTTCTAGGGATTATTATAAATTACAAGTCTCAATTGGAACAGTCTCAAATATTGGAATTCAAAGGAGCAGTGTTCGGAACGGTATCAGTGACAACTTCTCTTTTCTTCTCCTCTCAAGAGTGTAAACAGTCATATTCCAGGTCAGAAAAGTAATTCAAAGTACCACAATCTCAGCCCGATTGATTCTACAGGCCTTAGGATCAATGTCAGCTGCTATAGTCCTAGTTCCTGTAGCCTTTACATGAGAATTCTTCAATGGATGTTATAAACACAATGGTCTATTCTTTACCAGCACGTCAGTCCAAATAAGGATCACCCTGGCATGCAAGAGATACCTTTGGTGGTGGATTCGATTAGATCAGCTTCTATAAGGCCATTCTTTCGTTCTCCCAAAGCACAAGGCTTTAGTGACTTCAGATGCATCCCAGATTGGGTAGAGGGGGATTTCCTGGGGAAAACTGTCCAGGTCATTTAGTCCCCCAAAGAGGCCAATATGCATATCAGTGTCCTAGAAATTAGACCACTGCTTAGCACTGCAGGCCTTCCAAGACTTTCTTCCTTTTGGGATGATTGCCATTTAGATGAACAATATGTTCATAGTTTGATACATCACCAAACAAGGAGGAACCAGATCTTATCCCTTGTGTTGAGAAGCCCTCAGAGTGTGGCAATGGGTGATCTCCTCCAACTGCACATTCCAGGGAAGTCCAGCATGATAGCAGACAAGTTGAGCAGGTCTATACTACCATCTAACGAGTGATCTCTCAACATGGAAGTGGCAGAAATCATTTTTAGCCAATGGTGCCAGCCTTGCTGTGACTTATTCGCATCTCCCCTAAACAACAATTGCAGCAGCTTCTTTGCCCTTATTCCCCCTCCTGGGGTATCACTGAGAGCCACTACGCAATTGGCCCCCCAGTCTCCTCTATGCTTATCCCCCGGCTCCATTGATCCCCAGATTTTTGCAGAAAGCTTTCCAGTTGAAGAGCAAATTCATCCTCATTGCATGTTACTGACCGCGACAGATTTGTTTCCCCTTTCTTTGGCCTTATCTAATTTACCCATTTGGGATTCTGGATCTGATTCTAGACCTTCTGTCTCATCCGACAGGCATGATTCACCCGGATATCTCAAACCTAATGCTGACAGGGTAGTTTCTCCACTTCCTTTAATAGCCCAGATACCCATGCTCGCTTCCACTGTCCTTCATATACTTTTATCTCCCCATACAACTTCTACAAGAAAACTTTACTGAAGTAAATGGAAGAGGTTTGTTTTTTGGGTGTTTCAGAAATGTATTGATCCGTTTTCAGCCCCTGTAGAAAGTGTCCTTGAGTTTTTGGCAACAATTTTTAGTGAAGGATGTAGTTCTTCGACCATTAGAGTTCAGTTAGCAGCCATCTCTGTTTTTCACAATGGATTTGAGAACTCCACCCTGGCTTCATCTAAACTTTATAAGGCCTACTTTAGAGGTACCCTTCTTTTGAGACCTCCTTATAAAGATACAACTCCCCGTATGACTTAAATTTGTTACTGCAGGCCTTTATTCATTTCCCCTTTGAGACAGCAGCAAAATGTGATCTTAAGTTTCTGACCTGGAACACGATTTTTCTGGTGGCTATAACCTCTGCTAGAAGAATTTCAGAACTCCAAGCATTGTCTTCTAAACATCCCTACTTGATTTTTCATAGAGATAGAGTGCAATAAAGTGGTGTAAGAATTTAACATCAGCCAGTCCATTAATCTGCCAGTTTTCTTTCTAAAATTTGCAAACAAAGGTGAATATATGTTCCACTTATTGGATGTTCACAGGCAATTAAGTTTTTATTGTATAGAACAAAATAAATTACACGGGATCAATTATTTGTTTCCTTTGAGTAATCTAAATTGGGCAAATCGGTTGCAAAGGTTAACTTTAGCCAAATGGTTGACAGATTTTATATCGTTTGTCTACAACAAGTTGAGTCTGTCCTTACCAAAACCTTTAAGAGCCCATTCAACTAGGTCCATGGCAATTTCTTCAGTGTTTCTGTCTAGAACTTCCATGGACGACATATGTGCGGCTGCAACTTGGGCCAATCCTCATACATTTGTTACTCATTACAAATTGGATCTGGTCTCAAGGGGAAAAGCAGCCTTTGGCTCAGCTGTTCACAGGAATATCCTTCCTTAGAATCCATCTGGGATTTTAGGCAGCTGGGGACTTTGTCCCAGCTGTTGAGGAATGAATGAAAATTGACAACTTCAGGTAAAGAAGTTATGTATAAAGTGCCTCAGGCAAAACAGAAAAAGTCCACGAACAAATAAATCCAAGAGGCTACAAGCAATCGTAGCTGACCTGTTTATTAACACACAACAGGCAAACAATACTGTTTTTATTTTTTGCCTGCTGTGTGTTAATAAATGGTCAGCTTCGATTGTTGTGGTGTAGCCTCTTGGATTTATTTATTTGTAAAGAAATTATGTGCTCACCATAATGTTCCATCTGTGTTGTCCATTTTCATTTTTCCTCAACTCCCCACCCACCAACTCCCAACCTTTTTCACAATTGATTTCTGGAAGAATGAGAGTTTATAAGGACACCACTGTCCTTTATGTTGAGGTCCAGATATGGCTTCTTCTGTCAGGAACGTTATATTAATACTTCTTACTTTGTCAACCCAGCAAACAGGATCTGAGGTTTGTTGGAGGTCGGTGCATTATGGGTAAGGGAGGAGCTCAAGATCTTTGTGGTGGCCATGAGCAAAAGTAACGTCCTAGTCGGATCCGAGAATCAGATCCAAATCCAACTGTCGCAACTGTTGAGGAAGAATGAAAATGGACAACACAGGTGGAATGTTACGGTGAGTAGATAACTTCTTTTTTTCCATGATAAGACATGTGGTACAGCCTGCACTTCTACATATGCTAAGTGCTGTCTGTTTTTGTCTTATCTTAATTCCTCATCCAGATGTAGAAAATAACTTGATTGCTTTCAGAAAACATTATCTTTTATCCACTGATAGGAAAAGTTTTCTGTTTGTTTTGCCTTTTATCAGTTTGTCTCCACGGAAATGTTGCCCTGTGAACATTTATTTGCTAAAGGAAAACTTTTCATTACATTCAATGATCTTTTATTTACTTGTTTCCACTTAAAATTTGTTAGAGCAAGCCAGGGGGCTTAATCAGGTCTTATATCATGCTATTTTGTTCAGGCTTTCTTCTCTTTTTACATTGTAGTGCATACATTTCTTAATGCTGAAAGAAAGAAGCAGGGGAAAAAAAGGCACTGGTTTACTTTAGTGTCCCTAACACAATGATAACTGAAAAAGTTTTACTATACAACCTGCTGTGTATGTCATGTTTTACAAAAATACTATTAGGAACAAAAAGTTTTACTTAAGTTACTTCTTTCCTTCCTCTTCTGTTGTCATTAATGTTCTTCCAAACATTAATGACATGAAGTAGGTATATGTTTTGGAGTCCCTAACATGTTTAACAAAGTCAAAAAGTGCAATATTTCCAGATTTTCATGTTCTGCCATATTTCGTAATTGTGACTGATTTGTTGTTAATTCCATATTTATACATTAAAGTCCAAGTTGCTAGTTTTTTCCTGTTGATCTCCAGCTTCCAACTCCTGCCTCAAGGTAATTTCCAATGTACTCCTGGTTCTTGTATTCAACTCCTGTGCTTTTTTCTGTCTCTCGAGCATTTTCATTTTGGAGTATTGGAAAAGGTTTCACTCTCATAGTCTGTCTACGAGCTTTATTATCAGAAGAATAAGAACTAGAATCCCCATCTGATAGCGCATTTTTTGTTGGACAAACTTTTGTTTCACCTCCTTAGCATGTACTGCATTAAAAAAATGACTTTGACCCTCTAGGGAAAAAAAATATTCTAAAGATAACTGGATACAGTAGCTTAAATCTCACACCTGCTTCTTGACCTTCACTGATTGCTGGAATAAATTTACTCCTCTGCTGTCTCCAACTTTTGGTACTTTGTCCTTCTGCCACAGATTTATGTCAGAATCAACTCTTTCTGCTGATATGATTGCATCTTTAGAGTTAGAGGTCTTGGCTGCTTATTCATGGGCAGGTTTGGAGCATACACACTGTGTCCTTTCAATTAATAATGTCTGTGGAATACTAGTTCAGTTGATTATTTGTGCTTTCATAAAGTTAATACAGTCTGTTCTTTCCAGTTTCTCTGGCACGTCCAAAAATTTTTGGTTTTTCCTATGTGTGCTGTGTCCTCTAATTCTACCATTTTTGAAACATCTGTTCTTGAGCAGCCTCATACACAGCCGTCCTTTTCTTCGTGTTGACTTCTGATTTTTGTGGTTTTATTGGCCCAACTGAATATCTGTTTAAAGCTCCTTCCTTTTTTACAGCCTTTTGTTATTTGAGTTGATATACTCCTTCAGTGTTTTATTCATTTTAATCAGCTCTGAGCACATTTAACTTATTTTATTTCTCTAGATTACTGGAAGTCATGTCTTGCACTTGGGGTTTGAACTGCTTTCTCCTGGCAGCTGCAGGATTCTTCCAGCCAGTGTTTTCTCCTCACCTTTTGTGGTTGATTTTCTTTCAAGTTCTCTAAATGTCTTCTTTGCTGGCATCCAGGCCGTGCACTTAATAGCCAGTAACTGAAATTTACCCAAAAAAACAAATTCACTGGCTTTCTTTTCTGAGTTTCTATTTTCACACTGGGAGAGCTGACATTAAGTTGTTACTCAGTGTGCAGTGATTTTGGAAGTCCATCATCAACAGATCTTTGACCAGGTTGAAGTGCCTGAGGACTGGATGACAAGGGTGGGAGCAGAAAAAAAGATATCTGCCAAACTACAGGTTTGTTAACAACTGTGGCAGATAAAGCCGAAGAAAAATCATAAGAAGAAGGCTAGTTGCTTGCCTAGAGGTAAATAATTTCCATGACAGCAACCAGAAGGAGCTGTCAGTCAAACTTAGTCCATTTTTATGACTGAGTTACAGGTTTAGATAACAGAGACATAACCCATGTGTACCATATGCCTGGACTTTACCAACATCTTTAAATCATTCTGACACAGACAGCTGATGAGAAAACTGGAGGGGTTGAGAATAGGACAAAATTTAAGGAAATGAATCCATTTCGTAGTGGGAGGTTACAAGATCGATTACGGTGGTAAGAGGAATTATATCAAGAACTAAGCAAGTGAATATTGGAGTACTGCAGTAGCTGATAGGGTATACACGGGTTAGTCTTGAATCCTCCCTCTCTAGTGTGTTGTTGATGTATTTGAAAAGAAAGAGAATAGGATTAGACTCTTTCTTGATGACACAAGATAGGACCAGGAGTTGAGGCTTATTAAAGAAAAATACAAAGTACTATGATATGGCCACAGCAGCCCAGGTGTAAATCATCATCTGGAGGGAATAGAAATGCTGTCAAAAGAACAAGCAAGGTATCTGGACATGGGTCACACATTGATTATACCACAAGGATCAGCATTAAAGGGCATTGGCAGCAGCAGCCACCAACAAAATGTTTGGATGCCTCATTATTTGAACAGAGCCTAGAAGAAATTAGGTGATGCTTCTGCTTGACATATCTTGCTAAGGCCCCACCTGGAGTACTTTGTGCAGCTGGCTGCTACATTTACCCCAGAGGAAGGCCACCGGAAACATATATGAGATGCAAGGAAAGGAATTTACCATAAAGTAGAGTAGCCAGACCTCTTCCCACTGGAGACCAAAGAAGGCAAAGGCGACAATGTGTGCACTGAGTTGTGAAGGGGCCATCCTGAACAGGAAGGACAGAGGAAAGGGAAGGGGAAAAACAGCAGATTGCAGAAAGCAAGCACTCCTTGGATCTCCAAAAGTACTTTTTAACAAAGAGAATTTTGGGCTCATCAAATGAACTTGGCAGCATGGATGATGAAAAGGAAATTCTCAGTAGCATTCAAGAGGTATGAGATAAGTAGACAAAGAATGAAGAGGAAGTTTAGAATGAAGAGCAGGCAGAATAAACATGGTAGGCTTCATATATTCTTCTGCCTCTCAACAATTTTAATGTAATGTGGTGTTGCTGGCAACTCTTATAGGACAGCAACCAAAGCAGTCACAGTTCAGGTCCACCTTGGAAAGGGGAAGTGTACAAATCTGCCTAGCTTTGGAGAGTAATTGCTCAGTAAGATCTCAATGTGGTCATGGATGGCCTTGTCTTAGGGCTTTTATGTATTTCACAAAAATAGCATTGCTCAAAGACTAAGCTGTCTCTTCAGATCTTTCTTTAGATAAGCCCCAACTGTACTGTTCAGCAAACTACAAAGTGCATCCCTCCTTTAGATTGAGAGCGGAGGGTAGATTTCCGGATCCTTCTAGTTCTGAATGCAACAGATTACTTCTGTTCTGTTTTGAACCTGTGCATCTTCATTGATCTGCATGGTACATCATGTTCAACATGGTGAAACTCTACAGATAATCAATTCCCTGCTAGGTCAGGACACCTAGATGGTATAGCTGGACAAGATGGAAACCATCTGGCATATTAACATCTGAAGTCTATCCAAGAGTGTTGCTTGGTTTGCTCTGGGTGGTGCAGCATTTCTAGTAAAATGCTGTCATTTAATCTTTCCTCTGAACCCAGAAGATTTACCAGGGCACTAATCAGCGTAGTAGAAGCCTTGCCAGAGAAAGACTTCTGTCATGTATCCCCTTACATAATTAATTGGGTCCTGTGACCATAGTAAAGACTGCCTGGGGCACCCCATAAACTGTGAGAAGCCCTGTTTGGCATGACACAAATAATTATCCTCACTGATGCAGAAAATGGTACTTCATAATATCAGTCATTTCTGTCCTCAGTGTGGCACTGGGTATCTTGATTTTGGCAGCCTGAATGATGAAGATGATAATGCAAAGGGAAGGCCCATCCTAAGCTCTTACTACACTTTCTGGGCTTAGTGCTGGTTGCTGTCTTCTTGGCACTTTTTGCATGCTTCTGTATTTGGATGTTGCAGTGAACAGTGAGGTGCCTGTGGCTGCACAGTCATGACTTACTCACACATTTTCTAATGTCTTACCTTTTTCCCTCAGCTTTAAAGTAGGGGAGTGTTCGTACTGATATCAGCTGATCCTATGATAAGATGCTTTGCTTTTGGGTGGGGACCAGTTTTGCCTCCTTTATAGTTCAGGAGAAGTGGCCTTGTAAAAGAAGGGGAGATCAGTGTAAACCATCTTGAGATGGTTCATTGTTACAATTAAAAAGCATAGAATTTCATTTAGTAATTGATCAAGCATATAACTATAACACAGAAATAACCTAAAGAGTATTCCCTTTCTGTTAAGTGGTGGTTTGACCTCAGAATAGAAATATTGAAGTATAGGGAGGTCACAATCCCTCATCCATATTGGGGATGGGGGGGGGGTGCATTTTGTAGAAAAATTACTTTTTTTTTTAAATGTTTTCTGTTTTGCAGTTTTAATTAAGTTTTTCTACTGCAGTGATGTACACTTTTGTTTTGAACAGCTTGAATGGTGTTGAAGGCTTTGGAAGGGTAACTCTGATCAGAATCCTAACTGTCTGTTTTCACAGTAAATTGAGGGAATTGTATGTAAACAAGTACTGTGAAAAATGCATATATTCCCAGTGTAGAAAAACAGTGCATGTCTGACAGTACCCAATAGACAGAGGCCATTACCTTTACAGGTCTTTTGTTTCCCTGTCAGAAGTGTGAGATTTTAGTTCAAGTCCCAACTATTCAAAAAATAAAACTGTGATTAAAAAACAAAAGTTTAAAAACTTGCTATTACATCTTATGTAAAGCAACTTTGTGGTGGGCACAGGCTATTACCTAGTATATACTGAGACTAAAACACCTCAGTTTAGAGGGAGTACACCAAGGTACTGCATCCTTAGAATTCGTATGTATTTGTGTGCACGTTAGTTCTGCTGTTCTGGGGATCACAGTTGTGGTCCTTGAAATTTCAGCAGGCATATTACTTGTACTGTCTCTAGTTCTTGTCTATAACTGAGAATTCAGGAGTCCTTTTTCTTCAGAGTCTTCTAAATATGTGGAATCTCACTGGTAGACCTGGTCACCATTCAGTATACACTTCTCCCGTTCTCCTCTTCAGCTAGCAGGACAGCTGGAAGCTCTCCATGGATGCATTTTCCTTTTAATGTCAGGAAAAGTTTCTGTATGCCTTCCAGCCATTTACCCCTGGCTCCATGCTTAATTACAAAACTCAGAGAAGAAACCACTGCAGCTTATCATTGGTATTCCTTGACTTCTGAAAAAGATATAGTTTCAGGCTTTCATGTGTTTATCACCAGACAAGACTACCAAACTGTAGCCTAGGAAATTCTTCTATCCGGTTGGAGATGACATCTGGCTCTACTTCATGGCTTGGCATCTGTTCTACGTCTGTAGTTCCTGCTGGACACTCCAGTGATAGTCTGTGGAATTTTTAAGCCACCAGGAAGCCTTCCATTCATCAGACTTACTCTGCTAAGAGGAGGGATTCTCCACCATGATGGAAAGGTTTTCTGTGCCACCTCAGTGAGTTAGCCTTCAAATCCTTCTGATATGTTTCAATCATCCTCATGATTTGGGTCTCATGTATTCCACCGTCAAGGTGTAGATATGCCAGCATAAATGTATGTATGTGTACGTGTTTACCTAAAATGTATATTTGTAATACATATGCACACATACATGTACAGGTATATCTGAAAAGAGGACACAGAAAAAGGAATGGTGTCTAGAACATGCACTGATTTATATTGTTTACTACCATCCTTCTTATGCCATCAGGTATTTGTTATCATCGTGTCATTAAGTTTTTTTTACCATCCTTGGCACATCAGCAGTCCTACTGCAAATCCTCTGAACTAACTGTAATTATGTTAACCCAGGAGGAAAAACTATAGAAAAATGTATGCATTGCACACAAAAAAATGCAGGTGTATGCAGGCACTGAAACACACACACACACACACACACACACACACACAAAATCCCATATTATCCAAATCCACCTAAAACACCACCCCCAAACCTGGACTCAACGTGAATTCCTTTACATTCACGTGGAGAACGTGCTCATAATTCTTTGTAGTATGTTACAGAAAAATATGTAGGTGAACACCTTAGGAAGTTGTAAAATGCTTAGTGCTGTCACAGATAGTAGCCAAAAGCAAAGTGTACTTCTAATGGAAAAACAGCTTTAAATGTTGTTAAACATATCCATCTGCCTCTTTTTTGTGTGTTTGCGAAAGTAAGAAGTGATCTGAAGTAGTTGACTTCATTTGGTCTTCAACCTGTGGGTTTATGGATCCAAATTGGTTGCAAGACAGCCGCATCACTAGCATCTGATCTGACCTCCAAGCTCCTCCCCTTACCTATAATGCCTCCCTGTCTCCTTCCGTCCCTCAGACCTCATTTGCCGCTGAAAAGCTATGCATTGTGATCGCAGAGCTCCTAGCATTTTTTGGGGTAAGTAGGCTGTTTTTCTTGCAGAGTTAATGTACATTTTTCCCTATCTTCTCTTTACAACCTCCTGTACCCGCGTTGTCCGTCGGTTGTTTAAAAAAAAAAAAAAAAAAAAAATAGTAGCTGTTGTAGTTTTTCCCCTTGGCCTTCCCACTTCCTCTTTTCTGCGAGTGAGTGTGTGTGAGAGTGCCTGTGTGTGCTTCAGAGCAGGGAGCTCACGGCCTTTCTTCACCCCTATAACTCCTTCTCCGATCCGGCCGTCAGTTTTGGAGTCTTTGGCTCAGAGGACTGTCGAGGTCAGCGGGTCGGCGCTGACGGTACCTTGTACCTCGATGCCAGCCATTGCCTTGAGTGTGTCTGATCCAGTCAGATCCGAGCCCTTGGAGCCGTAGCCTCTGTGTCAGATCCGAGGGAGTACTGTCGGCTCCAAGTTTGTCGGAGCACAGTCTCCCGCTCGGCATCTCGGCTCCTGCAGTCTCTACACTGACTCCCCCATCGGATCTGAGGGGGGCAGCTCCTTTGCTCATTTCTCAGGATGTACACTCCCCTTCTGCATTTGAAGTGGTGGAGAGGGTTCTCTTGAGTGCGTCGAGACCCCTGACCATCTCATCCTCGGACTCTGCCCCGAGTCCCTCGGCTCTGGGTACGGCCCCGGCCTTCCTGTCCTCACTTTGCCTCAGGGAGCTCCCACATGAGAGCCGCAAGAAGTTTGCAAATTCCCCCCAGAGAGTCCCACTGAGGAGGTTCCTTGCAAATGGATGTGCAAAAGGAAGCACCTGGACTCCTTCTCAGAGTCCCTCATGGATGACACTGACTAGGAGGAAGGGGAAGGTTTCCCCAGGACATCATGGAACTCCTTCACCAAAGGGGGGGGGGGGTCCGCCCAAAAACCATCTCCGGATGAGTCAGTGTTCCTAGAGGCATTTGGCACAGGCCCATCTACCGCCTGGGTGTCCCTTCCCGTGGACCCGCTTGTGGACCTTATAACATCTCGGACATGGAAGGAACCGGACACCGTGGAGCCTATTCCCAAGAGTCCAGACAAGGTACTTAGTCCCCCACCAGACAGGACTAGCTGGAGTAAAGGGTCCCCAGTAGACGCTGTGGTGGTGGCAGCTACCACCAAGAAAGAGCTCGGGCAGGAGAGATCTACGGTCTATTGTCCTGACCAAGAGTTGAGGACTATGGAACATTTGGGGAAACAGGTGTATGTTTCAGCAACCTTTACTATAAGAGTGCTGAATTGTATGGTGCTTATCATCTTACTACTGCATGACCTAGTTAAGGAAGTTTTTGAGTCACCCCTGTAGCCCATGGTGGAGGGCAAGAAGACGTTCTCCATGCGTTTGGCCACTCTAAAAGCAGTAGTGAACACATCCATGCACCTCCTTTCCCATGCTACTGAAGGAGCCACCAGGGTGGTCAGTTCCAGTGTTGCCATGATGCACCACACCTGGCTCTGGCTTGGAACCGTTCAAGGCATCATTTGCCAATGCCCCCTATGATGGTTCTTCCCTGTTTGGGAAGTCTGTGCGTGAGACCCTGGTTAAGAGTGAGAAGGACGGGAAGACACTGTCTGCCATCGGGATCCGCTTCTCCGCCCCTCACAGATCCCTCTCTAGGAATCAGCAAGGGACTAAGAAGATGTGGTTTCCAGAAATCTTAGTTCTCCTGGGACACTCAGGACTCATCTTCCCCCATAGGAGGAGTGGGTTATGATAGACACCGGCCCAGAGTCAGTGGGGGTCTGAGAAATTTCGGTTCTCAAGAACCGTTCTCGACAGGCCCGTGCAGCAGCCATGAGGGTCTGCCCAACTGGTCGTCTCTGGAGGCAGTTGGGGGTCGTCATTCGCTACACCCAACGGAATGGGAGTCTGTAACAACAGACCATTGAGTGTTGCAAATCATATCCAGAAATTATTCCATCCCATTCGTAGATCCACCTCTCCCACCAAAACACCTCCCAGACATTCCACCTGCACAAAGGGAGGTAGCAGTACTAGAAATAGACAAGCTGTTAAGAAAGCGAGTCATCCAACCCGTTCCCCCAGACCAATCCAGATTGGGCATTTATTCCAGGTTCTTTTTAGTGTTAAAGAAAACAGGTGACCTATGACCCATTCTGGATCTTTCCACCTTGAATCTGTCAGTAGCCAAAGAGAAATTCAGGACGGTCACCCTTCATTCCATCCTGCCCTACCTGCAAGCAAGGGATTGGATGATCTCGATCGACCTCCAGGATACGTTCTATCATATCAAGATGAACAGGTGCTCCCGCAGGTTTCTCCTTTCTGGCTGGGGGTCACTCACTATCAGTTCAGGGCCCTCCCCTTTGGTTTCACCACAGCCCCCAGAGTGTTCACCAAAGTGATGGCAGTCATATTGGCTCAACTGAGGCTTCAGGGAGTTCAGGTCTTTCCTTACCTGGATGATTGGCTCCTTGCTGCCCCCACCAAGTGTCTGATTTGCCGAGCCAGGGACTATTTCCTTGTATTAGCAAACAGCCTGGGCATTACTATCAAACCTCAGCAAATTGTCACCGACTCCAGTCCATATTCTAGATTTTATTGGAGCTCAGTTAGACACCATCCAAATGAAGGTTTGCCTCATCCTGGAAAGGAGACACAATCTAAGACTTCATGTTTCTTACATTCTTCAGGCTCGTCTTCCCTCAGTGGAGACAGTTCTGCAGACTCTGGGTTCTATGGCAGCCACAATCAATCCTCTACCCTTTGCACGATTTCATATGCGAGTTCTCCATTGGACGTTAGCAGTTCAATGGTCTCTGCTAAACCTATCATTGTCCCATCCAGTCTGTCTATCCCGGGTTTGCAGAGACTCTCTTTGCTGGTGGATTGTCTTCCTAGACCTTGTCAGGGTACGTCCCTTTCTTCCATCCTTTCCCAAAACCACAGTGACCACAGACGCCTCCCAGCTAGGGTGGGGGGCATTGCTCGGGAAGGACAGTCCAGGGCACGTGATCCCCTTCCGAGACCAATTTGCATATCATTGTCCTTGAGATGAGGGCGGTTCTTCTAGCATTAAAGGCCCTTCATGCCCATCTTCATCTAGGGACTATTGTGATCCAGTCAGACAACATGTCAGTAGTCTGGTATATCAACAAACAGACTCAGCAGAACTATTCTGATGCCTTACGAGTGGTCTCTGAATTCTTCAGTAGTGGAACAGATCTTCCTCAAGTGGGTTCAGCCTTGCTGTGATATCTTCACATCTCCTTCAACCCGAAGTGCAGCAAAGAAGTGCGGCAAGTTCTTTGCTCTGAACCCCCCTCAGGGGGAACCCCCTAGGGATGTACTGGTTCATGTTTAGCCTCCCGGTCCTCTCTATGCCTACCCCTGTTACCATTCATTCCGAAGTTTCTTTAGAAAGTTTGCAGGCTGGGGAGCACAGTGATCCTCATTGCCCCATTCTGGCCTTGCCAAGTCTGGTTCCCCTTCCTTTGGTCTTAACTGGTAGCTGCACCATGGATCTTTGATCCAGTTCCAGATTTCCTTTCTCATCCCTCAAGGATTCCTCAGCCAGATCTGGACAGTCTGAAACTCACTGCTTGGCTGCTCCAGTTCCATTAATGATTAGGACTCCTGGTTTATCCTCTCCAGTTAAAACCATTTTGGTGACAGCTCACAAATCTTCCACCAGGAAAATATATCATAGCATGTGGAAACGGTTCTCCATATGGGCCTCTCAATGGGACTTGGTTCCCTTTACAGCTCCGGTCCCAGCAGTTTTAGAATTTTTAGTGGGTATCTTTCATCAAGGTGCTAAAGTCCAATTGGCTGCCATCTCTAATTTCCATGTGGAGGAAACATGGTTTCCCTAGCCTTTTCTAGACTTTGCAAGACCTTCCTTAAAGGCACCTTTCTTTTAAGACCCCCCCAGTGAACGATCCTGCACCTCCATGGGTCCTCACCTTTGTACTTTAGGCTCTAGTCTCCCCTCCCTTTGAGCCCATGGTGTCAGTAGACCTGTAATATCTATCTTAGAAGACTGCCTTTTTGGTGGTTGTCACTTCTGCTAGGAGGGTGTCAGAACTTCAAGCATTGTCCATCAAAGTTCCTTACATGGTTATCCATAAGAACAGTGTTTCCCTGTACACTAATCCGTCCTTTCTTCCCAAAGTGGCTTCAGAAACCAATATCAACCAAACTATCATTCTTCCTGTTTTCTTTCCTAATTTCCAAAACAGAGGTGAATATAAACTACATATGTTGGATGTACATAGGCAACTGAGATTTTATTTATTCAGAACAAAACCTTTTGCAAATCTGATCAGTTGTTTGTCTCATATTTGAGACATCCTTAGGCAAACTAATTTCTAAAGTGACCATTGCTCATTGGATTTCCCAATGTATCATTCGAGCATATTCTGAGAAAAGCCTCCAGGTCAGGTGAAAGCACATTCCACCAAGTCTATGGCCACTTCAGAGGCCTTTTGGTCCAGGGTGTCACCGGATGATATTTGTTCTGCGGCTACTTGGTCCTCATCTCATACCTTCATCTCACATCACAAATTAGACATTGTATCCAGGAGTAGGGCATCTTTTGGCTCCACGGTGCTCCAGGATATCCTTCTATGAGGGCCACCCAGATGTTAGTGGCTGGGGACTCTGTCACACATGTTGAAGACCAAATGAAGTCAACTACTTCAGATAAAGAAGTTATGTAATCACCATAACATTTCATCTGAGTAGTTGTACTTCATTTGTCTTCAACTATCCCCCCCTCCTTTCCCCTGATCTTGTCACTATTGTCCTAAACTTGTATATAGGAGGTGAACACTATCGTGGCTGTCCTTGTCATGCTTGGCTTAAGGATATTGGGGAGCCATTAGTGGTAAGTTCTGATTGGGCTGGGCTTATGTTTTGTTGAGCAGTAAACTCGATCTGAGGGAAGGAAGGAGACATGGGGCATTATGGGTAAGGGGAGGAGCTTGGAGCTCGGATCAGATGCTAGTGATGGGGCCGTCTCGGATCCAATTCGGATCCATAGACCCACACGTTGAAGACAAATGAAGTACAACTACTCAGATGGAATGTTATGGTGAGTACATAACTTCTTTTTTTTTTTTTAGATTTCAAAGCTATTTTAATACTGCTTTGTGGTAGTTGCATTGTAGGCTCTAATGCACGATTAGAGAGTAAAAGCTCTGAAAGCCATGCATATTTATACATATTCGTGCTCCTTGACATCAGAAAAGTGCATAATAAGGTTGTATTTTTCCTGATATTTGAGTGTAATCAGTGAGATTTGTGTGCTGCATAAGATATACAGCTTATTATGTGTATATTTATTTAGGTGGTATTTATATTTGTTTGCATGGGGGGCATGCATGCGTGTGTGTAATATATGTAAAAATATGTAAACATATGTATTGCACATGTGTGTATTCTTATTAGTTTTTTGACAACTCATGAAATTAACTAGCTTCTGTACAGCAAAAATAAATGTAGTCACTTCAGTCCATCTGTGAGTCTGTGAGTGGGTGGGGGGGGGGGGCAAGTAAACAATTTCCTACAAGTGTATGTCTTGCATTCTGCAGTCTCATTAGTAGCCTATAACGTCAACCTTATGCTTCCCATTTGTCAGGTTGCATTTTCATGTTCTTTGTTTATTTAAGAACTAGTCAAGATGCTATGATCTTTAATTTAATTTTTGTGCCAACTCTATTCCGATATTCCTTAAATTCTGTAGCTCACTCTTTGCAACCTTCTTAAATGATTTTCAGCTCTGATTAGCCTTTTGGGCAGGAACCGTTCTTATTAAAGTTACTTTATATCAGTAATATGAAGGTCAAGATTTTCTAATTCAGCCATATCCTACTTTCTTATTTAAAAGCAGTAAACCTAACATACACTTGGTTACACTGCTGTCAGGCTGCAGAGTCTATGATACCTTATTTTTTGATGTGCCTTTTCTTTAGGATGGGATCACACCCAACATTTTCCATACCCTGTCACTCTGAAAAAATGCATAAACAATCAGTTTCCTTTATTATAATTCTAGAGAGTAACCTGTTTGCTGTTTCCAGTTTACATGGTTTAAACTTTTGCAAAAGATCCTAAAGGTAGTCATGATTAATAAGATCTTTAACCAGAGCTATTCCACTAGTCACACTCTTTTCCACTACAGAAGCAAGTGCAAAAAGTAATGAATTCATTATTTATTCATAAGGACTCCTGTCTTGAAGTCTTTTCCCCCCTCATTTTTCAGTTAATGAAATAATGAAGATTAGTATTGTCCTTCCAGTTAACTGCGGTGGTGGTGCTGCGGTAGCGTTGTCGCCTCATAGCAAGACGTTGTCCCATTTGATTCTCAGCTAGAGCGTCTTCTGTGTGGAGGCGTACGTGAATAGGGCGTGCCTTCGTTGAAGGTTGTGCGTCAGGGCTGGTAACCCGGTGCGTAAAAATCCACTACCAATCATTAGCGGACCGGAGTTCTGCTGTGGCGACCCCTAACCGGGAAAAGCCGAAAGACACAAACAAACAAAGTATTGTCCTTCCAGTTGCAGTGTGTAGCAGATGCTAAGATTGTTTGTGTTGCTTCTTTTAGTCTGGCTGTGACTTATTTTCGAAACAAGAAGCATGCTGATTTCAAAACTATCATTATTAATAAATTAAAAATACCTGCACATGGAGTACTACAGATTAGGTTACTGTATCACTTTAAGTCACAGTAGCTAAAAGGAGAATGCCTAAATATAATCCATGTTGTCAAAATAGAATTGGATAGATTTTTTGTTTGGAGAATCAAGCAAATTATCCTGTTTAAAAAAAGCAATCAGTCACCATACGCGTTGTTCCCTGATGGCTATAAAACTTAAACACCACTTCAAATGGATAACTCCTGGTTGTATAAAACAGCGTACACTTCTGGATGTATTATAAAACTTTTATTGCAAAGTAGAGTGAGCGCTTTCGCCGACAGGCTTCTTCAGACTCTTAGTAATTACAGACAAAATTTTAACCATTTTAAAAAGTCTGCCATAAAATCTCATTGGTTGTGAATCTACCACTTTAGAATTTAAAGTGATACTTACATCACATACTCCAATGTTACAAAAACATTATTTAACCTACATTAAAATGATCATATTATCATAAAGAATAAAAACCCTGTACATAAACGTAGATACATAATAGGACTAACTGCTTAAAAGCTTCTAATGATCAAAAATGTATTGTTTACATCAAAAACATCTACAAGCAAAGAACTTATACAAAATCATTATACTTTTGGTGCTTAAAATACGGGAATACTCTTTAAGTGCATGGTGTGGGTACAACTATCAATGGTATGGGCAGCTCGTAGAGGCCACATATCTAGGTCTACTATTGACCTATTTATCAGGTAACTGGAACTTATATACATATTCTAGGGGATGTGGATTGGGCAAAAGAGAGTGTACATATCCTATATGAACAAGGTACTTAAATCTTAGTTGTAATATCACACACAAAAAAAAACATCATGATTAACCTTCATTATAGAAATTCTCATCATAGTTGCTCACTGTATTCAATGGTTAGGTTCATTAACTTGGTTTCAAACTAATGTCCTAGTACTTTAGATCATGTCATTGAGTGATGGATTTCTTATTCACTTCGCCCTGCGTAATCTCCTACTTCTAAGGAAGGGTTTAATCTGTACCTTGTCATTAAGACCCGGAGGTACATCTGCCCTCCATCTAATAATCCACCTAGTCTCGCACTCTAATGTTCTGTTGATAAGATCACCCCCTCTAAAACTTTGTATGAGTCTCTGAAGGGCAAAGAATTTAAAAGTGTGGTGTGTTCCAACTGCCTTACAATGCCTAGCTAAGGCATTGACATCTGAGCCCAATCTAATCTGATAGATATGTTCCCTAATACGTTCTTTGAGTGTACGATTCGTCTTCCCTATATAGTAGGCAGGGCACATGCTGCAGGTGGCAACATAGACGATGTTCTTACTTGTACAGCTGGTATTAGTATGGAAATGAAATGTCTGTCCTGTGTTAGGATGTTTGAAAGTGGTGCTCATACTAATGTAGGGGCATTGATTACATTTGCCACAGGGTACTGTATTCGTGGTTGTATATAACTCACTCTGATTATTAGAAACAAATCTCGGCCTACAGAGTATGCTCTTCAAATTAGGGTGGTTTTTGTATGTGACACGTGGTTTAGAACCCACAACACTACTCACCTCCCTATCAGACATTAAAATGTCCCAGTGTTTCTGCATACAACCTTTAGCTTCCAAACCAGCTCTGCTAAAAGTTAAATTAGCCCTCACCTCAGTATTTGATGGTGCTTTGGTCTTCGGATAATCCAACTGTTCCATGTAATAAGGTCTAGCACTACTATTTCTCAGGGAACCTACTACCTCAATAGTCTCATCAATGTCTCTTTCACAGTAACCCCTCTCTAAAAACCTAACCTTGAGCTCTTGCACTCCTAGTTCATAACATTCTTCATTGGGGTTGAGTCTAGATATTCGCATAAATTGTCCTTTTAGGACATTGTTGAAGACATGCGTGGGATGCATACTCTGTCTATGAAGTAGATTATTCCTGTGACAACCCTTTCTATGTATGGTGGTATTCAACATGCCATTTGAAAGTTTGAATATTTCAACATCCAAAAAAGAAATATTATCTCTAGAAAAGTTCATAGTAAATTTCAAAAATTCTGTAGTAGTATTAAGGTATGTGACAAAACTTCTGAGAGATCTCTCATCTCCTAACCAAACAAAAAAGAGGTCATCAACAAATCTACAATACATGCCTACATATTCCTTAAAGTGGGCACTATCAAATACATATCTGTCTTCCCATCTAGTCATAACAAGGTTGGCGTAGCTATTGGCACACGACGTGCCCATAGCTACGCCATCCCTCTGTAGGTAAATGTCTTCACCAAACGCAAATACATTGTTGGTCAAGATAGTCTCAAGCAACAGAGTAATTAACTCAACCTTTTTACTAGAAAAATTAGAATGTGCTCTTAGGTAATCTGTGATGTAGGTGATACCTATCTCATTGGGGATAACCGTGAAAAGACTGATGACATCTAAAGTTACTAAGAGGAATTGTTGGTCATCTTTCAGATTGCGTGTAAATGTGTATAGGTCTAATAAAAATTGCTTACTATCTTTGAGAATTCTCTTGTTCTCATCCACTAAAGGTCTCAGTAAACTTTCTGCATAAATAGAGAGAGGTTCTGTGACCCATCCCTGACCTGCCACTATTGGTCTCATGGGTGGGTCTGTGTTACTTTTATGAACCTTCGGCAACCCCTGAATAACTGGAATAATCGGGTCCTTAACTTTAAAAAAATCATAAAGTTCTTTAGTAATGTCTGAGGACATGATGAGGTCATCCAAGGTGTAGTACACACTAAACACTTTATCTACCAATATGTCATGATTTATCTTCAGATAAAACAGATTGTCATTTAACATATGTTTCATCTTAGCATTATAATAAGTAGTGTCCATCAGGACGATTGGCCCTCCTTTGTCAGCTGGTCTAATTACTATTGACCCATCATGCTTAAGATCATTCAAGGCTTTCCTTTGATTATAGTTTAAGTTCTTTCCATGTTTCATTGCCGTTTTATATTGAAAACTCTCATATATATCATTCTCCAAGACCTTCCCAAACACTTCTATTGTGGGATGTAACTGTGGAATGCATACACTATTTGCACGAAATCTGGTAGGCCCTGTATTGTCATTCTGCTGTCCGTAGTCTAATCTTAATTGCATATTTCTGAGATAAAGTTTGGTATCTATAATGGTATCAACCAAATCAGTATTCTTAGTAGGAATGAAACTGAGCCCTTTATTCAGGACCTGTACCTCATATTCATTCAGCGTTTTGACAAATTAATAACTAATTGTTTGGTCTCCCCCACATTTTCTTTAGCGTGGGGCCCTGTTGTTCTTCTATGGATCCCTTCCTCTTCTGCCTCCCTCTGCTGACCGAACGTCTCCTCCCCAAAAAACGATCTTGTGCTATCGGGAGTGGGGCAGGCAATTTATTAGTGGGGAGAGTCATACTATGTACTTTCGGTCTAACTACTGTATCACCTTGTGGTGATATACTACTAGTCGTGCTTAATATATTTCCCACCTTATTATCAAATGCACTGTTGGTAGCTGTTTCACCATCATTTGATATAGTAGCTGACCCATCATCCACCCTGGTTTTATTCATCTGTTCCACATCATTATCCTGTTTGTTCCATATGGAAAATGGCAAAATGTTTTTTTTTCGTGTAACATAACCACCATTTTCACCATGTACATAAATGTAATTGACTTTTACATTTGTTCTCTTCTTAGAGTATGATTTTGTAGTTTGGTTTTAAATCAAAAGTGGCAAATATCATAAAGCGCTGTCTTTTAAAATTAAATATAATATTACAGTACTATATCTCATGTCCTATATTGTTTTATATTGTATTTTGTAGGAAATAAAAAGAGAAGACGAGGGAAAACTGATACTAGACAGCAATCCGTTAGAGTGGACAGTGGCTGATGTTGTTCGGTTTATTAAATCTACAGACTGTGCTCCCCTTGCCAAAATATTCCAGGAACAGGTATGTCTGCATATTTTATCACTTTAGTGGGAAAACAAGCAATCTGATGTTGTCAGGCTTCATCTATTCTTGACTTGTGGGGGTACGGTTCCGATCCTTCAAACTGATCCACCCATTATATAGCTCACATCAGCTAAAAAAAAAATCTCTTGAGCTACTAGTCTGCCCACAATAACCCTCTCTACATTACCTCAATTCTCGTTTGCCGCTCCTACAGCAAGACGAGTCAGCTGACTCCTGTCTCATAGCTAAGTCAAACTTTATATTTTTGTCCTTTTTTTCTCTTGGTTACTGATATTAATCTTTAGAATCTTTATTTTTTTGGTCTATCCCTTAGTGTGAGTGTGTTTGTTACTTTCCCTTTACCGTTGGTAATTTCCACTACCATCATTGGTTGTCCCCTCCCCCTTTACCATTGGGTAATATTTCTACCATTGCTGGTAGTGCTTTCCTTTGTGGTGTGACTGTTTGTTGGCCTTTCTCCTATTTTCTTTTTCCTTCTGCCTCTCCTGTTTTTTATTTAGGGCGATGGCAGATAAATCCAAAAGCTCCACTACTGGTTTCAAACAATGTAAAGAGTGAGGGAGGAAAATGCCAAACTCGGATGGCCATGATTGTTGTATTTATTGTTTGGGTGCGCCCCACTTAAGTACTGACTGTACAATCTGCCAGAGTTTCAGTAATAGAGCCCTGGTAGAATGTAGGAATAAGCTTATGCTCAAAGGGCTTCTTAAAGCCCCTTTCAAAGAAACCTTGTCCAAGGCTGACCAGTGTCCTTTGGCCTGTCATTCTAAAACTTCCTTTTCGATGCTGCCCTCTCCCTCGGCACCGACTGTTAAAACCATAAGCATGCATCCGTAGGTTCCTCTTCAGAACTGTAATCTAAGGTTCTGAAGCTTTCAGAACAGAATGAATCTTCGGCACTCTTACCCTTACTGGTGCCATTGACACCGACCACGACACCCACTCAAACTAGGGCTTTTACCACTTCGCCTATGGTTCCGACACCAGCACCAATTGCCACTGCTGCCATGTTGACACTGATATCTCCCACACCCCCACAGATGGTGTTGAAGACTGATATTTCTACTCAGCCCAGGACCACTTATTCCGCCTCCACTGACCCCTTCTTTGGGCAGCTCCCTAGTCCCTTTCTAGAGAGACCCGAGTCTCCTTCTGGATTGTTCATTTGCTCCACCAGAAGTCTCAGAAATTGATAATGGTAAAGTTGGTGGATCAGATCCTGACAGCCAGGGGTCTGCCGTCATCTTCTCAGCCCCCTCTCCCTTCTGGTGCAGAGGGTTTATCTCCTACAACCCCTTCTTATTCTCCTCCTCTGACCTCCTCACAGGCTTTAGAGCACTCGACTCCAACTTTACAGGTTCCAATAACTTTGGCACCAGCAACTGTTTTGTCTTCAGCGCTGAGTATGGCTCTGGCGCCTTCAGTGCCTTCAGGACTGACGGTTCCCTGGGACCATGTTTTCACTATCGGCCCTGAGGGGTTCGAGTTGGCTCCAATTTTTTCTATGGAGCCAGCCTTGCCTCTTTGGGCTGTGCAGACAAAGGACCCATCCTCGGTTCCAGTTTGCCAGGTGGGTCTCTTGGGACAGGATGTGACCCCAGTTCTGAGTTTCTGCCTCAGTTCTGGGCTAAAATCCATCCTCAGGGGGTCCTGCCTTTCAAGCCATGGAAAGAGCCTTGGACACTGCCTCATCTCAGATGGCTCCTATGTTACCAGAGGCTCTCTCTTTCACCCCAGGTTTATTGGTTCTGCCACTAACGTCTGTCGTTGGACAGCAAGCTACAAGGTCGCAAGACTTACCTACTAAAGTCGACCCTCTTCCGAGTCCTCCTCAGATGATCCCACTGAAGAGCCACCTCATAAGAGATTGTGTAAGAGGAAATACCTTGATTCTCCCTAAGAATCTGTCACAGAGGACATGGATTTCGATAAGGGGGATGGTTCCCCAAGGTCTCCCCCAGAAGATGTCCTTCTCCTTTGGAGACATTCTTGAGATCCTAAAGCAGAGGGGTGACTGGAAACCCAAAGACCCTTCCTGTGAGGAATCCTTGTACTTGCAGCCTTTGGTGTTCACCCATCTGCCTCCTGTATAACCCCGCCTGCTGACAACCTAATTAAATTGATCGCTCAGTGGATTTGGAAGGCTCCTGACTCTATAGAACCTGTCCCCTGGAGACATGACAAATTACTTTCTGCTCCTGAGGACCATCCACATTGGGCAAAGAGCTTAGTAGTTGATGCCATGGTGGTAGCGGCTGCCACCAAGAAAGAACTAGCTGATAAACGTTGTACTGTACATCCCCCTAACTGAGAGTTCAGGGCGATGGATAGATTTGGGAAGCAGATATATGCATCATCGACCTTCTCCATCAGGTCTTTGAACTTTTTGGCACACTTTACTAGACTTCAGAGGGATCTGATCAAGGAGCTGTCAGGTACCCTGTCAAGAGCAGTGGCTGAAGGGATCTAAGAAAAGATGGCCTCCCAGTTAACTACCCTGGAGTCTATTTTGAACTCATCCATGAGGCTGATTGCGCATACAGCTGAAGGGGTGACCAGGTTAGCAGGATCAAGTGCTGCTGTTTGACAACACACTTGGGTGCGCCTGTGCAAGTTTGCAGAACTATTCAAGTCTTCCTTCGTCAGTGCTCCCTTTGACGGATCCTCATTGTTTGGGCCTTATGTTAAGGAAACTGTCCAGGTGTGAAAAGGATGGAAAGACTCTGTCTGCTGTAGGCATACATTTTTCCACTCCTCAACGATCCTACTCCAAGAGTCAAAAGTGTGGCAAAATGCGGTTCAAGAAGTCACAGAAGCCTTTCCAGGACACACATGGTATGGACTCCCCTTGGGGCAGAGGGGGGAGTTACAATGGAAGATGCCATCCTAGAGGCAGGGGTAGTCCACAGAATCAGGGTTCTAGGGAGTCCTCCTCTGGTCAACCAAACTGGCACTTCTGAAAGGGGACCCAATTGCTTGCCTCTGGAGGCCATCGGGGGAAGATTCTCCTTGCACCCAATCGCCTGGCGATGCATAACTATCGATGCCTGGGTGCTAAGGATTATTTCCAGAGGTTATTTAATCCCCTTCACCCTTTACTCAAGAACCCGAGCAAGACTCCCCGACATTCCCGCCCAGTCATTCCACCCAATAGAAAAGCTGCTAGAAAAAAAAAGTCATCCAAGGATCCGGATTTTACTCAAGATTGTTTTTAGTGCCAAAGAAAATGGGACTGGAGACCAGTTTTGGATCTCAGCATTCTAAACAAATTTGTCCAACAGTCACAATTCTGGATGGGGCACAGTTCAGTCAATATTTCCCTTAGAAGAAAACGATTGAATGTGCTCTATTGAATTTCAAGATGCGTATTACCACATAAAGATGGACAAACTCTCAAGAAAGTTTCTCCACTTCTGGCTAGGTGCCAGTCATTACCAATTCAGAGTGTTGCACTTTGGTCTCACCACAGCCTCCAGGGTGTTCACCAAATGCATGGCAGCAGTCACGACACATTTGAGGCTGCACGGATTCTGGGTGTTTTCTTACCTAGATGACTGGCTCCTCACTGCTTCTACCAGGCATCTACTTCTACGAGCAACATATTTCATTCCGGAACTATCTCAACAGTTGGGCATCATGGTCAGTCTTGCAAAGTCTCAACTAACCACTTTTCAGGATATGGAATTCATCTGAGCTCATCTTAACACTCTGTCTTCTGTGGCATCGCTTCCCTACCACAGTTTGCAGAAAATACGCTCGCAAGTTCACCCTATTCTTCGTTCAGGCAAAATACTGGCACAGCAAACTCTGCAAGCATTGGGCTCCATGGCAGCAGCGATCACGTTAGTCCCACTGACAAGGTTTCACATGAGACTTCTTCAGTGGCTGCTTGCGAACCAGTGGTCTGTTCTGTCCCACCCTATGAATCACCTAGTTTTTATATCCAGCTGATGCAAAAATGACCTGTCCTGGTGGATGCAGTCCAAGGAGATTCTTCTAGGCCGTTCCTTTGTCCTCTCTTAGCCCAAGGCATTAGTGACCACTGATGCTTCCCAGATGGGGTAGGGGGGTATTATATGGGGAAGATAGTCCAAGGCACTTGGTCCCCCTCTGAGGCCAATCTGCATATCAGTGTTCTGGAGCTCAGGGCAGTGCTTCTAGCTTTGCAAGCATTTCATTCTGCCTTACCTCAAGGGACAGTTGCGATTCAATCGGACAACCTGTCCATAGTCTGGTACATCAACAAACGGGGGAACCAAGTCCTACCTGGTTTGTCAGGAATCCTTTTGAGTGTGGCAGTGGTCCATAACTTCCAACCACTTTCTGATAGCAATGCACATCCTGAGGAGTTCAAACTTGATTGCGGACAAACTGAGCCAGATGCATTCCTCATGCTTCACGAGTGGTCTCTAAATTCCAGAGTGGTGAAGAAGATCTTTCTTCACTGGAGTCGGCGTTTCTATGACCTATTTGCTTCACCCCTGAACAAGAAGTGCAGAAGCTACTTTGCCCTAATTCCCCTTCAGGGGGAATCCCCCAGAGATGCTGTTCTCCTCGATTGGCCCCTGGGTCTCCTGTATGCCTTTCCCCATTTCCCTCTGACCCCTCTTTTCCTCAAGAAAGCAGCTCAGTTGAGAAGTAAAGTAATCCTCATTGCACCTTACTAACCTTGACAAATATGGTTTCCCTACCTTTGGCCTCATCTGCTTCACTGCCTGTGAATTCTGGACCTTCTGTCCCATACTCAGGGACTAGTGGACCCCAATCTACAAACCCTCAAACTGACTGCTTGGTTTCTCCAGTTCTGTTAGTCGCCAGTCATAATGACATCCCATCTCCTGTACAATACATTTTGTTGGCATCCCATAAACCATCCACCAGGAATCCCTACCATAGTAAATGGCTTGTGATAGTGGTCTGGATCCTTTTTCAGCGCCAGTAGAAAATGTTCTAGAGTTTCTAGCTATCATCTTTGGTAAAGGAGCTTCTCCTTCCACAATTAAGGTTGCATTAGCAGCTATTTCAAATTTCCATAATGGTTTTGGTGATCAGCCTTTAATCTCTCACAGACTTTGTAAGGTTTTTCTTAAGGACACTATTCATTTAAAGCCCCCATTCAAGGATCCTCTACCACCATGGGACTTGACTTTTGTATTGCAGTCTCTTACATTTCCTGCATTTGAACCTGCAGCTACCTGTGACTTAATGTTTCTTTCTTGGAAAACTTTGCTTCTTATAGCTGTCACCTTGGCCAGATAAGTCTCCGAATTACAGGTTCTATGTTCTAAAGCCCCTTATCTAGTTTTCCATACAGACAGAGTGTCGCTCAGAGAAAACCTGCCCTTTCTTCCTGAAGTGATTTCAGAGGCCAGTATTAATCAGTCTATAGACCTGCATGTATTCTTCCTAAATTTTTCTAATAAAGGTTTTTTACTGCTTGCATCTTCCGGATGTGCACAAGCAGTTACACTTTTATCTGGACAGAACTAAGCAATTTAGACAATCAGAACAATTATTTGTATGTTTTGAAAGCACAACCTTGGGCAAGCCTGTTTCTAAGGTTACTCTAGCAACATGGTTAAGGGGTTGCATTTCTTTTATTTACATGAAAAAGTATTTAAGACTCCCTGTGCCGGTGAAGGCACATTCTACCACATCTATGGCGCCTTCAACTGTTTTTCATTCTAAAGGTTCCATGCCAGAAATTTGTACAGCTGCAACATGAGCTACTCCACATGCCTTTATTACTCATTACAAATTGGATATGTTCTCCAGGGGGAGAGCCTCCTTTGGTTCTGTGGTTCTCAGGAATGTTCTTCCATAGGGCCACCCAGGATTTAAGGCAGCTGGGAACTCTGTCCCCCAAGTCAAGAACAGATGAAGATTGACAACATCAGATAAAGAAGTTATAACTTACCATAATGTTCCATCTGTATTGTCGATCTTCATTTATTCTTGTGCCCCATCCCACCTGCCACCTGCCCCTCCTATAGAGTTCTGATGTTGTCACATACTGTCCTGGACATGGCTTCTGGTTTGAGTTGGGGTATCCTCTTCTGTAAGCCTGCAAACTTGATCTGAGGTAATGGAGAGAGGGGTGTTGTGGGTAGACTAGTAGGTTGAGAGAATTTTGTTTGGCTGATGTGAGCTATATAATGCCTTGATCGCTTCCGAGGATCGGAACCATACCCCCACCAGTCAAGAATAGATGAAGATCAACAACATAGGTGGAACGCTATGGTAAGTCATAACAGTGAGTGATAATAGTTTTAAGAATACAAATATCTTATTCTTTCTTTATTTATTTCATTTAATTGTATTCATTTATTTTGCCTTTGTTTACCTGGTTTGTCCAGCTGGGTTTAATAAAAAAATAAAAATAAAGAATTCAGCAGAGGCCCATAGAGAAAAGCTCTCAACAGATTATAAACATTTTTAAACAGACATTCAGTAATCTATATTAACAATTACATAAATGTTTGCTAATTAGATTATATTCTTATGCAAACAGAGACAACTATTACAGATAAATGATGCTTATGCAGTAGTAGACATTGAACATTTAGCATTTGAAGAGGAGTATTAGTGAGTTTGTCCAGTACATAATAGATCATGTGATTAGTGCTTAGAAATGCAGGTGAGGGAAGTAACTAGGTGGGACAGAAAATGTTACTATATTAGTTGATATAGCTATTCTCTCTCCACTCTCCAAAATACTAGAGAGATGCATACACTCTGAGGTCTCAGACTACCTCCTTACTAACAAACTCCTTTCCAATACTCAGCATGGTTTCCGACCAAACCATAGCACCACCACTGCCTTACTCTCCTTTACTAACACTATCCTTCAGCATAAAAGCAATGGGTATCTCTCCTCTGCTACTTTCCTAGACCTGTCTAAAGCATTTGACATGGTCCCACACAAACAACTTATCTCTGTCCTCAATAACCTACCCTTCTCACAATCAGTCACCAACTGGTTTCAGAGTTACCTGTCTGACCACCAACAATCCGTTGTATGGCAGAATGACATATCTCCCCAAATACCTGTCTCCATAGGGGTTCCCCAAGGATCCATCCTTGGACCCCTACTCTTCTCTGTTTTCACCAATAATCTAGCCTTTGCCACCAAACATGGCACACTCATACAATACGCAGATGACTCGACCATCATCTGCTCAGCCCAGTCCCTACCCAAACTGCAAAAAGTCACACAGGAAGCCTTTTCCTCTGTTGAAACTTGGTTATCCGATGCCCAATTAATACTCAACCCAAACAAAACTAAACTACTCATCTTCCAACCCAAAAAACATACTCAAAACAACTCTCACTTTACCATTACAGCAAAAGACAACACCACTATATACCCAACTGAACACACCAAATTGCTAGGAGTGGAAATAGACAATAAACTAAAATTTGACATTCACATATCCATGACCATAATAAAAGTCCACAAAAAACTAGGAGCATTATACAGAAATAAGCATCTTCTCACCAAAGCAGCAAAGATTTCAATAGCAAATTCCCACCTTATCTCCACCCTACTTTATGCCTCTCCAATATATACCAACCTAAGGCAATGCGATCTAAACAAGCTAGAGACCTGCTACAACAAAATCGCCAAATTCGCCACAGGGGCATCCTACCGTAGTCACCACTGTCTCTCACTTGCTGAACTGGGCTGGCTTGAACTCCCTCACCTCCTTCAATGGTATCAACTCTCACTCGCCCACAAACTAGTAAACCATCCACTAAATGTCCCATCCCTCCAGAATCTACTCCAGCCCTATCGCACCACCAGACCACTAAGATCCAGCAACAAAAATCACTTACAGATCACTAAAGCCAATAACTCTGCTGGTGAAGCACTATTCTCTTGCACCATAGCCAAATTATGGAACTCCCTCCCACCCACAATTACCTCCATACCCTCATGCACCCACTTCAAAACTTTACTAAAAGCGCACCTAAAAACATGCTGGCTATGCCCTTGCAACTCCCACTCTAATATCACCCACCCCATCCAACCACTACCTTTCTTTCCACTCCACTAACTACCTTGATTATAGCAAGCTCAGATGCTCATAAACCTAGTACTTATTATACAGCAGGAACTTCTTATTTTAACATTTGTTAATGTCTGTTATGTACTTCACAGATAAAGATTCTAGTTGTCTACTGATGTACTATGTTCTTCATCTGTAAATATGTTGTAAGTAATTGCTATGTAAATTGTTAATCGCTATGTAATCCAATGTAACTACTGTCTGTTTATTTTAACTGTGGAGCTTTTCTCCCCAGGCTTCCGCTGAAAATGGACCTACGTCCAGTCGGACACTCCCGGTCAGCAAATATAAATCAATAAATAAATAAGTTGAGGTGGAGTATAACGTTGAGCATAAAGTTGGTTCAGAGACATTTATATAGATATGGTTATTGTAAGGTTTATATTACAAAGTAAAGAGGTGTGATTGAGCAGTGTGACAAAGCAATGCATCTGATGTTGTCAGGCTTCATTCATTCTTGACTGATGGGTTCTGTTCCAACCTCTCGCAACCGACTATGCCATTATACATAGCTCATGCCAGCCAAAAAGAGCTAAGGCTCTACTCACAATGCCGCTCTTCCCATTACCTCAGATCTCATTTGCTGAGTAGAAAATTGGATGCATCAGCCGATGCTCTCAGCTAAGTGCTTTAAGATTTCTATTTTTCATTGTCATTTCTAACAATATTTGGTTAAAACTCTTTATCTCTCACTGGATAATTTTGCGACCCTGTTTTTGAGTGAGTGACTGTTTTTCCAACTATTTCTACCCATCCCCTTTTACCTTATGGTAATTCTTATTACCATCATTGGTAACAGGCCTTCTCCCTTTCCTTACCATTGGTAGTCTTACATACCACTGTTGGTATCCTCCTTCCCCTTTTCTCCCTTTACTCATTTGGGTATTTTCTCTATACCATTGTTGGTATATCTGTGAAAACAATTCCTTTCTTTTCCTTCCTCTCTTTTGTGCATGAGTGTGTGTATCTGTGACCCAACTGTTTTTGGATATGGCAGAGAAACAAAACGGGACATCTGGATCCAAGCAGTGTAAGGACTACGGCAGAAAGATGTCCAATTCTGATGGGCATCTTTCTTGTGTGCACTGTTTGGGTGCCCCTCACTTGGACAAAACTTGCACTATTTGTCAGGGCTGTAGCGCCCATACTTTAGCAGAAAGGCACAATAAGCTTATCTTAAAAGGCTTATTGAAATATCCTTTTACTGAAGCCCTATCTAAGGCAGAAACTTCAAAATCTTCTAAGCTAGATGTGAAGAAAAGAAGCCACTCTATGCTGACCTCCCCTACGGCACATGAAGCAAAGACTCAAAAAATGCAGGTTCTGACAGTTTCTTTGGAACCAAAAGCCACAGTACCAAAAGTGTCAGTATCATCATCTCCAGCACTGAAAACTTCTAAATCCACATCGGTGCCGTCAGTCATTGAACCTTCTCAGACTCAAACCTCTTCGGCACCACCATTGCTTCAGCACCAACAATAGTTTCTGTACAACCACCACTATCGTCTCATTTGGTTCCACATTCCCCTTCCATACAACAGCCTATGGTGCCAAAAGTCAATCTGACAATTAATCCCAGGACTAGATATTCCCCTTCAGTAGACCCTTTTCCCAGCCCATTTCTGGATTGGCCTGAGTCTCCTTCAGGAATGTCAATCTCTTCCTCCAGGAGTCTCTCAGAATTGGACATAGTCAGATTAGTGGACCAGCTTTTGGCAGCCAGAAGCTTCCCTACACCTTCACAAACCTCTCTCCCACCCAGAGCCGAGGCTTATTCTCCAAAGACTCCACCAGTTTATCCTCTTTCAACCTCCCGGTACCAGCTACCTCAGTGCCGACGGTGGACCTCACCTCAGTGCCAGAGTTGACATTGTGGTCTACGGATTTATCGCACACCTGGGACCATGATTTGGCTGTCAGTTATGAGATGCTTGGACTGGTTCTGGTTGTTTCCACGGTGCCGTCTATGGCTCTCGGGGCAATGGCAGTTTTGAGCCCTCTCTTGGCTCCTACACTGGGTGGCGACTCATCGGAGCAGGGTGTGACCCCAGTTCCGAGGTTGTCTTTCTCGGTTCCGGGATGCCATCCCTCTTCAGGCGGGCCTGCCTTCCAGATTAAGGAGAGAGCTTTGGCCTCAGCAGGCTCCCAGCTGGTTCCATCCTCATTGGAGTGACATATTTTCATTTCTTCTGGTTTGCAGCTGTCACAGTCTGTTACGTCTGGACAGCGGGCATAAGAGTTGCAAAACACCCCAGTTCAGGGTCCCCCCTCTTCGGAGTCCTACTCAGAACCTCCCTCTGTGGAGCCATCCCATAAGAGGACGTGCAAGAGGAAGTACGTGGATTCTCCAGAAGAATCAATCACAAGACATAGATTACAATGAAGGGAAGGGTTCCCATGGTCACCCCGAGAAGATGTCTGTTTTGGAGACATCCTGGAAATATTAAAACAGAGGGGTGATTGGAAGCCCTCAAACCCATCCTCAGAGGAATCTGTATTTTTGAAAGCTTTTTTTGCCTGCCCTTCTACTTCTTGGGTAACCACCTCCCACTGACAACCTAGTTAAGTTGATCATTCAGCAAGCCAGGAAGGTTCTGGATTCCATAGAGCCTATTCCCTGGAGACCGGATAAGATTATTTCAGCCCCAGAAGATATGCCCCATTGGTCTAAGGGTGTAGCAGTGGATGCCATGATGGTGGCGGTGGCCACCAAAAAGGAACTCACCAAGGAGAGTTCAACTATCCATCCTCCTAACCGAGAGTCTCGGACGATGGAAAGGTTTGGGAAGTGGGTTTTTGCTTCATCAACCTTCATGTTCGGTCCTTGAACTTTTTGGCACCCTTTAGTAGACTCCAAAGGGATCTGATAACTGAGCTTTCAGACATCCTTGCAGGAGCAGTTTCTGACGAGGTTCGAGATAAGGTAGCCTCTCAGCTTGCCACCCTGGAGTTGATCTCAAATTCGTCCATGTGGCTTATTGCTCATACAGCCGAAGGGCTATATAGAGCAGCAGGTACAGGCATTGCCATTAGGCGTCACACCTGGCTGCACCTGTGTGATTTCACGGAACCCTTTAAGTCTTCTTTTATCAATGCTGCTGTTGATGGTACTTCCTTTTTTGGCCCAAAAGTCAGAGACACACTAGCCAGGTGTGAAAAAGATGGAAAGACCCTTTCTGGACTGGGCGTTTGTTTTTCCGATCCACAACGACCTTATTCTAGAAATCAGAGGAGTGGAAAAATGTGGTTCAAGAAGACCCAAGGGCCTTTTTAGGAAACATGTGGTGAGTATTCCCCCGAGGGTAAAGGGAGGAATTCTTCTGGAAGACACCCCCCATGGCAGAGGGGGGGTCTGCATAACCAGGACTCCAGAGATTCCTTTCTTGGACAACCCTATCAGCCCTCCTAAACAGAGGCCTGATTGCTTACATCTGGAGGCAGTTGGGGGAAGATTCTCCCTGCACCATTCAGCCTAGCTTACAATAACATTGGACACCTGGGTGTAGTAAGTAATTACCAGAGGTTACCAGATTCCCTTCAGTCTTCTGCCAAAATCCCAAAAGTGAATCCATGATGTTCAACCCAGTCAGAGAGATCTAGCAGCAATAGAGATTCAAAAGCTGCTTCAAAAAAGAGTCATCCAAGTAGGCCCACCAGACCAAATAGGATCTGTTTTTTACTCACGATTTAGTGCCAAAAAAAGATAGGGCACTGGAGACCAGTCTTGGATCTCAGCCTATTGAACAAATTTGTACAACAGACAGAATTCCAGATGGTCACGGTTCAGTCAATCCTTCCCTTTCTAGAGAATGGATTGGATGTACTCTATAAATTTTCAGGACGAGTATTACCACATAAAGCTGGATAAGCGCTCCAGAAGATATCTCTGCTTCCGGCTAGGAGCCAGTCATTACCAATACTGAGCGCTGCCCTTCGGTCTCACCACAGCCCCCAAGGTGTTCACCAAATGCATGGCAGTCATAGCAGCTCATTTGAGACTACAGGGATTCTGTCTGTTTCCATATCTAGATGACTGGCTCCTCGCTGCTCCCTGCAGGCATCTACTGCTTTACACCATAGACTTTTTTCTACCTCTTGCAGAAACACTAGGCATTTCATTCAACAAAGAAAAGTCACAATTGACTCCCATGCAGGATCTGGAGTTCATCGGAGCAAGAATAAATACAGTATCCTGTGTAGCCTCCCTTCCACTCCACAGACTGTTGAAACTAAGATCGCAACTTCAAGTAATCATTTCCCAAAACAAAGTTCCTGTTCGTTTGGTACTACAATCTCTGGGAACCATGGCAGCAATGATAAAATTAGTTCCCCTAGCGAGGAATCACATGAGGCTGCTTCAGTGTCTTTTGGCATTACAGTGGTCACTTTTAATGCACCCCATGTCCCAACCAGTCTTGATAAATCGCTGCAAAAACAATTTATCTTGGTGGATGAAACCAGAAAATAATCTATGGGGGTCATCCCTTTCCTCCTCTCAGCCCAAGGCCGTAGTGACCACGGATGCTTCCCAGATTGGGGGGGGGGCATTTTCTGAGAAAGATTGTTCAACGCACTTGGTCCCTGCAGGAAGCCAATATGCACATCAACGTCCTAGAATTGAGGGTAGTGCTTTTAGTGTTGCAAGCATTCCAGGCTGTCCTTCCTTCAGGGACAATTGCAGTCCAGTCAGACAACATGGCCATAGTCCGGTTTATCAACAAATGGGAGAACCAGGTTGTACACTCTATGTTGGGAAGCTCTAAGGATTTGGCAATGGGCAATCACTTCCAACCGCTTTCTGATAGCAATGCGTATCCCAGGGAACTCCAACATGATTGCGGACAAACTGAGCAGATGTATCCTGTGCCTCACGAGTGGGTCTCTCAATCCCAATCTAGCAATGAAAATATTTCATCAATGGAGTCAGCCTTGCTGTGACCTGTTCACTTCTCCCACAAATGCAGCAGCTACTTTGCGTTAACCCCCCCCCCCTCATGGGGAGTCCCCAAGAAACACACTTCTTCTCGATTGGCCCCTGGGACTCCTGTATACTTTTCCCCCAATTCCACTGATCCCCCAGTTTCTGAGGAAAGCCCAACGGTTGAGAAGCAAAGTGATTCTCATTGCACCTTACTGGCCCCGTCAGGTCTGGTTCCCCTTTCTTTGGCCTCATCTGGTTCATTGCCCGTGGACTCTGGACCTAGCTCTGGACCTACTGTCTCACCCTCAGGGCCTGGTGCATCCCAATCATCAAAATCTCAAGCTGATGGCTTGATTTCTCCAATTCTAATAATTGCCAGGCAGAATAACTTGTCCCCTCCAGTGCAAAAGATACTTCTGGCTTCCCATAAACCATCCATCAGGAAGCCTTATCTAAGCAAATGGAAAAGATTTTCAATTTTGGCATGTACAAACTGCATAGACCCTTTCTCAGCATCATTTGATAAGGTTCTGGAATATTTAGCTGCCTTGATTGAAATGGGGGGCCTCTATGTCTACAATTAAGGTTCATTTGGCTTCCATTTCAAATTTTCATAATGGGTTTGATGACCATTCCTTGATGTCTCATCGTCTGTGCAAAATTTTTCTTAAAGGCATTTTGCATTTAAACCCCCCTTTCAATGACCCTGTAGTGCCATGGGATTTGACCTTATTCTTACAATGTCTAGTTCGACAGCCCTTTGAACCAGCAGCTACTTGTGACCTCAAGTTTTTATCTTGGAAGACCCTCTTCCTAGTAGCTATCACGTCTAGGAGAATTTCAGAGTTTCAGGCTTTGTGTGAACCATCCCTGTATAATTTTTCACAAAGAAAGAGTATCACTCAGAACCAATCCCACAATCCTACCCAAAGTGGTATCAGAGTCTAATATCAACCAGTGCATAGACTTACCAGTCTTTTTCTCAAATGTTACAAATAAAGGTGAGTACTATTTACCCTTGATAGACATCCACAGACCACTACATTTTTACTTGACCAGAATGAAATCTTCTAGAAAATCAGACCAACTATTTTTATCATTTTCGGCACCCAGACTGGGCAAACCTGTATCAAAGGTCACCTTGTCAAAATGGCTAAGAGACTGCATTACCCTTTTATACAACCAAAATAAACTCAAGCTGTCAACTACAGTTAGAGATCATTCTACTAGATCTGTTTCCACTTCAGTGGTCTTCCATTCCAGGGCTTCTATGGAAGACATATGTGCAGCTGCAGCTTGGGCTACTCCATATACCTTTATCATGGATTACAAATTAGACATGGTCTCCAGGGGAAGAGCATCCTTTGGCTCTATGATGCTCAAGAATATCCTTCCTTAGGGCCACCCAGGATCTAAAGTAGCTGGAGACTCTTTCCCATCATTTAAGAATGAATGAAGATTGACAACCTCGGATGACGAACTTATGTTCTTACCATAACGTTCCATCTGTGTTGTCGATCTTCATTCATTCTTGACATCCCACCCTCCTGCCACCTCCAAAAGACTCCTGGAGATTCGAACCTAGTCCTTGAATATTATAGGGACGGCTTCTTTATTTTCTTAATTACTAGCCAAACTCAATCTGAAGTAATGGGAAGAGAGGCATTGTGGGTAGAGCTTTAGCTTGAGAGTTTTTGGCTTGTGCGAGATATGTATAACGGCCGAGTTGGTTCCGAGAGGTCAGAAATGAACCCATCAGTCAAGAATGAATGAAGATGGACAACACAGATGCAATGTTATGGTAAGAAAGTAACTTCATTCTATAGCTGGGAGATGCTAGTAAAACTATGTAGGTCTTGTTGAAGACTGGTTGTGGGGCATAGGATTCTGAAAGAAGAGAAGAGAAATGGTTTCACAATACGGAAAGCTGAAGATTATAGTGGCATTTTTTGGAGATGTACAGAAGCAGATCCATTGATTTAATAAGTGAAGTTTTAGTTCTGTCTTAAATGAGTTTGCATTCTAAAAGGATTTCAGTGGAAGTGGGATGTGGTTCCATAGTTAGCTACATCCCCTGAAACATTAGATGATTTGGTTATAGTAATTAGTGATTTTTCTCTGAAGTGTAAACTTCTATTGGAGAAGTAGTTTTGTATTAAGTTGGTAAAGTCTAGACAATTCTCTGGCTTATAGAGAAGTCTGTATATTGCAATTAGCTGAGAAAGATCTAGGTGATGTGATAGTTGTAACCAGTTTAATTATCTGAAGGCTAGGCAGTGCCGTGTTGTACTGTTACAGTTTACTGCAAATTTGGCTATTTTATTATAACATTTCTCATGTTTGGACAGCTGTGAAAGTTAAAGGTTAGTGAGCAATAGGATAGTATAAAGGAGAGGCGGCCATACAGGCTATATGTCTTCTTCCTATGTCAGTGAGGTAGGTTTTCACTCTTTATAATGTACATAGTTTTTTGATGATTTTTTAAACACATGCTACATGGTGGTTGGATTTCACTTGATCATCTATGTAGGCATATACAGAATAAGTAATCTATGATAACACCCAGTAATTTTGTGTGGTTTATTTGTTCAATCACAGTGTTTTTGGCAGAGACAATAGTAAATAGCATTGTTTTAGCAGAGATGTGTTTTGGGGTGAAGAGCAATAATTAAGTGTTTTAGGGTTTAGAAGCGGTTGTGAATTATTTAGCCATGTTTCATTCAATAGGAAAGATTGTTGTGTAAGATCTTGAAGTTAAATATGGAAGCACGATATTTCTGGTATCTGCTTTCTGCCATGCATGAAGTGATTACAGTAACTTTTTTGCAGTAATTACACTTCTTGCATAAATGTAGAAATATATAAATGGGTCTTAACTTCCCTTTGTGTTTGCAAGATATACAGTCTCAGTCACATTTGCTAGTGATAGTCAGTTGTTTGTCTTTTCGGCTTTTTCTCGGTTAGGGGTTGCCACAGCGGAATTCCGGTCCGCTAATGATTGGCAGTAGATTTTTTTTTATGGTGCCGAGTTTCCAGCCCGACGCCCAACCTTCATCGAAGGCATGCCCATTCACGCATGTCTTTCGGAGGCCACTCAACCGCGGGGAGGACATGCAGACTCCACACAGAAGGCACTCCAGCCGAGAATCGAACAGGAGAACCTCTTGCTGTGAGGCAACAATGCTACCGCTGTACCACCGCAGCTTCGCTGGTGATAGTCAGTGAACAAGGGCAATGCATGTGGTATGCTTAGCATCAAGGTAGACTTTTAACTGCATGGAGAGTGGCTAGAAGAGCCAGAAGGTCTTAACAAAAGTTAATGCATCTTTAAATTCATAGGAAGTATTTCACTGTGGAATATGTGATCCCAGTTGTGCTACTGTATAAGCAGTTTTTTGTAAGGCAGTTTGCATTTTTGAGTGAAACATCTTTCCTGGTTCACATTTTTTTTTTTTTTAAAGCATGAAAATCTATTGTGATGGATGTACAATAAAATACAATAAAACTTCATGCTCTGCATATTGTCAGTGCACAAATTTACATGTATATCAGTACAGTATGTAGTATAGTTTGCTAGGTAGTACCTAGTCTTATTATCATGTTTTGGTACAGTGCAACAAATGATCTGTTTTAATTCTGTAAAAAGATTTACTGTGATGTCTGGTGATATTTCCCTTCAGAACCAGATGGTCTGTTGCTGTCTCATCCCACATGTAAGTAACTGTGGATGTCTTCACAAATTTCCTGTACTGTTCCTTTCTAGGTTGTAGATACATGCACCTTCCTGACAGTTTCAGGATTGTACAACAGTCAAGCTCTGCAGTGTGAATTTGTCAAAGACCAACATTGCAGATAGCACTCAGCTATGTCTCTAGGTGTATAACTTTGCTTCTGAAAGATTGCTTGCCATGCACATTAAATGGTACTAAATGCGGTCTTTGACCCTGCTTACCTCCTTTTTCAAGTAGCATGCTATGCCTTGAATGTCATCCCAAAGGTGGCACTGTAATGTTGTATTACTTAACTGAACATAGAGGGAGAAATAAGAGAGATCATTGTACAGTCTGCTGCACAGACTTCTTTTCAGCCCTCCAGAACTGTTGGCAGTCGTAAGTAAGAAATGATGCGCTACAATCATGCATGAAGTAAAACATCTCCATATAAGGTGCCATGCTGCTTATTTTCTGTTGAGCAGAACAAGGGGATAAAGAAGTTTTATAATGTGAATTCTACAATTCCTTTTTATACTCTGATAGGACTAGGGTGATAAAAAAAACATTTTTGTTTTGTCAAATGATTCACTAAAATGACTAAAATGGATGGTATGATGCTCATTCTTTTGTCGTTTGGTGCTGTAGTTTTATCCATGTGATGTAGATAATTTGCTATCTGTATATATTCACTTCCTCCTCTGAGGCAGTTGCATTGCTGTGATGTTTGGGCACTGAATGGATCAAGTGCATGAATGCATGCTTTTCTTGAGAATCTGGGAGATTAAATGTCATTCTAAAAACGCTAAGCTTGTTCTTTAAGTTGTCTCAATATTGCTACATGTCTGCCCTGGCTAATTGTATGGGAATCCGCCTTGTAATTTGCAGTAGGAAAAGAACCTAACTCTCTGACCTGCTCAGTATGCTACACTGTTCCTTATGAAGCTATGTGGATAGCACAGTGACAGGTCAGTTAGTGCTTATGTCTCTCAGTGTAAAGGTGTGAGGTTCAATTTACATATTTTACCTGTATCTGCATAGATTTGCTGCAGGTATTCCTATTTCTTCCACCTTCCAAAGCCTACCACTGTCAATTGCCTGTGTGTAATGCATATGCTTTTACCTTTGTAGCCTGTCATGTCTGAAAGTTGACTGCATCGTCCAGTTCAATTACAGGACTGAAATGAGAATAACCAAGTAAAACAGATATCTGTTCATGGAACCCTTCATCAGCCAACCTGTAGCCTCATAAAGACAGACTTAAGATGGCTGCTGCTCCATTGTGCCATGCTGCTTCATACCTCCATGGTCCAGGGTTTATCGCAACTTTTGGTTATGTCTTTGTGGAATTTTGCTGATATATTGGGTGATCTAATGTCAACTGCCCCTTTGTATTGCAGTCACTGTTGCCCTCATAGCCCAGGTCAAAGCTGAAAGTGGTCAGAAAAGATCAGCTCACTTACAGGGTTAGTATAAGAATAGTTAATTGAAAAGGCATAAAAGTAATGTTAAAAATGATAGCCTGAATTGACCAGCTCTGATGATCTGTTTGTACATTGTCATGAGTTGCATATCAGATTTTGAACATGTTATTTTAGAAGTTGCCGTCCTGGTGAAAACTTATGCCAATTCTCAGCCCATTTTATCCATTGCATTGTCTGTGCAGTATAATAGAGACCACATTGCAAAACTGAGCTTTATTTATTTGCATTGTGGTAACTTCTTAACCCTTTTGGCTCCTTTTGCAGATATGACCTGGAATAGTATTTATAGTGACTGGGTCAAGTATGACCTAGACATGGTACTAGAAAGATTCTTTTTTGACTGTGGGCAGTTAATGGATCATTGTATTTACTGAAATACTACCAGACAATTACAGATGAAACTGTATTCTAAGGTCATTTCCAAAGAGCAGGGCAAGGAGTGCATATTGTGAAGTGTTATGCCATGGCCTTAAGCTTGATATTCATATTGTATATACAGAGGTATAGCTACTGTGAGGAATGCTAGCTTGCTGTTTTCATGGGTACCATTCTAGTATTATTTTTGCTGTACTAAGATTTTAATTTTAGTAGCTGGGTTTTCTGTTCTGTGGTGTACAGGGATGGAGCCCTGACTATGACCCAGAAGATCCTTGTTCTTTGGGGGAACAGGCTGGGAAGTGAGAGATAAAATGGGGTTTGTCTGCTTGTTTGACCCTGGGGAGAGGAGGAGGGAAGTGTTATTTTCAAAATTCACATTATTAAGGCTCCCCAAGAGAAATCAGACACTTGACAAGAAGCATCTGTTTGTTAGTGTGCAAGGCTGTTTGCAGGTATGCCACCCAAGGAAGCAGGTGACTTCACCCACTGAACCTCTTGTATGACCTCTCTTTCTGTATTTATGGGACATGAACAAGAGGACGTGGTTATGGCTTAAAGACAAATGACAGGCCACCTTAAAGTAGGTTATGTAAGTAAAGGTACAGAGGCGAGACTTGTGCCTTACTTTACACAGGAACTAAAATATGGTGATTTTGCTTCTTGAATTACAATGAAAGGTTTCATCGATTTGTCAGGTATTACTGAAATGTGCTAGGTCCATTTTTTTCTTGGATAGTTGTACTGCTGCTTTTTCTACAGGCTAAAAGTTTTTGTGTCTGATGTTTAAATTGTTGAGCCTTCACTTTTACACTTTTAGATTGCTCACAAAATTCATACAGAATCACGAATGGGATTAGTAACTGTTGCTTAGCAACAACCTCTCTTTGCAATCTGATCTCAGTGGCCATCAAAAGTTAACATACTGAAAAGACCTGGAGAAATTAAACCAACAGTCTGCAGTCACTTACCTCATTGCTGGAAGTGTATCTGTTTTGGGATTATAGGTTTCTGTTCAGGGTGTCACATAGCAAACTGAGCACTGTAGCAGATGAACCTGAAGACACATTTGTTGCAGTACTTTGTTTTCTTCATTTGGAGATGACATATAGTTGCCTTTTTTGGAGCCTTCTACATTCCTAAAGTGATTTAACTGTGAATCCTGTTTTCACTGTGATCTGTATGTCTTTCCTTAATGCCCCTGCCTTTTCATCACTCCTCATACAGTATCGTTTGCCAGACATTTCATAATATATTATTTTTGCTTGCAGTATTAAAACACTTATCTTATTATTATCAACAGTCACTAACCTGTGTTTTTTTAATTAGGCCTTTCACAATGTCAGTTCTATTAAAACTATTTGTGATTTCAGTAGATGAACATTTACTCTGTTTCCTTCTCTATGTATTAATACTATAGTAGTACTACTAAATGTTATTTCTGGATATTTAGTTGAACGTATTGCCTTAAGCTAAACTAGCAATGGTTTGGCTAAACTGGCTCTGTAGTTATCAAACATTATGTATTGCATTAAATGTTTTTGTGCTGTGCTGAACTGGTACTGCTAAATGCTGAGTTAGACATCGTATGATTAGTAATACCTCATATGAAAGCAAATGTGCATGCTGCTTTCCACCGTAAGTGTATTCCTTTCAGGTGATGTTTTTCTTTTTCCCATCATTTCCCACATAATCAATTAGGGAAATTGAAAAGATTTCCATGCTGCCTGCAGTATCATTTGCTTTTGCCGACAGTATGCCCACTGCCTTGACAAATGTGTCCTTAAATGAGGCAATAAGTTCAGCATCCTTATTCTTGTCTAGGAACCCATTCTTACAGTTTACCAACACTTCTGAAAACCAGTGCTATCTGTTGGTGGAACTGCATTCAGATGGCACCAGTCCTGCAAGTCTGTCCCACATCAGATAACTTTTGGCAGGTTCCATCAAGCCCAGATACCTGAGGAGGTGGTTACCTTTTATAGCCTTATGCAGTATTATTGCATCACCAGATTCTCCTATATAAGCAAAGAAAATTGCTGTAGTCTCCTGATAAGTAAAGTTGGCTGTGCCAGCAGTATATTTAGTCTAAACTTCTGGCTTCTGTCAAGAAATGCAGTATAATGTTTCTCGTATGGATTCCAGAGTATTGCACATTGCTTGTCTCCACCTTTTGCATCGATTCCATGTAAGTTTTCTCTCCTGATGTTTTCCTTCTCTCTTTATTTTCAAAGCTTTAACATTTTGGCAAGTTTAAGATATTCATATTTAATAATTGTAGGAGACATGGGTGTTTGTCCTATCTTCTTGTATACCGCCGCAATCTCCAGCTGAAGTTTGTACATCATTACCCAGAACTTTACTGTACAGAACACTCATTAAGCTTAAGTCATTGCATTCTGTTTTTTTTTTTTCCTGTAGGAACAGTTTATTTTCTATATATTTGGCAAGTTTTTTTTTTTTTGCTTTTAACAGTGACAGTTGTTTCTGTAAGTAAGTTTATCTTGTAATCTTCCTGTTTCTCATTGAACTACTTAACCAATGCACCTACTTGTTGTCATCTCCCCACTTCATTCTTTTGGCATCACCAAGTTGTAGTGGTCCAGTTTTCCCAACACTTTGTTACACATCCTGCTTAGTGTGTAAACTGCTTCTGCCATAAAGTTTTGATTGATGCAGCGTAATAGTATAAGGAAATCTCACCTGTCCTTTTTGGCCCTTTAACCAATACTCTTCTTTCCTCATCTACAACCTGTACTGGTTTTATAAAAGTAGCATGATGGCTTAGTAGTTAAGGTTTGTACCTCACAGCTCCGGTCTCTGATTTGATTTTGACATCTAGTTGCTGTCTCTGTTAAACTTGCACACACTCCCTGTATGCCTGGATTTTCTGTGGGTACTCTGGTTTCCATCTAATTCTCCAAAACATGCTAATTGATTAGCAACTTTAAACTGTTCCTATATATTTTAATTGTCATTGCCCTTATGGCGTCCATTGTGTCTTAAAAGGGCCAGTGAAAGACCAGTTTAATGAGTTACGAAGCAAATGAAACAATTATTTTCTCATGCCCTACCATTTTAAGCTTGCTGACGTCTTTCTCAGTTTCTGCCCCCATAACAAGTAGCCATTTTCTTTTCTGGAATCTCTGGCTGTAGAGATATGAGTGTTCTTTCTCCATTACATCATAAATGAAAAATATTCAAACTCTCAGATTATTACTACAGTTCCCCATATCTGTGCTGTTGATCTGCAGGAACATTGACCAGGACCAGGTCCAATGCTGGTAGATATTACTAACAAAAACAATGAAATCAGAGTACATTTTCATATCACTTATCAAATTCCATTGCTTTCTCAGAATTTCCTTGATGAACTATATTCTAGAGAATCCATGGTCAGACCCCTCCCTATCTTCATTTAGTTTAATGTCATTATTTTGTGTGTGTAATGAGAGACTTTGCCTTGCTACTCTGCTTTTTTAAAATGCATTCTACATTGCCTTACCATTTTCCTCATGCTTTCTTGAATGCATCTGTAGTTTCCTTTTCGGACACTCATTCTGGCAGGCTATTCATCCATCTACCACCCTCCCCATGAAGAATAGACTTTCTTCGAAGTAAAGTAGCTCCTTTTTTAGCCTGCTCGTTGTCGCCTGACCTTTACCTCACCCTTTATATCTACCTGTCACCAATGTGTCAGTCCTTTTCATGTCCCCTCAAGGAAGAATTCCAGATTTTAAACTGCTTAAGTTCATAGGTTCATAGGTTCATACTAGGCTATCTGCCCGAGGGCATTTATAAGCCTAGCCCATTGTTTTGTGGCTTACGCCACCCCTTTAGTATGGGGAACTATACCCATTATTTTGCTGTGCCTCTGTCGAGCAGTGACACTGAGGTAATTCCTGGGGTATATCTGCGATCTCCCATCCATTGGTCAAGATTTCTCTTGAACAAGGCCAGCGAGGTGCTCTGCCTCACATGTACCGGGATTTTGTTCCACAGCATAGGGAGTCTTTGGGTGATGAATCTATCCCTCCAGCACGTCCTATTAATAGCCGTGTCGAGGTTTAAGTCTCCCGCCCTTGTGGCTCTGATGGATCTAGATTTTTGAGGTGAAGCATATTCATCAAATCTGGGTTTGACATGGCCTTGTATGTTAGGCAAAGGTCACCTCTGAGCAATGTGGCGACTGAATAGAGCTGGAGTTCTTTCAGTCGGGCAGCATAGGACAGATTTTGAGACCCTTTATCCTTTTGGTGAGGAACTTTGTGGCCTCTCCAGCTGCTGCAAGTGTCGGGTCAGATACATTCCGAATGGGGCATTGTACTCAATCATTGGTCTGATGAGTGATGAGTAAAGGGAGACTATGACCTCCCTTGATCTAGATGAGAATCCCTTCATGATAAGGTGGGCAATGTAGAAGGACTTCCTAACTACTTTAGCTACATGGGTGTCGAATGACAGACTACTATCAACCTGGGTCCCCAGGTCCCTGATAACTTCTTCTGTGCTCAGTGGATTGCCACCTATTTGGTAGCTAGGGGTAACCTTGTTTTTCCCGAAGGGTATGACTATGCATTTTTTGGCATTTAACTTTAGGCCGTGGCTCTGGCATGGTGAAATTTCTTTGGACTCCCTCCAACAGCCTAACATCATCTCTTTTTATGGCTTCCAAAACTGCAAGCATTGCTTGAGACGTGAGATCACTAGGCATGTAGTAAGATTATTACTTTCTTTGACCCTTCTCTCTTTCAATTCCCCGTTTGCAGTTACCTTGCCCAGTATTCCTGTTAGTCCATGCATGGTGTGATAATTACTCCCAGGTCCTTTTCCTGTTCCATTGTTTTCATTTGTACCACCCACTGGCATCTTATGTCAGGTTATTATAGCACCTTCATAGAACTTTGGATTTTACATTTTCATGCATTGAATGTCAACTGCCACCTCTCTGCCCATCTGGTGAGCTTGTTCAAGTCCTTCCTGTGGCATTTTCTATCATTCCCCACTTTAGCCTCTATCTTTCATCTGTTCTTCTAATATGTCTGCTATAAATGGAAAAAGAAGTACAAGGCCCAGAAATGACCCCTGAATAACTCCGTGGTCAGGTTTATTTGTCCCAGATAGCATCACCTTCATTGTCTGTGCCCTGATTTTCAGACAGTCATGTACCCAGCCTTTTCTTTTCTGTTCCACTTCACTGCCTGCAATTTATCTACCATCCTCTTTGAGTGTGTTAGCAGGTTTAAGGAAGTCAAGGTAAACTGTGTCTACCAACACTCTCGTGTCCAGGTTCTTCATGACCCAATCATAAAACAGGAACAGGTTTGACTGGCAGCTGTTCTTCCTTAGAACCTATGTTGTTTGCTCTCCTGGAGGTTATTGTCTTTCAGAAAAGTAGCTTGTCTACCTCTCAGGCTTTTTTCCTAGTAGTGTTAAGTTTAACTGAAATGGTAATGTAAAGAACCACCTTGACCTTTTTATAATTCTACAGTACTTATGAAGTGGAGTGTTGCCTGTTTGAGGCATGTTATGGAATCAGTAGTCATTCTGGACAGGTTTTTGAGTATGTTGACGCAACCCATATATCTGTTTTGCCTTGACCTCCCTTTGGATAGTCAGCTGTCTCTCCAACCCCTGTCTTTCTCTAGTCTGTCTACTATTCCCATTCTGTAGTCTCTTTATCCCAACATGGTGCACTCCCTTTCTCCTTAGTGAATACTGAGATAAACAATTCATTCAGTGCTTCAATTTTCCTCATTGTCTGTGACTTTTATTTTCTTGCTTTAGCCCAGCGTGGTCTGCATACATCTTCCTTCTGCTTGAGATGCACTTGTCTAAGTTTTGGTTTTCCTTCCTGATTTTTTTTAAATACCTGTTTGCTACCGTTTACTTTTGCTAAACTCTTGTCTTTTGTTCATTCTTTGCTTGCCTCATTGTAAACTTCATCCTCTTAAGTATTCCACTCCTGTTTATTCTGCCTCTTTCCTAAATGCTAATCTCACTTTCCTACCTAACTACACTGGCCTTCCTATATTTTTGTCTTTTCCTTTACCCTGCATATGTAGCCATGAGCACTCTTTCTCTGGTATATGTTTGTAGATATTCAGTCTGTTCAGTTTGCGTCCTCCTGGTTTCTTTTTTGCTTTTCCTTTAGTTGAGCATAGTTTACTCCCCGTAGATCCACACTGTTGCTTTTGTGCTGATGTTCATCGTGTTACACTGCTGCAGTCATTACACTTGGGTTATCCTGCCGTCAGGCGGTCCCGTAGTCAAGCCAGGGTTCCAAAATCTTGGTCCGGCGTCGGTTGCTGTTGCTTCTTCCCTGACGTCAGTGCGCCAGGGGTATATAAGATGCATCCGACGCCATTTTCTTCAGTCTTTCTTGCCGCGCAGTGCCCGAAGCAGAAGCAGTTCGCAAGTGCTGGTCGTCCGACTCCTGAGATTTTCGAATTTCAGATCCGAAGTCTTCAATAAAGCTAAGTACCCCGTTGGGGAAACTTTTTTCTTGCCTCAGACCGATGTCAGAAAAAGTTAATAATTGTATTTCTTGTGGGAAGCAAATACCTCATAAGGACTTCCACTCTTACTGTATTCCATGCCTAGACCCTGATCACGACGTCACTAGTTGTCGGTTTTGTGCTAGATTTAACAAACACACTATAAAAAGATGTTTTGATTTTGCTTTACACTACTTTGGCCGAAGGTTCAATTATACTATGCCGTCGGATCAACCGAAAACCACAATTCCAAAAAAACACAAAGACAAGGATAAAGACAGGCATCTGAGGTCTTCTTCCTTACTCTAAACCATGCAGACATTTGTATGGACATTTGTGGTCAGTGGTGTCTTCACCTTGACATGTATGATCCTGTCTTCTTGGGTAGTGCCACAAGTATGATTCTAATTTTTTTGTGTGTGTTTTTACTTACTAGCTACCAAATGCTTTTTGGTTAAGGCCTCAGTCAGTTTTATCTCCCTCTCATCTTTGAATGCTGGTACTAGTTGAGTTAGGTACTGTTCACAATGACTCTTCTCTTCTTACCCCATTATTTTATTTTTTTTCCTTGCAGTTGTTTATTCTTCCCCACATGTGTCAGGGCCAGTATTCTCTGTACATTACTTTTCTTTCCCTCTTTTTTTCCAGCTTAACTGCTATTTTCTTTTTATGTTGGGGTTTGACTTTTACTGATGACTCTGTTTTACTGGATGTTTTTCTTCTTCCTTTCTTACACCACATTTCATATTTTCTGATGTTAGGTAGTCCAATCTCACCTTTATTTTTACATATGGATCGGCTCCAACTCGGCCGATTTACAAGCTCGAAGACTTCTGGTTGGCTCATGGCTAAGCAGGTATCCCATGGTGCACCAGTGCAATCCCCAGATCTCATTTGCCACATCGACGCGTTTGGATGTGCTTCTCCTGGCTCTGGCTAAGTCCTTTTCAATTCTTTACATTCATAGAGGATATTGCATATTTAGTGTTATTTAGTGTTGTTATCTTATAGGCCTTGCCTAAGTTGTCCTTATGGACTTTTTTTCACTGTAGTAGTTTTAGTATCCTGTGTACCAGTTAGTTGGGCACCATTGCGCTTTTATGCCTAGGTAGAGCGTTTGTTTTGGCATTTTTTTCCGCTCTTAATCAACAGGGGCTCCTGTTGATTTATTTGTACTTCTCGGACCTTTTTTGGTCGCTGTTGACTGTTAACTTGTTGTCTTTGGCGGGGATCCACTAAGGTGGTATTTATAGGATTGCTGTTACAAAATTTTTCCTGGGTGATTAAACCTGTGTATGTGTGTGTTAAATACTTGGTCTGTTTAAGTTAGAAGTCCTAGTTTTCTGTTTCACCAGGCTAGGCCCGTTTAACTTAGAGGACCAAGTCCTCGTGTAACTCTTCTATTTGTATTTTTGACATCTCAAATTTTTTCCTGTGTGACTGAATCTGTTTGTGTGTGTCTGTGTTAAATACATGGTCTGTTTAAGTTAGAAGACCTAGTTTCTCTTACACCGGGCTAGGTCCGTTTAACTTAGAGGACCTAGTCCTCGTGTAACTCTTCTGCAGGGCTAGGCCTGTTTTAGTTAGAGGACCTAGTCCTCATTTATTCTCTCTTCCTATTTCTCCTCTGGTTTTGTGTGTGTGTCTGCAATGTTTAAGGATAGCAAGGAGCATAAACCCTCTGGGTTCAAAAAATGCATGAAATGCTCCCAGAAAATGTCATTAACGGATGGCCACAGTAGCTGTGTCTACTGCTTGATAGCCATCCATTTGCAGGAATCATGCTTGTTCTGTCATGCTTTCTCTCCTAGAGTGTTGCAGGAGAGAAAGAACAAGCTGATATTTAACGGTCTTCTGAAACCAACCTTTGAGGAAGCTTTATCTAGTTTGTCAGCTTCTTCCAAGTCTACAAAATCTAGATCTGAATCCAAACCGAAAGCTTCTAAAAGGTCTTCTCCGGCACCGGCTGGTGTCTCGGAGCCGCCTTCCAAATTACCAAAATCTGCCTCCTCGACTCCTCAGTCTTTGGAGCCGAAGGAGAGCACCATGGTGTCAGAGTCAGTCACAGGTGCTTCAGTGCCGACTTCTGAACCTTCGGAAATAGCAGTTGACTCTACTGCTCGGAGCCGGTCTGTAGAATCCCTACCGGTCTCTTTGCTAATCAAGTCTCCAGTGCCTCCTAGGTCGATATCCCCTACATTATCTTCCAGATCTTCTAGGAGCCTTTCGGAAGAAGATGTGGAGAGGCTAGTACTGAGACTCCTGAAGTTGTCTGCTCTGCCTAAATTTTTGTTGGCACTGACCCATTCAGTTCCGGAGCCACTCGATCCAGTTTTGCCCTCGTCTGTTATTCCTCCTCTGAGCCTTGTTGGCCTTTCGGAGTCGGAGTGCTTGTTACCAGTGGAGGAACCCTCAGTTCCGGCTCCCCTTGCTACTGCATTGGAGCCGAGTTCGGCTCCGACACGCTCGGCTCCGTCCGCCGTGTCCAGGGACCGAAGCTCTTCTGTCGGCACCTATGAGGAGGGTTTGAATCTATCTTCTTTGGTTCCAAGCCTTCCTCTCTGTGCTTCCGCCAGGGTGAGCTCGGACCCTGCATCTATCTCGGAGCCGATGGCTCTGGCTCCGGCGCCAACCTTTGTCTCTTCGGAGTGGGGGAGGTCTTCGGAGCTGGAGAGGTCAGCTTTTGAGGTGATGAGCGTGCTTTCTCAATCTACAGCCCCTGCCAGTTGTACAAGCACTCTTCCCCACAGGGCACCCACTTCAGTTTCAGTACCTAGTCTCTCCGGAGACAGCAGAGACCCACAGCCTCAGAAGCCACCGGCTGGTGGTCCCCACTCATCCGAGGCCTCCCCAGAATGTCCCATTGAGGAGCCCCCCCCCCCCCCCCCAGAAGAGGGTATGCAAGAGGAAGCATGTTGACTCCCAGGATGAGTCTCTGACATCGGACACTGACCTCGAGGAGTCAGAAGGGTCCCCCAAGTCATCCTCTGATGATGTCTCCTTTGTGGACATCCTGGAGATCCTTAAACAGAGGTGCGACTGGCCCACTGTCAACCCTTCTGATGAGGAGTCGGTGTACCTGAAGGCTTTCGGGTCTCAACCCTCTGCCTCTTGGGTGTCTCCACCTTTCCATGAAATAATGGATCTGGTTAGTCGGAAGGTGTGGGATATTCCCGATGCTGTGGAGCCAGTCCCCAGGAGACAAAATAAGTTTCTGTCTGCCCCTCCTGGAAAAGAGTTCTTGTCTAAGGGCGTTACCGTAGATGCCATGGTGGTGGCGGCGGCCACGAAGAAGGAGTTGGTGGAGACTTCTTCCTCTCTTCGTCTGCCAAACAAGGAGTCTCGACAGATGGACAGATTTGGAAAGCGTGTATTTAGTTCAGCGGCATTTACACTTCGATCTCTGAACTATCTTATTCACTTCACGAGGTTGCAGAGGGATCTCCTCAAGGAGTTAGGAGATTCCATACAGGGTGCTTGTCCTGAGGGAGTCCCTGATAAGATCTCTGCTCAGTTGTCCACCCTAAATTCTGTAGTTAACTCCTCCATGTGGCTTATCTCCCATGCCGCTGATGGAACGAGCATAGCAGCGGGTTCAGGAGTTGCCCTTAGGCGCCACTCCTGGATACGCCTGTGTAATTTTGCAGAGCCGTTCAAGTCCACCTTCACCAACGCCCCATTTGATGGTTCCTCTTTGTTTGGTCCCAAGGTGAAAGAAACACTCACTCGGTGTGAGCAGGAAGGAAAGGCTCTCTCTGCCGTGGGAGTCCATTTTATCATTCCCTCTCGACCATACTCCAAAGGTCAAAGGGGAGGTAAAATGTGGTTCAAAAAGTCCCAGAGGGTCTTTCCGGTCACACAGAGTGAATCCTTCTTCAGAGGCAGAGGAGGAGGAAATAGTAGACGTCTCCCTAGAGGCAGGGGCAGTTTGCACTACCAGCAAGGCCGTGATTCCTTTCGAGGGCGGCCTTATCAGCGCTCCTGATGTGGGGCCCGACTGCGTTTCTCTGGGGCCAGTCGGGGGTCGCATCTCTTTGTATTCAGATGCCTGGCTAAATATCACCCAAGACAAGTGGGTACAAAGAGTTGTTACCAGAGGGTATATCATACCCTTTTCCCTTCCACAATTTGTTCCCAAAAAGATCCCAGATGTTCCACCCAATCACAGGGATCAGGCAACTGTGGAGATCAACAAGTTGCTCTTAAAAAGAGTCATCCGGCCCGTCCCAGCAGACCAGACAGGATCCAGAACTTACTCCAGGTTCTTTTTAGTCTCAAAACGAACCGGAGACTGGAGGCCAATTTCAGACCTCAGCAGATTAAACAAATCCGTGAAGAAGGACAAGTTTTGGATGGTCACACTGCAGTCGATACTCCTTGTTTAGGGAAAGACTATTGGATGTGCTCTCTGGATCTCCAAGATGCCTTTTACCATATAAAAATGGACAAGGAGTCAAGGAGATATCTGCGCTTCCGGCTGGATGCCAGTCATTGTCAGTTTCGTGCTCTGCCCTTTGGTCTCACCACAGCCCCCAGGGTGTTCACCAAATGCATGGCAGTAGTGACAGCTCACTCGAGACGTCAGGGATTCCAGGTGTTTCCATATTTGGATGACCGCCCCCCCCCCCCCCACCAGGCATCTACTCATCCAAAACAGGGACGCCACCATTCAACTTTGTGCTCAACTAGGGATCTCCATAAACTTGGAAAAATCTGCATTACTGCCCTCGCAATCTGTGATTTTTATAGGCGCAGAGGTAGACATAGTGGATATGACAGTTCGTCTCCCCGCCGAAAGAGTACAAAACCTCATCTCACAAGTTCAGCATCTTCTTCCGCTTTGGAAAGTCAAAGTAAAATGGGATCTTCAACTTCTTGGTACGATAGCCTCAACCATTCTGTTAATACCTTTAGCCAGGTTGCACATAAGAATCCTCCAATGGCTACTGTCTTCCCAGTGGTCATTCCACTATCTACCGCTGAGTCACTCTATCCTGCTGATGGAATCATGCAAAAAGGACCTTCATTGGTGGATAGCCCCCAACCACTTGTTCACAGGAGCTCCCTTTGTTCCTGCCCAACCCGTTGCCACTGTAATCACGGATGTCTCCCAGGTCGGGTGGGGGGGCATTATCTTGGCAGGACTGTCCACGGCACATGGCAAGAACACGAGGCTCATCTGCATATCAGTGTTCTGGAGATGAGGGCGGTGCTTCTGGCATTGCAAGCACTTCAGGACCTTCTTCCTCCAGGGACGATTGCGATACAATCGGACAACATGTCGGTTGTGTGGTATATCAACAAACAGGGCGGTACTAGATCTTACCCACTCTGTCGAGAGGCCATGCAAGTTTAGGAATGGGTGATTTCTTCCCAGCGCTTTCTGGTGGCAACACATATTCCGGGGACAACCAACATGATAGCCAACAAGCTAAGCCGGGCAATCTTACTGCCTCACGAGTGGTCTCTGAAACGGGAAATAGTGGAACAGATTTTCCGGAGATGGGGGCAGCCTTGCTGCGACCTTTTTGCCAGCCCAGTCAGTGCCAAGTGCAGCAGCTATTTTTCCCTGATTCCCCCTCCGGGGGAAACACCCAGAGACGCTCTGGTCCACGGGACTTCTGTATGCCTTTCCTCCATTTCCTCTTATCCCCAAAGTGATTCAGAAAACAATCGGCTGGGAAGCAAGTTGATCCTCATTGCTCCCTACTGGCCTCATCAGGTCTGGTTCTCCTTCCTCGAGCCTCTTCTCCTGGATGATCCTTGGATTCTGGACCCAGTTCCAGATCTATTGACCCACATGTCGGGTTCATCCCACTCTCCACACCCTCAAATTGACAGCATGGCTGCTCCAGTTCCATCTCTAGTCAGGCTTCATGATGTTTCTTCCTCAGTGTTACATAGTCTCTTATCCTCGCATAAACCCTCAACCAGAAGGCTGTATGACAGTAAATGGAAAAGGTTTTCTATTTGGGCACAGGAAATGAATGTGGATCCTTACACCGCTCCTATTCCCGTGATTCTGGAATTCCTTTCTGAGGTTTTTCAGCAGGGATCCTCCACGGCCACCATCAAAGTACAGTTGGCAGCAATCTCTCATTTTATTTAGGGTCCCCAAATGCCAACCTTATGTCTCATAAGCTATGCAAGACTTTCTTGAGAGGGGCCACTTTACTGAGACCATTATTACAAGAACCTGTGGCTTCTTGGGACTTAAATTTTGTGTTGTCCAAGTTGACATCCCCTCCCTTTGAACCTTCTCACTCATCTTCTTTAAAATATTTGTCTTGGAAGACTGTGTTTTTGGTAGCTATTACGTTGCCTCACAGCAAGAGGTTCTTCCGTTCGATTCTCGGCTGGAGTGCGGGGAGTGCCTTCTGTGTGGAGTCTGCATGTCCTCCCTGTGGTTGGGTGGGCAGGTTGAACGGCGAGCTGGCACCTCGGCGTTCATGAAAATCTACTGCCGATCATTAGCAGACCGGAGTTCCGCTGTGGCGACCCCTAACCGGGAAAAGCCAAAAGACAACAACAACGTCAACCAGATGTGTATCTGAGCTACAAGCCCTGTCTATTAAGCCACCTTATTTAATCTTTCATAAAGACAGGGTATCTTTACGTACCAATCCTTCGTTTGTTCTTCAAAGTTTGTTCTAATGCCACCTTAAATCAGTACATTGAGCTTCCAGTTTTCTTTCCTGTAATACAGCTGAATATCATTTCCATCAGCTGGGCGTTCATAGATAGCTACGTTTTTATTTGCAACGGACCAAAGAATTTCGGAAGTCAGACCAGTTCATTTCTTTTTCCGACACCAGATTGGGGTTAACCAGTTTCTAAGGTGACCTTGTCTAATTGGATTTGTAGTTGCATAGCCTTCATCTACAATTCAGAGGGCAGACCTTTACCCCACAGGATCAAGGCTCACTCTACCAGGTCTCTGTCTGCCTCTGCAGCCTTTCAAGCCAGGGTACCACATAATCATATTTGTGCAGCAGCTACGTGGGCTACCCCTCACACGTTTATTACACATTATAAGTTGGATTTGGCATCCAGGGGTAGAGCATCCTTTGGCTCCACGGTGCTCAGGAGTATTTTCCAATGAGCCATTCAAGAATAAGGCACTAGGAACGCTGTCCCATATGTAAAAATGAAGGTGAGATTGGACTACCTAACATAAAGAAGTTATGTACTCACCATAACGTTCCATGTTGGTAGTCCATCTCACCCTTCATTTTTACCAACCCGCCCTCCTGCCCCCATCCTGGAAAATCTGGAGGTAATAATTTGATTGTCTTGGTTGGTGACCCTTTAGTATTGGTTTGTTGGTTAGGGTTTTTTCTGTTTCAAGCGAGCAGCAAACAAGATCAGGGGATTGCACTGGTGCACCATGGGATACCTGCTTAGCCACAAGCCAACCAGAAGTCTTTGAGCTTGTAAATCGTCCGAGTCAGAGCCGAGGATTGGCTCTGAACCCATATGTAAAAATGAAGGGTGAGATGGACTACCAGCATGGAATGTTATGGTGAGTACATAACTTCTTTTTTTTAAGAAATTGCCCATACTATCCATTCTGTCTTCATCAGCTTATATCAGTTATGCCAACACAGTCCATTTTACTTTGCTACCATGTTTTTCTCATAGATATTTTACATTGTATTATACACTAGACATTCCCTGTCTAGGTTTTAATTTGTTTGTTTGTTACATTGCTTCTGTCTAAGTTTGCTGTGTTACTTATAATTCCTGGTTGTTTATCCTTCTTGTCCCCTTCCACCTCCTCCTTAGTTTAACAGCATGGTCCTAAATATGTTATGTTCCCAGTTCCTCCTTTGACAGTGCTTTTCCTTCTGGGCTGAGGTTCAGTCAGTTCTAATGGATAACTTACCTTCACTCCAGGCCTCCTTTCAGTGTTGTCAGTCCTGAGCATTTCTTTCCTCATTGTATTCCTTAATCCTGTTTTTTTTCCTTGACATATTTACTGATGGCACTGGCAACACTTTGAAGAAGACATTCTTCATCCCCCCTTTGCTATCATATATCAGCTCTGTTTCTAAAATTCCATTCTACTGCCTCCACTTATTCCTCTAGTAGGTCATTTTTGCCCACCTTCTCTCATTGCTGATCACATTAGAAACCTCCCATGTCTTGCTCAATTTCAGGCATGGTACTGGCTTCAGTGTACTTTGGCCTCCTATCTCTCCACTCTTGATTCACTTGTTGATTTAGTCTCCATTCACCAGACCCATCGTTTTTAATCCTGATCCTGTTATGCTTAAGTGCTTCAAATCCTTTTCACTGATGATATTCTTGCTGTGCTTAGTCTTTCCAATTCTAATTTTCCAACTTACTTATCTCTGCTGTTTTCCTTCTGGCTGACTTATTCTCTGCAACCGATTTCCATAGTTCTCCATCTCTTGAATATCTACACTAACAGTTTCTCTGTCTTTTGTCCTTTTAGTCTAATCTCCTCTCCATGCATTTTCCCTATCTGTTTTCACCTTGCTTTAAGCAATAAGCACATTTCCCTTGATTGCATTTTCATCACCTCTTTCTCCCCTTGCTTTCTAGAGCCCTGCCTCTTCCTTGCTTATTGTTTCAGCTTTCCAACCACATCTGTCCAGGTCCTGTTAGCACTCTATTATCCTGATTGCATTTTATTAAAACTTCTTGTAGCTATTTGATCATCATCTTCATTGCCCCAGTCCAACTACATAAACTACACCCCTTCTCCTTCTCAGAGACATAAGCCATGTCACCCTTTCACACTTAGAGCATCTGATCCATCTAAGGCTCTCTCTCTACTTCCTTGTGTTCCTGGTCAGTCAGTCTGGGGTAAATCTGTTCATAGTTACACCTACCTGCTTAGCCCTTGTTTTGTTGTTTGACCACCATAAGGAATAGCTCAAAGGAGCTTACTCTGTAGCCTCATCCCTTGCTGTGAGGGTTGGAATAGTAGTACTGAAACAAATTCCTTCATGGGTTCATAGATTAGTACTAGGGTAACTGCACTTGTCAGCCATTTTAAGCCTAGCCAATTAAACCATGTGAGAATCAAACCCTGCACCTTGTGTCTTTAAGGCAAATATCTTAACTGTTATGTCAACCTCCCACACACATCCAAAACTGTTGTGTTGGTACTCTCCAATGTAGTGTAGTCTCCTCATAAAAACACCAGACTGGTTAACAGATGCTTTAGTAGTGTAGTTAACAGCAAGGAGTTATCAGATCATCTTTTCTAGTAACAGATGAAAAAAGGTTCCAGTATTTGTTAATCCTGAAAATTCTTCAGATTTTTTCAGGTTAATACTCAAGCTATGCTGAACTGTCTGGAAAATCAATAAATAAGAGGCACAGTGATATGTGGTCTAACCTCATTGTGTATGCATCTTGTTCATTAGCATTAAAGCTATATGCCCAGTATATGACATACTCCTTTTTGTACTTTGGCGCTGTACTTAGTATGTCATGGACTTTTTACTTCAAAACTGTGATATTTTGTGCAAATTAATAAACATTTTAATAAATGTAAGCATTGGGGATTGTTATTGTATCCTGTTTTGTATAGGTTACTTAGAAGTGACTTCTTCCTGGTCTATATAGTAATATGTAAGAGATAGCATTACTTAGCACCTCCTCCTATTTTTATGGAATGAGCTTCTCTTTACAATCAGAAGTCATTCATTAACATTTTGTGTCTCCTACAGGTTACTTTGAGGTGATCTATGCCTGGCATACAAGGCATCCTTATCCAGCTCTGATGAACCTTTTTACACATCTGCAAAACAAATAGTAGCAGAACTACTAGATCCACATTTTAAATTTTGCCTGTGACATAAATAAGACATGTTGGTGCGACAGATGCGTCTTAGAAGATCCCCATGCTCTAGAGTAGGCTCCCCATCCATGTGAAGCGGAGTCCATCCCTAACCCTATTTAAGTGTAACCTTGATCAATGGATAGGAAATTGAAGTTCTCCCTGGATCTGGTCCCCATATCTGTGAAAAAGGCTGACAGTAATGCCCAAACTAACATACCATAATCCCTATTAATAAACTCCCATGATACATAGGGACACAGTTGGGTTGGATTGAACGGCTAAGTTTATAAAAGCCCCTGGTAGTCATTAGCGTTAGAATACACCTGTAAACCTATAATATTTTATGCATATGCTTATGTAGATGCACAAGCATATCAGCAATTATCAAACAACACAATATTCGACCATTCCAGAAAAAAATCTACAATGCAAGACTTGACTCAATAGTAAATAAATGAATGCACAGTTGTTAATGCATTAATGCATGCAAAACACTGTTTCGCTTTTATTTGCCAAAAAAAGAAAAAAAAATTAAAACAGTACAGTCAACCAAAAAGAAAAAAAAATGCTTTTATGTGGAAGCATGGGCGGGTTCTTCTTCACATTCCTTTACTTACATGTATCGACTCCACAGTCACACAACTGCCATGAAAAGACAACCATTCCAAAATGCAAAACCTTTTCTTACACATCAGTTGACAAAAGCAGTAACTGACAAAAGTGAAGGCAACTACCATGGTCAATGAAATGCCTGTTAACCTGCAGATATATGAATTCCTATAATTTGACTGAATTACAAATGGTTGAACTAAAAACTAAATTGACTGAATCTCAATTGATACAAAAGTGTAGATGTGTAGTGTGATGGTGTTATTTCTAATCATACGAGTTATTAGGAAACCAAGTCTGGAACAGTATGTGTTGAATGGCAGTGAACATCGTGTTGAACCCTAGATCTGTAGATATTTGTGTTTGTGTGCCAGTACTGATTTACATGCATGGTCTTTTTTCTTTTCTGCATGGTTATGTAACTTTGAAGTTGGTATGTAAATGTTAAGTGGGTGTGAGGGGCAAAGCTTAGCCCCTGCAAAAACATTTTTTTAGTCTGTGTTTTTTTGTAGAATGTTTTCTATCAGTTGTGATTCAGTCAAATGAGTTAATTCAAGTGAGTTTTCAGTCATTTGTGTACAGCATTTTATGATTCAGTCAAATGAGCATGCAGTCAAATGATATATAGGTTCCCTGCAGAAATGCAGAGTGTGTATTTGGATGACACCTGTTTAGTCAACCACTTAATGATCAACGAGCAGCTGGTTGACAACTGTGCAAGATCACACGATTCCTGGCTTTGGGTAATCCATGTTTGTGTGATCTTGGAGTTAGTTTATATAAATAGTAGGGGGGTGTGAGGGCACAGAGCGGGGGCCCCCTGCTAAAAAAAAAAATATATATATATATATATATATATATATATGTATATGTATATATATATATATATATATATATATATATATATATATATATATATTTTTTTAAGTCTTGCATTTACCTAGGGTGTTTCTTGGTGTATAGTTTTTGATCTGATGTTCATGTATTTCCAGTCGATGTTTAGTGCATTCTCTTTTGTCAGTTACCGCTTTTGACTCTTCACCATAGACAGTGCTGACGTCTGTGCAGTCACTGAGACATGGTTTAAAGCCACAGACAGCACACTGACAGTGCAAGGTTATAATGCCTTCCACACATTTAGACCAGCTACTACACAGGGACTAAAGGTGGAGGTGTCTCAATTTATATCAAAAGCAAATATACCACAAGGTTGGTCAAACAGAACAATGCACTTGAGCTGCTCCATGTTGAAATTGTCATAGACAAAATCTAATACCACTTCCTTGCAAGCTATAGTCACCCTCTATGACCCAGGAAACTCATAGCATGTATTTAAACTTTTTGGAAACTTTCACCATCTAACTCAATACCATATTCATGGGCAACTTTAATGACCCTACTATTAACTGGGAATCCTATATGACACCATACATACAGGCTCAGATTCCTAGATTTTGTAAACACAAACTCCCTGGACCAAATTGTCAATACACCAGCCAGGGGTGTAACCATACTGGCTCTGGTCCTTGCTAATATGGGAAAGTGCTGCACATTCTCTAGTATAATGTCTTCCCTGCTAAGATCAGACCACAAAATGGTCTCCTTTGAAGTAAAAATAAAACCTGGACCCCCAGCTAAACCTGGAATATTCAGGAACACCTCTAAGGTTAACTTCCTGCTATTAAGTGATAACCTGGCAAAATTTCAAGCCCCCATAAACCCTGAGAATGCTGCTGCCTATGCAGAACTGTTCACAAAAACCATATACAAGCACATTAGTAGTTGCATAGAAGCAGCTGTACCCACCAGGAAGAAGTACAGAACTAACTCAAAAATAAGCTACCATGGTGGAATCACAAAATTCAGTAGGATGTATAACAGAAGGAAAAAAATCATAGCAAAAATTAAAAAGTGCAGCACCCAGCAGGAAAAAAGTACTCTCATGAAACTAAACAACTCAGAGGACAAATAAAGTCTACCAAAGCCAAATTTGAGGTAAATTTGGCCTATTAGGCCAAGGACAACCAGAAGTTATTCTTTAACTGTGTCCACAACCTCAAAGGTAATACACAATTGTGCGCAGAGCATATTGTAAATTTAGCTACCTGTACTGAGCCAGAAGATATAGTAAACCTACTGGCTGATAAATCATCTCCAACTTTAGCCTTCTGTCCCCCTCAACCTTCCCTCGGGTAATGTCAAATAATTCTCCCCCTGCTTTCACTAGGGAACAGGTCCTTAATGCTCTCTCTTAGGCCAAGAACAATGTATCCGTGGGCCCAGACAATATCCCAGGATGCCTTATAAGTAGCATGAAACATGACCTATCAGGCCCTTTGGAATTGCTATTTAACTGTAGCCTCCAAACAGGCTTTGTGCCTTATGAATGGAGAGTAGCAACAGTTCACACTGCCTGCCTGACGGGGCCAAGGCATTTGATACAATATCCCACTCAGGCATTGTTGACAAACTCAAGAGGTTAGGTACAAACCCATATGTCATCCGATGGATAGCAAACTGGCACACAGACAGGACCCAGGAAGTTAGAATTGGGAAGTCCACCTCTACAAAGAGGCCAGTCACAAGTGGAGTCTCTCAAGGATTGGTTCTTGGACTGCTCCTTTTTGACATTTACTTTTCTGGAGTCAAGGCCAATGTCATCGGTCTCTGGCTGACTAAATTTGCAGATTTTATTTTATTTATTTATTTTACATATGTTAACCGGGATGGTCTGACTGGAAGAGGTCCATTTACAGTGGAGGCCAGGGGGAGAAAAGCTCCACTTAATTAATACAACAGACAATGATAATAATACATAATGTAAAGTAAAGACTTTGTTACTGAGCAGTATTGTGTGCATAATAGAACAGTAGACAAAGAAAGATCATATCAGCAATATAGACAAGTGAACATTAAGTTAGTCATCAAAATATACAGACAGAGATCACAACATCTCCAAATGTCAAGGGATACCATTTGTTACTTCCATTTTTACAGAGGGTCTGATAATTGGAGAGAAGAGAGAAAGATGCTGGTGGCATACACTAGAATTAAGTAACACATGGACATAGCCAAGAGCTAATAAGATGAGCCTTAAGGGAGTTTTTGAATTGTTTGGTATTAGGTGCAGAAGTCATCGAGGGAGGGAGATTATTACAACTTTGCTATACTGTGAGAAAATAGAGCTTTACTTGCTGTGTTGTTGGCTGTGGAGATAGAGAGGAGTGATTTGTTGGCAGAGCGGAGTGGTCGATTTGGAATGTAGTTAGTCAGTAGTTCCCTAAAGGCTGGAGATTTTTCAGGATATTTTAGGTTGTTATAAGCTATGACTAGTTGGTGGTAGGTTAATAATTGTGGGGGCTCAAGCCACTAAAGTTGCCTAAGAGGTATACAGTAGTGTGTTCTAAAGAGGGAATTTTTTGCAAACTTGGTGATTTTGTTATAGCACGACTCAAGTTTCTCCAGGTCAGATTTTTCTTACATAGGTGAGAATAGGTGCTGCATACATGAGTGTGGAAAGAAGGTGGGTTTGAGCTAGGGTTACCCAAGCTTGATCTGATAGAAAGTACCCCATTTTTTGTGTACCTTTTTAATAGTTTGCAAGATATGGATGTCAAAGTGTAGGTTATCTATTTTGATGCCAAGCAGCTTGGTGTGGAGAGAGGGTGAAATGATAGTTCCATTATTGGCAGAGATAGAGAAGGAGAGTGGAGTGGTTTTTGATTTGTTTGGGATAAATAGAAGTAGTTTTGTTTTGTTGGGATTTAAGATAAGTTGAATATCTGTGATCCACCTTTCTACTGAAGTAAAAGATTCCTAGGTGAGATGCTGTAGGGTGGTGAGATTTGGGGCGGAGCAGATCAGGGTGGAATTATCTGCATACTGTTTGAGTGAAGCCTGTAGGGTAGAGGTATGTAGATTATTGGTAAAGATAGAAAAGAGGGGTGGACCGAGTATGGAACCTTGAGGTATACCAATGGTAGTTGGGAGTAAAGATGATATAACTCCTTGCCACTGGACAGCTTGTTGTCGTCCGATAGTTTTTAAACCATGCAAAAGTGTTAGGGGCAAAGGATAGAGAGGTTAAGAGTATCTATTGGAATGGAGTGGGAGACCATGTCAAATGCTTTGGAGAGGTCCAGGAATATAGCAGATACAAATCTGTTGTTATTTCTATGTTGGTTAACCAGGTTTGTGAAAGAGAGAAGGGCTGAAGTTGTGCTGTGGTATGGGCGGAAAACATGTTGTGTAGAGGAGAAGACATTGTTAGAGTCCAGGATATGCATGACCTGAGAGTATATGCATTTCTCAAGTATCTTTGATAAAGGAGGCAGAATGGCTATGGGGCGATAGAGAAATCATAGGAATTCCCACCTTTATGAAGGGGAATAATGTAAGAGATTTTCCATAGTTGAGAGGTGTGGGATTCCTGTTTGGAGTGGTTGATTAAGATTTAGACTGGGTAGGATAGAGAGTCTGCAGCCATTTTTAGGAAATGAGCAAGTATACCATCTGCTGCAAGAGTAGTGGGTTTAAGATTTAAGAGATATTTTTTATTGTTGAGGTTGGGACATGAGAGAATGTAAAGGGAGGTGAGTTGTTAGGAGTTGCTGATATGGATGAGTAGCTATTTTTGGAAAGCTGAGTTGATAGTGATTTAATGGATTCAATAAAGTGGTGATTAAATTGGGAGGCTATATCACTATCTATTTTTGTAGAGGTGGAGGTGGGAGCTGGTGTGGAGGTTTTACCAGGTTTTAGTAGGGAGTTTATTGCATGCCAGAACTTTTGGGCGTTATTGGAGTGTTTATTTTATATATCTAGAAAGTAGTTCTGTTTATCAAGCTTTGTTTGTTTTGTGACTTGATTCCTAAGGTGTTGATAGTTTTGTTTGGATAGACTAGTGTTATCTTTCTTCCAGGTTTTCCATGCCTTGTCTCTGGTTTTTAATAGGGCTCTAATGGATTTAGTAAGCCAAGGAGCATACTGTTGCTTAGCTCTAATGTTTCTTACTGGGGCAACTGAATCAAGGATGTTAATAAGAGTACTATTAAAATAGTCCACTGCTTGGTCTAGGTCAAGGCTGTGTAGTGGTTCCCAGTTGCATTTTTTTAATATAGTGCTGATTGATGATTTTAGGAGCTGTCATTGAATCCCACACCGGTACAAATGTTCTCCAGGAAGGGCTGACACAGACAGACAGCTGGTGTCAGAGCTATGGACTAAAACTAAATGCCAAGAAATGCATAATAGTATCCTTTGAGAAGTCATCCACCCTTGGTAACTATTATATTGACAATAGGGACACACATAGACAGCAATCTAGCTTTTGACCATCACGTGTCTACAGTAGTGAGGAAATAATTCTAAGCTGCTCAACTTATAAACAAAGGTATGGCATCTAAGGCCAATGAAGTCATGGTTCCACTATATTCGGCATTCATTAGACCTGTCATTGAGTATAATGCCGCCATTGTTAAGTACCTAGCCAGGCATGTCCAGCAAATGGAAAAGCTACAGAGATTCCTCACTAAAAGAATACATAAGTAAAATGTCCTATGCAGACCACCTCAAGGCCCTGTCCCTGTGTTCTGTCTCCTGCAGGCTGTTGAGGGGAGATCTATGCCTGGCATACAGGGCATTGTCAGACCCCACACTGATGGACCTCTTGCTCATCCACAAAACAAACAGCACCGGAATGATTCATTCTAAAGACTTAAACTTACCTGCTGGAGAGACAGGTATGTATCCCAGAGACTACCCTGTCTCTGGAATAGGCATACCATCCATGTAAAGCAGAGTTCCACCCTAATCCAATTTAAGGGTAATTTGGACAGTTAGATGGGGAACCGAAAATTTATTTCTGGCTGGCATCTATGTCTCTAATGGACACAGGCAGCCTGTAAATGTTTCATCTCCCAGGCCCTTGCTTACACTTAACAAGGGTACTAGAATTTGTCAGAGATTTTGAATGCATGGCTAGGCTTAGAAAGTCGTTTGTGGTCATTAGCCTAGTAAACACCTATGAACCTAGAAACGTGTGTGTGTGTGTGGGTGTGGGTGTGGGTGTGGGTGTGTGTGTGTATATATATATATATATATATATATATATACATATATATATATATATATATATATACACACACACACACACACACACACATATATATATATATATATATATATATATATACACACACACACACACACACACACATATATATATATATATATATATATATATATATATATATATATAAACTAGATAAGTGTGTGTGTGTGTATATATATATACATACATATATCTATAGATATGGATCTACTTTACAAGCTCAAAGTTTCAAAACTTCGAACTGCAAATAATTGAGACCATAAGATCAAAGTTTTGAAACTATGAAATTGTAATAATAAAAAAATTAAAACAATTCTTTTTACATTTTTGCAGGGAGATAAGCCCCCTGCACCCCCCCACACCCCCTGCTAAATAAATAAACCAACTCCAATATCACACTATGGTGAGGAAAATGGTAAATTTCCTGTTCCATGCTGTATGATCTCCATTCAAAATATTTGAAGTTTCAAAACTTCGATCTTATGGTCTTGGCCATTTGCAGTTCAAAATTTTGAAACTTTCAGCTTGTGAAGAGAAGATATATATATATATAGAGAGAGAGAGAGAGAGAGAGAGAGAGACACACACACACACACTGATAGAAAGATAGAGAGAGAGATACACAAGTAGAAAATAACAGGATTACAGCAGTCTCGATTTTAAAGACCAGTAGCTTATTAGTGTAACAGTCACAGCTGTGAGCCTTTAATTTTAAGATCCTATAGTACAGGTCAGTCATACAGGGAGTTGTGTATTTCCTACTAGTATTGATTTGCAGAGATGAGAATAAACATAAGAGCAATATTAACAACACTGCAATATGTCAGTTGTTAAATGTTAAACATTCCAAACCATGTTGATGTACTTCAGTGTGTTCATAGGTTGGTACTAGGCTATCAGCCGTATGGCCTATACAAGCCTAGCCATAACAATTCCCTGGCTATTTCTTCCCACATTATTTACTTTCCTGGACCCCTGTCTAGCAGGGCGACTGACGTGATCCCTGGGCTGAATTTCCTTTCTCCCATCCAATCGTCAAGGTTCCTCTTGAAGAGGTCCAAAGAGGCACTCTGCTTTACATGTATGGGCAATCTATTCCAGAGTCTGGGGAGTCTCTGGGTCAGGAACCTATCCCTCCAGCATGTTTTGTTTATTGTGATGACAAGGTTTAGATTCCTGGAGCATGTAGCTCTGAGGGATTGGGATTTTTTTTAAGTGTAGCATGTCCAACAGCTCTGGGTTTGACATGGCCTTGTATGTTAAGCAGAGATCGCCTCTGAGTAGACGCTATGCGACAGAGTATAGCTGGAGTTTTTTAAGGCGGTCAGCGTAGGGCATCTGCTTTAGGCCTGTGATTCTTTTAGTGAGGTATTTCTGAGGCCTTTCCAGTTGTTGCAGATGTCTTGAGAGGTACATACCAAATGGGGCGTTGTATTCTATAATGGGTCTAATGAGGGATGAGTACAGTGGGACAATGACCTCCTTTTTTCTGGATGAAAAGCCCTTCGTGATGAGGTGTGCCACATAGAAGGATTTCCTGACTGTTGTGGCGATGTGGTTATCGAAGGTGAGATCACTGTCCACCTGTGTCCCTAAGTCTCTTATCACACTTTCTGTGTTTAGTGTACTGCCACCTATATGGTAATTCATGGATACATGTTTTTTCCCAAAGGGGATAACAATACATTTCTTGGCATTGAGCTTGAGCCCATGGCTCTGGCACCAAGCATCTGTTTCTGTAAGGCCCTTTTGTAGAGTATCCACATCATTTGGGGATTCAATAATGGCTCCCAGTTTGCAGTCATCTGCAAACTTTGTTAGCCAGAGTCCCTTAGTGTTGACCTGTGGAGCTGGATTTGGAGTTGGCTACTTTTACAGTGTGGGTTCTATCAGTAAGCCATTTAGCAACCCATTGGGTGACATAGGGATTAATGCCCAACTTAGTAAGTTTATCTATGATTCCAGAGTGGGGGATGGTGTCAAAGGCCTTGGCAAGGTCTAGATAGGCTGTGTGGACCACCTTACCCTTGTCCATGGCTCTGGAGACTGATTCAAAGAAGTCATTCAGGTTCAGGAGACAAGATTGGCCCTTCACAAACCCAAACTGGGTGGGGTCCAGTGTTTGAAGGTTGCCAATGTCTTTGTTTATAAGTTCCATGATAATACGCTCCATGGCCTTGCAGATAAGGCTTGTCAGACTGATAGGACGGTAGTTTCCAGGATCCAAGGTGGATCCCCCCTTGTGGATTGGGATAACTGTAGCTCTGCGCCACTCAATGGGCACGAAACCTGAGGTGAGGCTATGATTAAACATGACACTTAGGTGAGGTGCCAGTTCATATTGTAGTTCATGTAGTACACAGCCCGGGATGTCATCTGGTCCCATGGATGCTGTATTCTTGGCTTTAGAGAGTGCGTTTTGTACATGTGTGGCCGTTATTACTGGAATTTGGCAATCTTCCGGTATTGAGATGGGCCATTTAGGGGGTGAGAGGGGGGTGAAGTTGGCACTGAATCGATCTGCCAGGATATTGGCACTATCCTTCGGATCAGTATATTTAATGCCATTCTGTTTTAGCTCGGGGCAGATCTGAGCATTGCCATTTAGATTCTTGACATAGTTATAGAATGCTTTGTGGTTGTCTTTGGAATCTTTGGCAGTTTTATTTTCGTAACTAGCTTTGGAGGATTTTATGAGGCATCTCAGTTTCTTACGGAGGCTAGTAAGGGAGTTTTTTGCATCCTGGGATTTTCCTCTTTTCTGCAAAAGTTTCTTCCTTTTGTTGTAAAGTTTATTTATGGCAGGGGACCACCAGATTGGCTTCCTTTTTTTGGATGAGAGCATTTTGGTTCTTTTTGGAATGGCCCGATTCATGCATGAGTGGATGTGCTCGTACAGTGCCTTAGTGTAGGATTCAGCAGTTGAACTTTCAGTTCCCGTCTGCATGGGTGTCATGAAGTTTGTCACTTCTGACTTGAGTAGCATGAAGTTGGCTTTGGAGAAGTTTTTTATGGTGGTTTCTTTACTGGGGGGTGGGGGTGGGATGTGGATGTTAAGGGTGATTAGCTTATGGTCAGACCTGACTAACGAGGGGGTGACTATAGGTATGGAGCATTGATTTCCCATGTTGGTAATGACCAGGTCTAGGATATTGGAGCCCCTGGTGGGACTATGGATTAGTTGATCCAGGGCGTTGGAATTTATGAATTCCAAGAACCGTTGCGCAAAGGTGTTGGTACATGAGTAGTTTTCCCAGTTAATGGCAGGGTAGTTAAAATCACCCAGTATTAAGATGTTTGGTTCTATCTTAATATTTTCCAGTATGTTTAGAAAGGTGTAGTGAGAATCTTGGGGTATGGTGGGGGATCTGTAGCAAGCTACAATTTGAATTGCAGTCTTACCTAGTGTTAGTTGCACTTGGAGAATTTCAGACACATTGTGTTGGCCAACTAGCCTGGTGGTGTGAATATCCTTGGTGAATATTGACACTCCTCCACCTTTAGTGTTTCGGTCCTTGTTTGGTGGCCGAAAAGTGTGGTAAGAGTTGTAGCCTGGTATTACAGTGGTGCTCTCTGGAGCCTTGAACCAGGTCTCAGTTACTGCACAGATATCGATTTTCTCCATTTTTAGGAGTGCCTCGAGAGAGTGCATTTTGAGGTTTAGACTTCTAGCATTGAGTAGCATTACCTTCAGATTTTGCATGCTTGTACCTGTTACGGTGGTGGTTTTGTCCTTTGAAGTTTGCCTAAAAAAGGCACTATAGGGGTGGCAAGAGCCTTAGCCAGTAACCTGAATCCCAGGGGCGACAGGTGCAGACCATCTCTGGCAAAGCATCGTGGTCTGCCAATCATGTCATCCATGTCTGTGTGGACTTACAATCAATGCATTTGATGCATTAGAAATATCTGATACACAGTTAAAAGCCTGTGTAACTGACAGTTTTTCTTGTGACTTTTCATGAAGTAGTGTATCTTTTCCACATTTTAGGTTAGGTGATTTTTTTGAGACTTTATTTATCGATGTATGCCATAGCCAGTTTCAGAATCATGTATATTTTAAATGGAGGCATGCACCACATCACAGTTTCCGGTTACTAGACATCCATTTATGCCCTATAAAAATCTTTTTCATTACAGCTGTTTTTTAAGACACTGTAGCTAAAATTAAGCAGTTGGCCGCAATTGTCCTTAACAAGGATGTAGCCAAGAATTAACAATTTTTTTAGAATATTTTATTTACTTTGTACAATAAGATATGGACTTTATATTGAAAAACAGAAATTATTGCAAAAATATGCTATCCATAGCTTGTACTGTCTGTGGTAGGTAGAGTTTACATTTTAGGGAGAGGGAGGTCTGTATACTGGGAGTTGATGTACCTTGAAAATGGCCTTGTTCCCTAGATAATGTTGGGATAACCACAATCAATGTGATTTACTACAAGGGTGCAGCCCAAGTGGATAAATGTAAATGGAGCAATTATGTTTCAAAGCATCCACCAATTTTTGCTTTTGCACAGTGTTGTTATTTTAAAAAAGATCTGCCTTCTGTTTTACAAAGCTCCTAAAATAATCTGAATGTGCATCCTGATGTTGCTAGCACTTTTGCTTCAGCTACTGTTTCTGGACATACTCATGCAGTAATAAATACAGAAGATTGTTAGTGTGTAGTATGTTGCTGCAGGACCCATAAGAAAACTTGCTTTTTTTTTGTATCCTTGTCTGCAATTTAGCTTTGGGCTGGAAGTGTAGACTGTGTGATAGAGGGAGTAGTATGCCCCATATCAGATGTAGTCCATTTCATTCTTCCTCACTTCTGTGTTTGGGATCCGACATCAGGTCCGAGTTGACCACTTTCACAAGACTGTGATCCGTGCCTCAAGCTCCTCCCTCTTCCATATTGCCTCACACCTGTCAACCCCCCAGATCTCATTTGCTGCTGGTCTGCACAGACATGGCCTGTAGCCTTCAAGTGTTTCTCAGTGGGAAGATAAGTGAATTCCAACTTATTTCTAAAAAATTAACTAAAAATCTTTCTCTGGTGCTACTTGTTAACATTTCTATACATTCTAGTCTTTCTACATACCTCCCCTTCTATAGTTTTCATTGTTATAGTTTTTATAGTCTTTGTAGCTCTATTTTTATTGTCTTTATAGTTCTTTCCCCTTTCTCTGCTGTATAAGGTTTTTTCCTTGTGTGTGTGTGTGTGTGTGTGTGTGTGTGTGTGTGTGTGTGTGTTTGTGTGTGTGTGTGTGTCTACAGGATTCAAACAGTGCACTTCTTGTGGGCACATAATTTCTAATTCTGATGTCCACAAGAAGTGCATCTGTTGCCTGGGGTCAAAACATCTGCAGGCTGATTGCTCCATCTGTGCAGCCTTCAACCTGAAAGTCCTTTTGGACCATCGGAATAAGATGATTTTAAAGGGAATCTTGCCTGCTTCTGGACCTCAAACTCCTGTTAAATTGTCGAGCTCCAAGGATATTAAATGGAGAGCCTTCTCAGCTTCCCCGGGGGCATCTTCCTCTTTGCTTGTAGAGAAAAGATCTAGACTGCCGGATCCAAGTTCCCCAGATCCAAGCAAGTCTAAAGTGCCTTCTGGTCCAAGAGTTCTCCCGGCTCCAAAGCCTGCTCCTGATAAATCCATAGATCTGTTGTTCACACCAGATCCAACCGTGGTCATTGTCAAATCTCCGGCACCAAGAATGTCCTCCTCATATCCTACAGAGTCGAGTCTGAGGTCTCAGAGCTGAACTCCAATTTCAGCACCTACATATGCCTCCCTGGCCCCTACCTCCAAAATCACTTCACCTGTAAGATCCAGGCACTCCTCAGCTTCCTCTAGGTCATCTCGGAACCTTCTTAAATCTGGAATGGGCAGGATTATGTGCAGCTTTCTCAAGGTGTAGCTACAGTTGGGACTTTTGCCATCTCCATCCCACCCAGGATCCATGAGATCTCCAGCTCCTTCTCTTCATGCTCCTCTTCCAATCCTAACTATTGCTTCAGAATCCCAGGGTCTGGTTTCTTTGAGGGAGCCACCAGTGGATTCAAGGATGAGGATTTCTTTGATGCCATCAGGGTCCCAGACCAGCTCAGCTTTAATGCAGTCAGAGCAGAGTGGGTCTTGGATCAGAGATGTAATTGCCGACTTCAGGAGGCAGGCATTGGGACTAACCCTGTCAGATCCACCCTTTTCGACAGCTCGGGTCCAATACTGTCTGGAGGCTTCAGCTCCAGGGTAGACTCTACTCCTTTTCCCCAGGCAGCTTCAGCTTCAGGAGAGAGGGAGAGGGTTTCTTTGAGTCCGTCAGCTTTTTGGGTAGTAGAGAGGACTTTCTCTACACCTAGAGCTGTGTCACCTACTCCCTCAGAATCCTACCCAGTCTACTTCTCTTCTGAGCCCTGAGCCCATCCATCCTGTCCTAGGTCAGGCCCCACAAATTGGTCTCCAATCTACCACTACCCCAGGGGGCCCCTGTATCTTCTGACTGTTTCTCTGAGCTTCCCGCAGGGGAAGTACATCACTAGAGAAAGTGCAAGAGGAGGCAGTTAGATTTCACTATGGAGTCCTTAACCGAGGACACTGACTTCAGTGAGAGAGAGGGATCCCCCCAATCTCTGTCAAGTGATGTTTCATTTGCAGACATCTTGAAAGTACTGAAACAGAGAGGTGGATGGTCCACCCTATCTCCCTCTTCTGAGGAGTCGGTGTTTCTGGAGGCTTTCAGGGTTGGCCCATCTACGTCCTGAGTGACCCCTCTGGTGGACAAACTTGTTGATCTAGTTGCCAGCCAGTTATGGAAGAAGGCCAACACCATGGAGCCTATTAGCAAACATGCAGAGAAATATCTCAGCCCACCTAGTGACAGACTTCATTGGAGTAAGGGTGTGCCCGTTGATGTATGGTGTCGACAGTCACAAAGAAGGAGCTGGCCGAGCAGAGTGCAACAGTCCACCCCCAAACAGTGAGACTCTGGCTTTGGACAGACATGGGAAGTGTGTTTACACCTCAGCCACTTTCAAACTGAAAGCATTGCACTACCCTTCAAAAAGATTTGGTTAAGGAGCTAGCGAACTCTCTTACAGAGACCTTGTCAGAGGAGGACCTCAAGAAGGTTTAGTTTCATAGTTTAGTACTAGGTTATCTATCCTGGGGCATTTGCAAGCCTAGCCCTAGAGATGTGGCTTTCGCCACCCCATTTAGTGGTACTAAGGTGTATAGGATAAATTTAGAATACTGTGCCTTTGTCTAGTAGTGACACATTGAAGACCCCCTTACTTATTAAAATTAGTTTACTGTGCCTCTGTTAAGTAGCGACACAGGGGTGACCCCCCCCCGGGGTAAACCTATGATCTCCCATCCACTCGTCAAGATTTCTCTTGAAGAGAGTCAGTGAGGGGCTCTGCCTAACATGGACTGGGATTTTGTTCCAGAGTATGGGAAGCCTCTGAGTTATGAATCTGTCCCTCCAGTATGTTCTATTCATGTTTGTACTGAGGTTTAAATCTTTGGCTCTCGTGGTTCTTATGGATTTTGATTTTTTTGAGGTGGAGCATGTCCATCAATTCTTGGTTGGACATGGCCTTGTACGTCAAGCACAGATCACCTCTGAGCAGGCGGTATGCTACTGAATAGAGCTGGAGTTTCTTTAGCCTGGCAGCATATGGCATATGTTGGAGACCCTTGATCCTCTTGGTGAGGTACTTCTGGGGTCTCTCCAGCTGTTGTAAGTGCCGGGTGAGGTACATACCAAATGGGGCATTATACTCAATCATGGGCCTGATAAGGGAGGAGTACAGGGGCACGATGACCTCCTTTGATCTGGATGTGAACCCCTTCCTGATAAGGTGGGCAAGGTAGAAAGTCTTTCTAACCACTTTGGCAACGTGGGTGTCAAATGAGAGGTCACTATCAACTTGGGTCCCCAGGTCTCTGATTACTTTTTCGGTACTCAGTGGGTTACTGTCTGTGTGATAATTTGTGGGTATTTTGTTTTTCCCAAAGGGGATGACTATACATTTCTTGGCATTCAGTTTAAGGCCGTGATTCTGGCACCAGTTGTCCGTTTCAGTGAGGCCTTTCTTTAGGATGTATGTGTCAGCTGGTGTATTGACTATGGCGCCTAGTTTGCAGTCATCTGCGAACTTTGTCAGCCACAACCCTCCCATGTTTGCTTTCACATCTGAGAAGTAAATGCCGAACAAGAGGGGTCCCAGGACAGAGCCCTGTGGGACACCACTTGTGACTGGCTTTGAGTCTGACATGGCTCCCGCAATCTTGACTTAATGAGTTCTGTTCTTTAGCCAGTTTGCAACCCATCTTGTGACATATGGATTTACATTTAAGCTGTTTAGCTTATCTATGATCCCCGAGTGGGGTATTGTGTCGAAGGCTTTAGCCAAGTCCAGGTAGGCTGTATGGACTGCCTTGCCCTCATCAATGGCTCTAGTGACTGTTTCGAAAAAGTCAACCAGGTTCAAAAGGCAGGATCTGCCCTTTACAAAGCCGAACTGGGTGGGATCAAGTGTCTGTAGGTCCCCAATGTCGTTGTTTATGAGTTCCATAATAATTCTTTCCATAGCTTTGCAAACCAGGCTGGTCAAGCTTATGGGGCAGTAGTTCCCAGGGTCTGTAGTGGAGCCTCCCTTGTGGAGTGGGACCACTGTTGCTGTACGCCAGTGTTCAGGTACATATCCTGTAGTAAGGCTAAGGTTAAATAACATTTTTATATGCGGGTTTAACTCCTTGGAGTTCACGTATCACGCAGCCGGGGATACCATCTGGTCCCATAGATGCTGTGTTTTTTGCTTTGCTGAGGGCGGTTCTCACCTGGACATCAGAGATGACAGGGAGGTTACATTCAGCTGGGATGAGTATTTCTTCTTTTGGAGGTGAGGGAGGGGAGAAATTTGCACTGAACCTGTCTGCCAGAATGTTGGCAATATCCGTGGGTTCGATAAATTTTTTGTCATTGTGTACTAACTCTGAGCATATCTGAGTGTTTCCGCCCAGGTTTCTAACATAACTGAAGAATGCCTTGTTGTTATCTTTAGTGTCCTTGGCGATTTTTCTCTCAAAGTTGGCCTTGGATATTTTTATGAGAGAACGTAGCTTTCTACTAGTGCTGATCAGAGATGCCTTCCCTTTATGGGATTTTGCTCTGTCTTGCAGTAGCTTCCTTCTTTTGTTATACAATTTGTTTATGGCTGGGGTCCACCAGACAGGACGCTTTCCTTTGGTGGAGAGGGTCTTGGTTTTATTTGGGATTGCACGATCCATGCATTCTTGGAGATGTCCGTAGAAAGCATTTGTGTAGGATTTAGCATTGTGGGATGTGGTTTCCATTGGCCCTGTGGGCTTAAATTATACCATCTCAGTCTTGAGAAGTGTAAAGTCGGCTTTAGAGAAGTTTCTCACTGTAGTCTTTTGTGCCTGGGGGTGGAGATGGTAAATGTATATCCAGGATGATTAGTTTGTGGTCAGATCTCACCAGTGAGGGCAGTACTTCCGGTGTGAAGCATTTTGTCCCCATGTTTGTGATGATCAGGTCTAGTATATTATCCCCCCTTGTGGAGAGGTGACTAGCTGTTCCATTGCATTTGAGTTTATGAATTCCAGGAACCTTTGGGCTAGGGTGTTAGGGCTAGAATAGTGCACCTAGTCTATGTTAGGGTAGTTGAAGTCTCCCAATATGATGGTATTTGGTGAGACATTCATATCTTCCAATGTCTTCAGGAAGGCTGAGTGGGGTTCTTGAGATTGGGAGGGTGGTCTGTAACATGCAACCAGTTGTATAGCAGTTTTGCCTATGGTTAGCTGCACCTGGATGGTCTCCGATGCTTCATGAGTTGCCACTAACCTAGAGGTGTGGGTATCCTTGATGAATATGGACACTCCCCCTCCCTTTGTGGTTCGGCCTGGGTTTTGCGGCCGAAAAGCATGATATGAGGTAAAGCCTGGTAGCGCTGGGGTGTTCTCAGGAGCCTTGAACCAGGTGTCTCCCCAATTCACTACTCTCTGTTTTCCCTAGCTAATTCCTCAATGAGGTTAAACTCTCATGCTGCAGAGGGTACCTCTCAAGTGGCTGGATCAGGCATACCCTTGAGGAGACGTGCCTGGTTGAGGCTGTGCGGGTTTGTGGAACCTTTTCAGGTGCCTTTCACTAATGCCCTCTTTGATGGTTCCTCGCTTTTTGGACCATTCATCAAAGACACACTCACCCGCAGTGGGCAGGAGGGAAAGACCTTGTCTGAGGTAGATATCAAATTTTCTACCCCTCAAAGGACCTTCTCAAGGAACCAATGCAGGGCTAAGAAATTTTGATTCATAAAATCTCAAGGTTCTTTCCAGGATCCTCAAGAGGAGTCTTCTTCCAGAGGCAGAGGATTTAATGATAGGCGCCACCTTAGAGGCATGGGTCCACAAAATCAGGACTTCAGAGAACCCTTCTCTAACAAAGCCCTTTCAACACTCTTAAAGCTTTGCCCGTTTCTCCTACTCTGGAGGCAGTCAGGAGGCCATCTGTCTTTGCACTCAGACACCTAGACAAATCTAACACATGACCACTGGGTGCTAAGCATAATATCAAGAGGCTACTACATTCCTTTTCCCTTCACCTCCAAGTCCCAGGAAGAATCTTCCCTATGTACCACCCAGTCAGAGGGAGTTCACCTTTCGGGAAGTTCAAAAACTTCTAGAAAAAAAGAGCCCAACAGAAGGTCATGACTGAACAACAAGGGTCCTGAACTTATTCACACATCATTTTGGTGCCAGAAAAATACAGGGGACTCATGACCCATAATGGATCTAATCAGACTAAACTTGTATGATAAGAAGTCAAAGTTTTGGATGGTCACAGTACCGTCCATCTTGTAGCTTCTGCACAATGACGAATGGATGAAGTTTGTGGATCTCCAGGATATGTGCTATCATATCAAAGTAGACAGTCCAGAAGACATGTCCATTTCTAGCTGGGAGCCCATCATTATCAATTCAGAGCCCTGCCCTTTGGCCTTGCCACAGCACCCCGGGTGTTCAGCAAGTGCATGGCAGTGATAGCTCACCTGAGACTGCAAGTATTCCAGGTGTTTCCATATTTGGATGATTGGCTCCTTATGGCACCAACAAAGCATCAGCTCCTATGGGCAAAGGCATATCTTCTGCAAACCTTCAACCAGTTGGGGATCATGGTAAACCCGGTGAAGTCAAATTGAACTCTTGCACAAGACTTGGAGTTGATAGGAACACGAGTGAACACAATGCCACAAATAGCAGCGTTGCCTCATCAGTGGGTTATATCTCTGAGGCAATAAGTACAGGCACTTCTGGACATGCCAGCTCCTCCAGCACGACTAATTTTGTGAGCACAAGGTTTGATGTCAGCAGCAATACTTCTGGTAAACTTACAGAGGGTCTTTGTGCGAGTACTGCAATGGACCTTTGCAGTTCAGTGCCCCATATTGTTTCACCCCTTGTTGGTTTCTGTCAAACTAACCTCAGTTTGCAAATGCCATCTCCAGTGGTGGATGCTATCAGAAGACCTTTATTTAGGCAGACCCTTTTCACAGCCACAGTAACCATGGATGCTTCCATGTTGGGATGGAGGGAGGCATTATCTGGGAAGAATGGTCCAAGGTTACGTGTTCCCCAGTAGAGACCAAATTGCACATAAATGTCCTAGAGATGAGAGCAGTTCTCTTGACATTGCAAGCCTTCCATGACTGCCTCCCTCTGGGGACGATAACAGTTTATACAGACAACTTGTCAGTTGTCTGGTACATTAACAAATGGGGGGGCCCCATTCATACCGTTTGTGCAGAAAGACCATGAGAGTGTGAGAATGGGTGATCTCTTCAAACTGCTTTCTCCTTGCAATGCATATTCCCAGAGTGACCAGCGTACTAGCAGACAGACTCAGCAGGTTCATCCTGAGCCTGGACAAGTGGTCCCTCAGTCAATCAGTAGCAAATCAGATTTTGTGCCGATGGGACCAGCCTTGCTGCAGTCTTTTTGCTTCTCCCTTAAATAACAAGTACAGCAGGTATTTTGCACTGATCCCCCAAGGGATGCTCTAGTCCATGATTGGCCTTCCGGTTCTCCTATATGCTTAGCCTTCAATAACCCTGATCCCAAGATATCTGCAGAAAGCCAGCAGATTGAAGACCTCACTAATTCTCATTGCCCCCTTCTGGCATCATCAGGTTTGGTTCCCCATTCTATGCTCTTACCTGAAATATCCCCCTTGGATGTTGGATTCATGCCAGAATCTGATCTTTCACCCATCAGAGCATCAGCCCCTCAGTCTCCAGTCCCTTTGATTAACCGCATGGTTTCTCCACTTCCCATGATTCTTACAAAGTCCAGGCTAGCCTCACCAGACCAACGGATTATTCTTGCGTCTCAAAAAACATCCACAAAAAAAGGTCTACTGTAGCAGATGGAAAAATATTCTCTACTGATCCCTTTTCAGCTTCCATTTGGACATTTTTCTATCTTCACTTTTCCAGAGTGGAGCTTGTTTCTCTACTATAAAGTTGAAATTGGCAGCTATTTCAAATTTTACACATTAGAAGAGATTCTACCTTTTCGTCCAAATTATCTAAAGCCTTTATGAAAGGACAGAGATGAATATCAACTAGACTATCCAATTACTAGTTTTCTTTCCAAACCATTCCAACAAAGGTGAATGCATGTTGGATCTCCTTGATGTTCATAGGCAACTTTGTTTCTATTTGCATAGGACAAAGAAACATCAAAGGTCAGATCAGTTGTTCATATTTTTTTCATCCACTCGCTTGGGCCATGCAATGTCAATGAACCTTTCTGTCTAAGTGGATTACGAATTTCATTTCCACCATTTATTCTTCAAATGGTATGCAGTTACCCCGTCCTCTGAAAGTGCATTTTATGAGGTGTATGGCTACTTCATCTGCCTTTTTTGTCAGAATTTCTATTGATGAAATTTGTGCTGCAGCAAACTTGATCCACTCTTCTTACCTTTGTGTCTCCCTATAAGTTAGACATTGTTTCCAGAAGTAGAGTATCCTTTGGCTCCACAGTGCTCCAGCATATCTTTCCATAAGGGCCACCCAGGGAACTATGTAGCTGGGGACTCTGACCGAAAAGGGAGGAAGATTGAAATGGACAGCATCAGATTAGAAGTTAGGTACTTAACATAACCTGGCATCTGTGTTGTCCAATTTCATTCTTCTTGGCCTCCCTCCCATCTGTCCCCAATCCTCATGGCTTAGAGACACTTAGAGGAATTCAGGAACCCATAGGTTCTTAGTTTAAGCTCCAGAATATGGCTATGTTTTTGTTAGATTAACTTTCAAAGTAGGTATTTACCTTTTTGCTAAATTGTTCACGAAAAAGCAAACTCGGTCTGAGGGGTTGACAGGCTTGAGACGTTATAGGAGAGGGAGGAGCTTGAGGCTCAGATCATATTCATGTGAAAGTGGCCAAGTCGAATCCTAAACCCAGAAATGAGGAAGAATGAAATTGGACAACACAGATGCCAAGTTTATGGTAATTTTTTTTTATTTTTTGTTAAATTCTCTGTGTGTGTGTGTGTGTGTGTGTGTGTGTGTGTGTGCACACGTGCAAACTGCTGGTTATTCTCATTCCTACTGACCATCAAGCCTCAAAAGGACCATCATCCAGGCAGCCATGAGAGAGTTTTGTTTTTTTACCAGCATCCCAGCAGTGAAAACATTTTTCATTTTATGAACCAAATCTCTACTTTTATGGTGATTTGAAGTTTGCATCACTGCAAGATCTGCCCATACTTCTTCAGTCCATGCTTGTATGCTCCCTGGCATGTGCGAGTAAGAATTGCCGTCATGGCTTGGGCTGCCACAGTGACATCCTCATGACCTCATCTCTCCACCCTCCACTGAATGATGAGCTATCACTCTCCACCAGGGCCGTTTTATTGGAGCTGCAATGTTAGCCAGTCAAGAACCACAGGATGGGCACACTCATCCTCCCTGCCTGTGCCAAGTGCCCAAGCCCCTAGTTGAACTCAGGCTACCCGGACTGCAGTCAGGGGTTTATACCTCTACACCACTGGAACAGACCAGTAAGCTGAATATTTTACATGTCTAAATGGCCGGAGCTTTTTCATATTAAGGACTGAAGATTTTACAATAATATAACATTCTTATATCCAAAGTTGTCATTGGCTAGGCAACCTTGTACATTGTTGGCTTTCATCCTGTGGTTGTGACATTTAAGCAATAATGTTTTAAGGGCCAGTCCTTTTTTATTATAGCTTTCAGTAGTCATGTAACTAAATTTAGAAACAGGATGTCATTGCTGTATATTTAGTGCGTATTCCCCTTGGAGTTCTGTGGAGCCAACATGCTAACCAGAGTGCCCCACTCAAAGACAACAACTCTGATAACACCACCTAACTAGCACCTGCTTCAGCATGTGCTGATACCTCTGAAAATAAATTCATTAAAGTTGATTTGCATTTCATTGTAATTGCTAAGTTGAAAAAGCATTCTCATGAGTAAATGTGGTTATGGCAATAGTAAAATGCGTAATGTATTATTATTTTTTCCTAATACGTAGTTTTTCACATGTGCAAAATGTTTGCTGACAGTTATGTTGCATATGCATTTTCTCATGTTGTAATTATGAATGTAGATCTTTGAGAGAATAATCCATAAAGCAGAGCTCAGCAGTTTTGCACAGAAGAAATACTAGGGGAAATAGGAAACAACTGCATGGCACAGGCATAAGTAAACATACTATAATCCTGTTTAGAATGTGTTTCAAGGTTTTACATTTGACGGAACAGTAAGTGGATTTCTAACTGTAGATTTAGATTGTCCACTCAATGGAGAATGAGCTTTACAGAGAAGTGTCAGGGGTGTCTTAAAATGAACTACTCAGAATATCATATAAATTGCTTCATCTATTGTGCTTTTAAAATGGTCTTGATTTCATGCTCTGTATTGACTGTTAGAAGTGTGCTTTTATGGTTGTGTGGCATTTTGTTCAAGATTGTAAGTGAATCATAACTGAATATTATTTATACATTTGAAAATGTATTCAGTGTACTCTGTTAACCTTCCACATTAAAGGCCAGGATTCTAAGATAAGTTGCATAGTACTCAGTGCACCATTACACAGAAAATGGAAATGGCCTCATGCCAGCAGGTCATGATTCATAGTACCAGCTAGAACTACGGAGTAGTACTGTAAAACCTACTTCTCAATTATCCCTGATTTTGCATCATTCTTTTTCCCCACCCTACATTAAATGTTTGATTTTCTGATAAATCACTGAGGATTGTACTAAATCAACATCAATAATGCCAGACATTAGAGTTGCATGCTTTTTTATTGTTCCAGAAATTAATGTTGATGCAACACCTGTTGTTTTATTAAATTTTTAAGTGAATTAGAGTCTTCTTCTTCTTCTTCTTTCGGCTTTTTCCCAGTTAGGGGGCGCCACAGCGGATCACCTGTCCGCTCATGATTGGCAGTAGAGTTTTACAGTGTCGAATTGTCAGCCTGGTGCCCAAACTTCCACGGAAGACACACACATGCACTCACTCATGCCTAGGGCCAATTTAGAGTATCCAGTCCACCTACAGCATGTTTTGGGGATGTGGGAGGAAACCGGAGCACCCGGAGGAAACCCACGCGACCACAGGGAGGACATGCAGACTCCACACAGAAGGCACCCCAGCCGAGGATTGAACCAGAGAACCTCTTGCTGTGAGGCGGCAATGCTAACTGCTGCATCACCGTGGCTGCCCTCCATTATAGTAATATTTAAAAATTGTCCCTTTTCACACCCTTGTTTTTAGCCTTGTTGCCGATTCTTGAGCACAGAAGTAGAATGCTTTGGTGGAAAATGGTTTAAGCAAATGACCATGTGGAATGGTGTGCATAATGAGATGCAAATACAACTGAAAACAGGCCTCAGTGTTAATCATATTGATCACTGCTGCATTAGCCTTAGCTTTTATGGGTTATATCCTGCCAAGGATATAACAGCCAGCCAGCTTCCAAAGCTTCAGGGCAGCTTTACTGCTGGCGAAGAGTATGCTTCTCTGAGGCTTTTGAGGAACAACTGTCTGCTTGGTTTACCTTTGCTGGGCAGATAAGTTCCCTTTGAGGAAAAAAAAAACTTTAATCTTCTTAATTTTGTTGCTGTTTTATTACCTGTTCAGGAAAGTTATTTTAAAGCTGTAGAAGTGTTGTGTTTTAATGAACTGTCTCGAGGCTAGCATATTTTGAAACAGAGTGTTCTTTTTTTCTGTCAGTTTAAAAGTGGTGTAAAATAACTGAAAATATTTTTTCTGTAGTAAAATTCTGTTTATTTTACTTTTGTGGGTCTGGCATAGTGTTTTAAAGTGCTTTTTACTGTTTTTTTTTTTCTATCAAAAAAGTAACCTTTGTGGACTAGTAGTGTTTACCTGCAATTGCTGCTTCTCTTCCACGGGAAAGAAACACCATTTTCGTCTTGACCATGGAAAAGACTACTGGTCACATGGTTGACCCTTCTAGCCCCAAAAAGAAAACAATTAAGTATTCAGGTATTTTAGTTTACTTTAAGCCAAATTGTCCATCTCCCCAGTTTCTTTTCGGATTGTAAAGATGAGGGAAAAGGGATATTCCATACCTTGGATGCCCACAGCCAACTCAGGTACTATCTTGGCAGAGCTAAATCTTTCAGATCTTGGGATCATTTCATTTCTTGTGAAGGTAAGAAGAAAGGACAACCTGTGTCAAAACAGGCTATTTCCAAATAGCTGTCTAAGGCTATTACCTTTTGTTATACCCACTATAACAGAACTAATCAAGCCATAGTCAAGGCCCACTCTACCAGCCTTGGCTTCATCTATGGCTTTTTGGAAACAGTTGGCTTCTTGAAGAATTCTAGAAGCTGCTACTTAGTCTTCTCTACATATTTTTACAAAGGACTATATGCTTGATTCCTTCTCTCTGTCCAGATCAGCTTTTGCTAGGTCCATTCTCCAGGGGCTCCTGGACTCTTCTCTTTCCTCCTCCCAGATGTAGTTAACTAAGGTAATCTACCCATATACCTAAGGCTACTGCAGCACTGATCAAAACGATTAACATAGTACAGTTCTGTGAGTAGAACATACCATAACAGTAGATGTTCAGATGATCACTGCTGCAGTAGCTGCTCCCTCCATCCATCCCTCTTATATTTTTGATGTTTTTTTTTTTTTTTTTTTTTAATACCTGGGTGTGGACATTTATTTTTTTGTTGTTCATTGCATTATCGATTCGGCAATTGGCCTTCCTCTCTCTGCTAGCAGGAAAGCTCTAAATGGCTTCTTGGCCAAACTTATCATTTAGTCAGCTGAGCTCAAGCTGCCTGACAGGTTTGGGCACATAGAAGGTGCCTTGAACCTTTGGAAGCTGGCTATTGTACCCTTGGCAGGATATAACCCAAATAGCTAAGGCTACTGCAGCAGTGATCATTCAAGCATCTACTGTTATGCTAAGATTTACTTACACAACTGTACTTTATCACTGAGCCTTATGATTCAGTCATAAGATGTAGTAAAGTCAAACAGTGAGTGGAAACATTAAGTTGCAATATCTTCTGAGCAAGAAGCATTCTTGAACCAGCAATTACTTGCAGTCAGCACTGTGCACTGCAGCAGGAAAGCAGATGCCACAAAGGAAGACAATACAGTAGAGAGTCGATTATCCGAACATCGATTATCAGAAATGTCAATTATCAGAACCAGCTTTCCAAAGTTTTTGGGTAGGAAAAATCATAAAGTCTGAATATGTAAACATTATACATATTTGCTTGAGCATGCTTTTTGAGCTTGTAGCCAGCTCGTATGTGAAATATTATTTATTGTCCATTGGAATCGCTGAATGGTTGAAAAGTATATTCCTGTGTGCACAAGTAAACAAGATTTTAGCAGTTTTTTATCTGGTTCAATTATGTGTCTGATTATCCAAACAATTTGATTATCCGAACTACCCTAGGACCCAATTAGTTCAGATAATTGACTCTCTACTGTACTTGCAACCTATTTACATGCCACCAGCTAACTGACCAGCAGAAGGCAGACCATTTTGTTTGGAGAGAGAGTTCAACTGGGCATTGGTTGACATGCATCACAAAAAGGTTTGAGAGGACTCCATCGAGTTCCTATGCTATTGAACTAGTGAAACACCAAGGTACGTGTAGTTGTTAATGACAGCGAGTTTTCAGAGACAAATAAGGGACATATTGGGTATATTACAGATGTTGGTGTCCACAGTGGTCTTTTGTTTTTTTTTATACATTTCTTTCAAATTTGGATAAGCATATTTGTTTGCACAGTAGATCAGAGGAAACCAACATCATGATGCATGACTTCTTTAATATTATCCCCTTGTACAAAATACTTGGTGCTGTAGATTGTACATATGTGCCAATAAAGATCCCACCTGGTGTCTATGAACAGTAGCACACAGGGCATGATAACCAGTGTGTGTATGTGTTTGTGCATCAGCTTCCGAATGAGTCATATGGCGTATAAGACATTTATGTTGTCACTTGCCGCATAGGACACAGCACATTGCATGGAAATGCAAACACACGCACACACCACAATATAGCAACCCTCCAACACATTAGCTCCCCCCCCACACACACACACACACGCACCACATATTCACAGCAGCAAACTCATAATACCATAAACAGCTTTCTTATCTCTAACTTTGGGGTCTGAACAGTTGGCAGAGTGATTATGTCTTTGCCTCCCTTGCACATGTAGGTATGATCTCAGCTTGTGCCCCGCAACAGGGTTGTCTTAGTAAAGAAAAGAGTGCATTCAGACAGCAGTTCTAGGACCCAGGATGTGAGAACTCCATTGGCCAACTAGGGTGGAGCAACAGGAATAAAGAAGGAGAGACCATTCTAGAACCTCTCTCTGGCATTTGGCTTGTTGGTGGCCAGCACATGATTCAGCAGGAGAGACAATCACAAGATGACATACAGGAATGACCAACATGCAGCTCAGGCATTTATCCTGCAAGTAAGGAAAGGGCATTGGAATCTCACATTTACATAATCATCCCCAGTGAAACAGTCAGCCCACAGAATAAACCACCGGTGGCCACAGTCAGCAGCAAGCAGTGGTCTGAGAAGGCTCGCTGGTCAACAGAGAGTAAGCGAAAGATCTAGAAGCTGACTGGAATGAAAGCACAATTATTCAAAGAAATACCTTTGAGTCTAGCACCTCAGTAAGATGAGGAAATAGGAGTTAATGAATTACAGTGTCTCAAAACAGCATGTGTGGAGCCTATAGAACACATATGTATGGAAATAAGTACATAAGGAAAGATGGTGGAGGAATGCAGTGTTAGATATGAATATAAGGCTGAAATTAATTCTGTTGTAAATATGCTGAAAGATAAAGCATAGAATAAAAAAGTTTGCTTGAATATATGTATAGAGTTTAGTAATGTAAAATGTGCATTCATACTATATGTATAATAGACAGGGTTCTCTTCACAGCATCAAAAAGAAAAGCCTAACAAAGCAATATTGGAAAGCAAGGATTACATGATTTTCTCATGTTTGCAGAACAAATATCTAAACTCAGCAATACGTGATGTTTTTTCAATAGGAGCAGCTTGTACAGATGTTTCTTTTCAGATTTATGTTAATGGCATCCTCACATCAGCAAAAGTGCTTACAAGTAAATCACAAAAGGACAATAGAAAAGTCTAAAAACAGACATTATGTGACTTCCCACAGAAGGCCAAAAAAAAAAAAAATACCAAGAGGAAATAACAATCTATGTGAATGACTAGCACTCTATATAACAATTGTAGTAGTTCAGTTATGTGAGAGAAAGGGACAGAGAGAGGTATTTTGTAGAAGTCATCATTCATATCTGTAATGAAGGAAAGCTTTGTAAATATATGTTACAAACTAACAGTTTGTTATAAAATAAGTTATCTGTAACTGTGCTTATAGCTGCAAAATATATTTCTTTATCAGTGTGCAATTTAAAAGGCTTGGTGCTTTAAACAGACTACAGATGGAGTCATGCAAAGTTTCGTGACTTTGATTTCAGCAGTAAACAGCAGAGCAAGACTGTGTGTCTTAAGAAGACTTTGGATCCAGCACAGCATAGGAGCAGAGCACGAAAATTAAAATAAAGTTTTCATGCAGTAGCCCAGGAATTTATCAAAAGAAAGGAGGTGTACAGGAAAAAGTAGGAGATAGAAAAGACAGATCAGGCTAGGCTAAGAAGAAGTACTGGTTGGCTAACAAAGAGCCTAAAAGAGCAGTCACAATAGCAAAGAAAAGGCGTCAGAGATGCTCTATGAGCTTCTGGAAGGCGACTCAGTAGATGGTGTAAAGAAACTCTATCTGGTTGCAAGGCAAAGCTGGAAAGATATAGAATATATTCATCAGACACCGTTTGTAAGGGATGACAACAACAGTGTACCCACCAGTCCACTGGACATCAAAGACAGGTGGAAGGAGTTCTTCCATCCACTTCCAAATGAAGAAAACCCCACAAATCAGTACTGCCAAGCCTACAATGAAAAGGGATAATGTGTCCATCGTAGAAAAGAACAGCACTACAAAAATGAAGTCAGGGAAAGCAGCAGGCTCAGATGAAATCACAGCATATGTGATCAAGACTATGGGTGAATTAGAAGAGAAATGGCCCAAGAAGGGTACTCAGTGGGAGAGTAAGCATTCTAGTGCTAGTGTACAAGAACAAAGGAGACATTCACAGTTGTAGGCATTATGGAGGTATAAACTCCTGTCACACTGTTCAAGAGAACATGAGAGGGTGATTGATAGACAAATAGACAAAACAGTGGAAAGTAAGATGAGAGATGAGCAGTTCAGATTCAGATCAGGATGCTGTACAACCAGCTCGATATTTGCAGTGAGACAGATATTTGAGAAGTAGCTAGAGATGAGGAAAGAGACCAACTGGGTGTTCATAGACTTGAAAAAAGTATATGACATGGTTCTGAAAAAAATTGATTTGGGCAGTTCTGTGCCAGTTTGAAGTCCTGGAAATATTTGTAGAAATTGTGCAAGCTATGTACAAGGACCCAATGACACAAGTATGAACAGTATTTGGACTCAGAGAGGGGTTTCCAGTGGAAGTGGTTGTGAATCAGGGTTCATCTCTGAGCCCACTGCTGTTCATACTGGTGATGAACTACATTAACAAACAGGTTGGAGGTATCAGAGTAACAAAGCTGCTGCATACGTAGATGTGGCATTGTAAGCATTCTCTGAACAAGAACATCAACAAATGATGGAGAGACCATTCTAGAACCTCTCTCTGGAAAACTGCAAAACTGAAAGCCTAAATGAGGATATCAAAGCTGGGATCAGAGGGGCTTCTGTCAGCTGGCACACAATGTGTGACAGAAGAATGCCAAAGAAACTGAAAAGTAAGGTGTACAAAACAGCAGTGTGACCATTGCTACTGTATGGTGCAGAAACCTGGGCAGTGCAAGCACAAGACCTGAAGATGCTAGAGGTGATGGAGATGAAGTGCCTGAGATGGGTGGTAAGATGCTCACTGTGGGACAGAAGAAGAAATGAGGACATCATAGAAGATGCTAAAGTAGTCCCAGTTGCATAGAGGGTCAAAGAGAACAGATTTCATTGGTTTGGGTGTGTACAGGAAAGCAGAGGACAATCTAGTGAAGAAGATTGTAAAGAGACAAGAAGAAAGCAACAGGAAACAAGGGTGTCCTGCAAAGAGATAAATAAGTTGCCTGAGAGAAGATCTGCTACAGTCAGGCATGACCATCAAAGAAAGGGTGATGACAGTTGATTTGACAGCCTAAACCCACAAAGAAAATGAGGGGAGAAAAGGGGGGATTATGATGATGATGGCATCGACAACTGGGATTTGCACCTCCAAATCTCTGCAACTTTATATATAAAAACTCTGAAATCATACAACAGTGGGAAAAGAGCGTAATCCCAGTCCCTGCTATACTTTTGCACAATAGAAAACAGAACCTTTCAATTGTCTGTGCCAAATTTTGCATAGCTTGTGTCTTCAATTGGTTTGTAATGTGGCTCAAAACATTGAGATGTGCCTTCATTCTATTGAATGGCACATCTCCTGAGACACTGTAAGAACTCATTATGTTTGGCTAGTTATACGTGTGTGTGTGTGTGTGTGTGTGTGTGTGTGTGTGTGTGTGTGTGTGGCGTGCGCGCATCCACACGTATGCAGTTATATTTGTCTGCTGAAGTCACAGTTCCACCCCAGATATACATGTGGGCGCGCTACAGTACACCCATGTCACTGCTTGCAAGATGTTTGTAGCATGCAGCATGCTTACTTACTTGATTATTGGGAAGCATGCAGAGCAATGACTCGTGGAAGTACTATTCCCACTCACATCACAACCAGCACAACATCATTGCCCACTGATGACACTGAGGCCAAGAGACTCTAACACTGTAAGAATTAGTCACATCACACAATCCCCAGACAGTGATGGTCTTAGTACATGGCACTGCTGGCAAAATTGGTGTAGTCTAGTCCAGCTCTGTGGGCCCACAATGAACACACAGTATCAGTGTCGTGATGCATACATAGTTAGTTAAAGACTGTACAAGGCAGCGCATGTTCATGTCACACTGTGTATCAGATATCTCCACTTAATCACGCAGGGTCAATGTGTCACAGACATCATCACTGGCACAGGTGACAAGGAACACAGTGATGCATGGCTGACATAAACTGGGCAGTGAGGTAGGTCATGGGAAGCAGAGACTGGAGTCATGTGAAAAGGGGCAATCTGTCCTTCTATGACATTGAGTGTAGTACTGTGGCAGTCTGACTGAGTGATGGTGGCACTATGTCACCCTGATCTGGGCCACAACGCAGGCCTGTAATAGTGGGATTAGAGGACCCCATGACAGGTATTTAGTGTTACTAGTGGAATGAGACCTGTACGGAGACTGCTGGGAAGGCTGTCACTGATGATTGATATCCTTATAGACAAGCACCAATCTAGTCTGCTCCATTTTGGCATGGGTAGCAGCAGACTATTCCCACATGATAGCCCTGCACTTTTTTGATTGTGTCATCATAACACCACCTGCATATAAGGAGTTGTCTATGAGGTGAGATGGTGCTGGGAGTTTTTGCTAGTCTGCTGTGTCTTGAGTATATGCATGTTATGTGCAGCGCACTGCTTTTTTGAATCTGTCATAGGGGAGCAGTGCTACTACTATAATTCATGAGGTACACCCCCCCCCCCTTCCCACTGGGGTTGGTGAACACTCAGGCTGTGTATTACCTTTAGCTTGTGGGTGTGGAAGGCCATACTTTCAACCTGAACTGTGGATGAAGGACCACCCAGGAGTGGGAGTCAGTGCCTCTGTGTCATCTGACTGTGACTTGAGCTGTCTCTCACTGTCATCATCATCAGACCATGCAGAAGTGCTGACATAAGTGTGTTGTCTTAACTCAGCCTGAGAGTAGGTACCACCATAGTAGTGGTATGGCTTGTCAGCAAACAGGACAGAACAATGTGAATCTGAATGCTAATTCTACGTGTGAGGCCCTGTTGAATGAAGTTGAATATTCATTCTACATGTGAGACTGTGTGTTATGCTTGCTTGGAAGACTATCATCCTCAGTTTGGCTGAAATTGCCCAACATCTGCTGTCGACCCTTTCTGGAGGACAGGAGGACTTATGGGAGCAAGACACACAGCATAAGCTGGAGACCGTAGAAGACAGCACTCTAGCAATTAGTAATAGCGAGTTGCCATAGGTATGCCAGACAGTAGTGTTGTGAGCAGGGATACCAACACACTAGGTGCCACAGGTCTTCTATGCTGTGGTCAGTAGGGGCTCTAGGGGTGCTAGTGATACACAGCCTACAGAGAGGCCCACAGAGATTAAAAAGTCAATGGTGGCCATCACTCAATTCATGACCTGGGGACATCTGTTTGTTAACATTTCACAGTAGTGTTCTTTGATATGCTGTTTGGGTACACATTGGGGAGAGCATATCATAGGCTTACAATATGTATGTGTAGGATAGTCAGAGTAGTTGAGGGGTAGGCAGTTTTGATATTGGACTGTTTTCCCTCACCTACAGCAAAGATTTGTAGCTGCATATATCACATTGGGCTGTACTTGGTTCCATGGCAAAGGCTCCATGTACATCACACCATATATATATATTTATGTATATATCTTAGCCCAGTACTGCCGAACACTATGTAACACCCCAGAGCGCTGTCTGCTTAATGTTGTTTAAAAAAAACTGCAAAATGATGTTTTTTTCTATGCACAGTTTGGCATTTAAAATGGTGGACCATTCCGTTAAGCTGCAAATAAGTATCTGTTTGCATAGTATATGTACAGTGGAGGCTAGATCCCACATATGTTTGAGTTGCTAGCTTCTGAATAGGAGCACAGGTAGTATAATGTGCAGCTAGGGTCCAGAGTATACTATCAATTACCATCAAATCATTAACAAGGTCTTATACATTCTGCTGTTTGTCTCTACATGGCACACTTTTCAGTTGCACAAGGCTGCCCTGCTCATGATTCAAAAATTATTTCTTGCATGAATCCCAGGCCACCATCTTCTTTTATATGGTATTTAGGATGGTGGCTGCTGATACTAATGCCTTTCAGAGATCACCTGCTTGGTGTGCCAAAGAGAACAATGTTATACTTTACCTGTTGCATAGCAAATGTGAGGAGTAGCTGCAGGGACCCTATTAGGAACAGTTTCATAAGATGGATGGATGCATGGTGGATGTTATGGTACAACTTTGCTAAGCTGCTTAGTGAGACTACTGGCATTTTCAGGACTGGTAATAAATGTAAGCACCAGTATGATGACCTATGAAGCAACCACCCTGAAGATCTTCAGCAGTGGGAGGCAGAGGGCTATTTTCCTCTGACATGTACCAGGACTTACTAGGTAGTTACTTTGGAGGACTGTTTGTACTGATGTTCTTCGTGTTTCACTGTTGCAGTCATCACATTTGGGTTATCTGCTTGCAGTAACTATCAGTCGGCCTGATTATCAAAGTCTTGGGTCCTGCGTCGGTTGCTGTCTCATCTTCCTTTACGTCAGGTAGTCAGGGGTATAAAGCATGCAGCCGACGCCATTACATCAGTCTTTGTTGCTGTGCGGTGCCCAAAGCAGAAGCAGTTCACAAGTGCCGGTTGGCCGACTCCTGAAATTTTCGTTTTCGAGTTTCAGAACAGAAGTCTTCAACTAAAGCTAAGTACCCCATTGGGGAAGCTTTTTCTTGCTATAACCAATGTCAGTAAAAGTCAATAATTGTATTTCTTGTGGAAAGCAAATACCTCATAAAGATTTTCATTCCTACTGTATTCCTTGCCTAGGCCCTGACCACGACATACCTCGCTGTCGATTTTGTGCCTTATTTAAGCAACGAACTATTTGTTGTCGGTATATTTATGATTCTAAATATTTTGGTACTCATCTTTTATCCAGATATGTCTTCGGTAAGCCATCCGACTACCGACATTCTGAAAAAACAAAAAGATAGACAGAGACAGGCCACCTAGGTCCAAAGCTGCTGATGATGCTTCTCCTAAGCCAGTCGCCAGTTCACCGGTACTCAGTGAGGCACTTTCGCAGCCCCTGATACCCGCTACTTCAGATTCCCATGCCTCTACTGAGACCCATTCGGAGTCCGGTATGCCATAAGATGCTTCAACTGTGGAACCTGCGGATGTCTCTACCTTGGATGGGTCCGGAGCCGCTGTGCAAGCAGCGGCATCTGAGGGTGTATTCAGGCCTACAGACTTGCATATTAAACTGACGCCATCTTCTTCTTCAAGGCCTAAAACTTGACCCATGCCTAGAAAACTGGCACCCAGACTGCATGGTCAGGTCTCTATGCCTAAAAAACAAATGATAAGAATGTCTGAAGACCTTATTACTTATCAGGGGAAGCCAACCTTCCCCCTCTAAGAGACCTAGAACTGAATTTGCTTATGATACTTCTGACCAGGATTCTGAAATTTCTGTCTCCTCTGATGACCAGGATTTACCCTTATCTACCTGTGAGGATTCTGATGCAGGGACTCTATTCTCTCTGCTTCTCCCCCAAAGGATTTCTCTTTTGGTGAAACCTTGCATACTCTTGGGGAGCATTTTTGCTGGGAAAGCCAGGATTACTCTTGATTCTAAAAAAGAGACAGGGATTTCTTACTCCTGCCCCAACACAGGCCTTTAGCTATCCCTCCTGTACTAGACATTGTTGATGATGCCTTTTCGGAATCTAGCTTGGCCCCTGACTCTTTACCTCCTGCTCCTAGGAAACCTGATAGATATTACAGGGTTCCTGACTCTCACAAGTTCCTTTTTAAAAATACTACTGCGGATCCTCAGACCATTTCACAGGTACCCAAGGGCATTAAGGCTACAACTGCCAAAAATCCTACCCCCCTCTGATAGAGACTCCAGGGCGCTGGATAGATGGGGTAAGAAGGTATAGACGTCTACAACCTTGGCCATTAGGGCATTAAACTGCCAGTTTCATATGTTAAAGTATCAGAGGCATATTATTGGATTGCTTAAACAGAAAATTATGTTGATTCCTGACTGTGCTGAAAATAAGGATTTACAGGATTTAATGCATTCTGCTGAACAGGTTGGAAAACATACTTTGCAATGTGGTTTTGATTCACTAGAGGCATCTTGCAGGGCTGCTGTCACTGGGTCTTTACTTAGAAGGCATGCTTGGCTTAAGGAGCAATCTTTGCCACATCATGCTAAAGCTAAATTGCTAGATGCTCCCTTAAATCAGGACCACCTGTTTGGCAACAAAGCAGAAGAAGTTCTTAAAAAGATGGAGGAAGAAGCTAAATCTATGCAAACTGTTAACGATTTCCTACAAGTACAGCCTCCAAGATTTAGTAGGCATTGGCCCTCTAAGAATTGGTCCTTTCCTGCCTCTTCCAGGCCTTCTCAGTCCAAACCCAGGACCAGCAGAACGCCTAGGCTTCAGTCACAGGGTATGCACAAGACTAAGCAGTGGAGTGCTCCCACTTCCAAATCAGGGAGAGTAGTAAGACTCCCCTCTATGGTGAGCTGTCTCAATGACTTAACTTTAAAACTTCCAAGCACTTCTCAACTGACTGCTTCTTTAGGGGGAAAGATTGCTCTGCAGGCAAAAAACTGGGTACTCATTACCCAGGACAAATGGGTTTTAAATATAGTTTCCCAAGGATACAGATTTCACGTCCACAAGTTACCAACCCCAAACGGTTGGCCAGATCTACCCATAAATCAGTGGGCAGAGGCTCAAAAGCGAGTACTCTCTCTCTCTTAAGCATAAAGGCTATTCAAACTGTACCAGAAGAGGAAAAGGGGCAAGGTTTCTACTCAAGACGTTTCCTGGTATCCAGAAAAGACAACTCATGGTGTCCTATCCTGGACCTTAAACACCTTTTTGGTGATTCCAAAATTCATGATGCTAACTCTTCACCAGTTGCTTCCTATGCTAGGCAAAGATGCCTGGTTGGCAACACTGGATTTAAAGGAAGCCTACCTGCACTTCCCACTCAGGGAATCTTGCAGAAGATACCTACGCTTCAAAGCAGGCTACATGCACTAGCAGTTCTCTACACTGCCCTTTGGCTTATCTACTGCACCCGGGGTGTTCACAAAGTGCCTAGCTCCAGTCATTGCATTTTGCAGGCAAAGAAATATTCAAATATATACCCATACCTGGACGATTGTCTAATTCAGGCAGAAAGCCAGGACATGCTTTTCAATCATCTGGCATTTGTACTAAAGGTGCTAACTTGTCTGGGGTACACCATAAACGAAAATAAATCACATCTGGTACCCTGTCAACAAATCATATTCCTGGGAGCAAGCTTGAACACAACTTCCCAGATGGCTTTGACATCTTACTTCAAACTAATGGCCACAAAAACCTTGCTATCTGCAAGGCAAATACTGCAGGCCTTGGGGTTCATGGCCTCCTGCATTCTACTAATTCCATATGCAAGACTGCATATGAGGACACTACAATGATATCTAAAAAGTCTATGGTGTCAGCATTCTCAGGATCTAGAAGCAATGATTCCTATCATACCTTGCCTGTGGTTAGAGTTCCTTTGGTGGGCAGAGGCCTGCCACCAAAACAAGGGACTACCATTCACTCTACCCCTGCCTTCCAAACTCTAACAGACGCATCAGACTGTGCATGGGGGGCTCACCAGGCAGTGAAGTGCATTCAGGGCAAATGGAACCCAAGTCAAATGCACCTGCATATCAATCAAAAAGAAATGTTAGCTGTACAGAATGCTCTGACAGCCTTCAAGGACCACATTCTTCCACAATTAATGGTGAAGACGGACAACACCACTGTTATGCGGTACATAAACAAGTGGGGGGGGGGGTCCCCATTCTTACCCCCTCTGCAGACTAGCCATGGCTCTGTGGAACACCACCTTGAGCTACCAAGTGCATCTACAGGCTTAATTCCTGCCAGGAAAACTAAATACACTGGCAGACGAACTAAGCAGAAATCTCATGGACCCACACGAGTGGAAACTGGAACCAAAGACTTTCAACATGTTGATAAACAAATGGGGGAGCCCAGATATAGACCTGTTTGCCTCCCCCCAGAACTACCAATTGGACAAATTCTGCACAATGACTCCCCACAAACAAGGTTGGAAAGTGGGTGCTCTGTCCTTCAGCTGGAAAAATCTGTCAGTTTATGCCTTTCCTCCTGTGCCTCTCCTCTCCAAAGTACTACTAAAGATCAAACAGGACAAACCAAGGATGGTACTGATCGCACCAGACTGGCCACGCCAGCACTGGTACCCCCTCTTGCACAGTGTCTCACTGCTGGCTCCATGGCACCTGCCTCAGACCCCTACCCTGCTGTCACAGCAGGAGAGCCAGATTCTGCACCCTCAGCTTCAAACCCTGAACCAGACAGCCTGGCTAATTACCTAATCTCTCTTACCATCCCTCAGTAAACAAGTGTTGGATGTCATTTTGGAGGCAAGGAGGCCTAGTACTAGAATATCTTATGCTGAAAAATGGAAAAGATTCTGTGCCTGGAACCAAACTCAAGGGATGGACACAGCAGCGCCCAATTTACCTCAGATTCTTCAATACTTAACTGAGATACTTCACAAGGTCCTTTCTTTTTCCTCCATCAAAATTCACGCCTCAGCCATTTCAGCTCATTACAAGACAGAACCACCCCTCTTCTCTCATCCACTGCTCAAGCAGTTCCTCAGAGGGGCCAAAAACTTAAGACCACCCAGGAGAGCCCCAACTTCAGCCTTGGACCTTAACTTTGTATTGGAAAAACTCATTCTTCCTCCTTTTGAGCCAGCTGCAAGTGCAGAGCTAAAATTCCTTTCTTGGAAAACAGCCTTCCTTTTAGCAATCACTTCAGCAAGAAGGGTATCTGAATTACAGGCTGTTATGGCAGTGGAGCCTTTCATCATCTTTAATGTGGACAGGGTGTCCCTCAGGACCAATCCCTCCTTCATGCCCAAGGTGGTATCCAGTGTGGCTCTTAATCAGTCCATTCATTTGCCAACCTTCTTTTCTAATCCACAGAACAAAAGGGAATGGATACTGCACTCCTTAGATGTGCACAGACAACTTAGATTTTACTTGGACAGGACTAAACCTCAAAGGAAATCTGAACAACTGCTGGTGGCATTTGCTGCAGGGGCAGAGGGGTAGGCTATTTCAAAACAAACCATTTCTAAATGGATAGGCCATTGCATTCATTTCCTGCTATAAGCACCATGGAAAACCTATCCCACAGGGGATTAGACCCCATTCAACCAGGGCTGCATCTATATTTACAGCCTTTCTCAGAGGTGTCCCTACCAGGTTCTTCCTAGAAGCTGCTACCTGGAGTTTTGTACATATTTTCACCAAGCATTACCATTTGCCAATTTTCTATAAATCCAGAGCTGGCTTTGCCACTGCAGTCTTTCAGGGCCTTATAGCTGGTCCTAATGCTGTCTAAATTCTTCCTCCCATCCTTAGCTTTGGGAATCTTCCCAAATATGATGACTGCAATAGTAAAACACGAAGAACATAGTACAGTTGTGTACACTTACCATAAATGTAGATATTCGAGTGTATTCACTGTTGCAGTCCTGGTTACCCTCCCTCCAGCCCCCTGACTTCTTTTGGCTATACGTCTACTCTCCTTTGCTATGCTTAAAAGCTTTTTGGTGTATTTGCTTTTGTTGGAGGTATAACCTTGTATATATACACACACACACACACACACACACACATATATATATATATATATATATATATATATATATATATATATAATTGCTTCCCATTAGAGGAGCACCTGACATCTGGGGCAAGAAAAACTGATGTAATGGCGTCGGCTGTATGCTTTATACCCCTGACTACCTGACGTCATGGAAGATGAGACAGCAACCGACACAGGACCCAAGAGTTTGATAATCAGGCCAACTGAGGGCTACTGCAAGCAGATAACCCAAATGTGATGAGTGCAACAGTGAATACACTCGAACATCTACATTTATGGTAAGTGTACACAACTGTACTTTCCTGTTGCTTGTCTGTATTTCTTGGCACTGCTGCTTATTGTGGGGAACTGCATAGATGTTTGATTGTCATTCTGTAGACACCACGTGAGGCTTTTGCTATTTTGTACCTAGATGTGGGGCTATAGCATAGTCATGAAGTTCTGGACCCATTTTGTGCATCTGTAATCTTGCATGTACACATTGGGTGTAGCTTAGTTATGAAGCTGTGGGCACATTGACAGGCATCTATCATCTGGCATACACAAGTGAAATTGTTGTCCTGTTGAGGTCTCGCCTGTTGCTGTATGAAATGAGTGTTCTTGCCCCTTGTGTCTTTCAACACAAGCAGAGTGAGAGGCTAATCTCTTCAGCTGCCACAGGAAGCAGCAGACTCTTTCAGCATTGTGGATGTGTGTTTTTTTCTTCTACATGGTACTGTATTCTTTGTGCCATTTATAGGACATTGTCAGTAACGTTATCTTTCTGTCTGTTTCCTTCTTATAGGTTATGAAGCCTATGACCCACAGGTGGAATGAACTGCACATCATTCCTGCCCCTGTCACTATGACTGTGGCAGATAAGAGGGCAGTGACTGCCTCACTTTGGGGAGGGGGGAAAATCTAACCTCTCCGAGGTAGATAGACTGGCTTTAACACCTGCTGTGGTCCAGCCTTCAGTATAGCAGGAGAGTGATGACCTACTGGGAAGCTGCTATGGCTTTCCTGGATCTCACATGCGCTTGACCTGCTGACCTCTGTCTTCCCACCACCAGAGTAGGATGTGACATCCGTCATTGGCTGCCCTGACCTGTCTAAACTATATTCTAGGTCATACTGACATCACTCAAGATTGGTTGTCAGCTAGCACCCTCCTCCCCATTCAGAAAGTATTGTGCCACAACTCAGCCATTGTGCATTTTTCACTTTTCCTCAACACCTGTTCATCTGTCCAACTCATGTCTCCACTATTGGTTTGTGTGCATCCACAACTCTTTGCCTGCACTGTTTTATATTTGGATAATGCCAGACTACTCTCTCATTATCCCATGTGTGTGTGTATATGTATCTATCTATAACTATATCTGTTCCATACAAAAAATATGTCTCGTCTTCCCACCACTTTTTTTCTCTTTATGCTTTCCGTATGTGTTTATTTCTACTAGCTTATTCCTTCATTTCCTGCTATCCTGTACTGCCCTTTTCTCCCCTTCTGATGAACTAGTAAATCATGGCAGCAGGTGTTTGTAATGTGCTGCAGGTTAGTAGCACGTGAAGCTTCCCAACATCCTTCTGCGCCATTTCTGCCACCTGCTGCCATCAGATATTGTGAGAACCATAGTAAGTAGTGCATGGCCACTACTGGACTCTATGACACTACTTGCTTTGCTGCACTTTAGTTTTTACAGCTCTGTAATATTTTGCTGATTGTAGCATTCACAATTATTTAGCTGCTCAGATGTGCAATATTTTTATATTCATGTTTGCTTTAAACTGTACTGCAAGCCCTGTTGAGGCGCACACCTGATTTCTTTTAATTCTGGCCCATGTAGTCTGCCGATTTTCATTATATTTTTTTTCAGGAACTTGCACAATTTCTTACTAAAAATCTGAAGAGCTTTTGCTTGGAAGTTGTTTATTAAGTTAAGAAGGCCATAACACTACCTTCCCTCTGTGTATCAGATGCTCTGATGTACCTTCCATTAGTCCATCATGATTATGCGTACTAGAAAATGCACCAGCTCCTGAAAAATGTCCTACAGTACTTATTCTGAAGTCTTGATGAAAAGGTCAAGCATATGATTTTACATTGGAAGAATCCATGCACAATATATATGAAGTAGTTCAGTATGCTGAGAATTTTTTTAATTTTTGTTTAAAAGGTACATCTAGGTAAAACCTTACACATCGTTTTGAATGTAGTATTGAGAGATCAAAAAAATTTGTATTTTTTGTGCTATTTTTTCATTTGTTTTCATTAACAAGCTGCCCTCACACTAAAAGAGTCATAATCATAATTTGGGTGTAATACTGGGGGTGCAGGCAGCATCAGACAGATGACAACTTCTTTTTCCATTCGCATTTCAAATTATTATGCATTTGCTTGAGTTATTAGTTTAGAAGCCTTGAGTGTAACAGTCAAGAAAACAGTTAAGTCAAAGCAGACACAGTCTCATTGTGTGCCCTTTTTTGGTTTCGCATTAGATGTGACACCCAGCAACATTTTCCTGGCATTGGAGAGGACTCTCCATTCTTTGCTGTCCTGCAGCTCTTTCAGTTCAAGAAATTTTCCAAACACTGGGACTGATGGTGACTGCATTATCTGCACCCCACTTCACCAGATGGCCTCTTTAGCTTTCTTACTTTCTAGCTTCTCAGTGGAAGCAGCGCCAAGGGAAATGTTTCATATGTGGTCATATCAAAACGGAATAGCACTGGTGGTAGACAGATGTTCACAACTTTTCTTCAACGGCATGCATCTGTTAGTTTACTAGGCCCACTTGGGTGATCAGGTGGCTACTTTTCTAGAAAGAAAGCAGTGATGAAATCATATTCTTTTCATGCACATTCACAGTGCTCCAAGTTCAGATGGAGAGAACAATTAACATACCACAGAGAGAGATAAGGACGTCTGCTGTTCTCAAGGGGATGCAGTTTCTTTGGTAATGGGAAGTGAAAACAAATGCCCGTTATTGCAAGTATGTTACAAGAATATAGAGTAGTCAAACAGATTCTGAGAGTTACTCTGCGTAGAGTATGAATAGCTTCTGTCCAAATAAGTAATTATAGACCTTTTTCTTCTTTTGAGTTCTCTTCAGGTAGAGCTGTTTTCAAGAGCAGAAAACTGCAGTTGACATTCATATTGTTGTCTAAAGCCAGATCCTGGAGTTTTCTGTTTTGAAGCCCTTTATATGTCGTGGAGCAGGAGGTTTTTCTGTATCTGACTTCCCTTTTCCTACTTTCAGAGAGTTTTATTTAAGGTGCATAAAGTTCCTGTAAAAATTATTGATTTAGCCCCATTTTGCTGGCACCAGATTTGTTTTTCTCTGCTGCAGTAATTTGACCATCTCAGGGAATGAGTGTGACTTGAAAATCAGATTTTAAATGGCGTCCACCAACACATCCTACTTTTCTGCTGCCTCCCATTTGAGTAAGCAGCTCAGTGGCTATCTTTAGCAAGATTGCCTTGATGTCAAGAGCTTAAAGAGGAACTCAATATGCAGCACTTAAAACTTCTGCATATTTTTAAAGATAAAGCATCAGAGTAGTGATACCTTTACATTCTTCATTTATTGTGCCATTTGAAGTTCTGGGCAGCAATATTCTGTTTACTGAAAGCATTCTCTCTCCCTTAAAATATTTACTCTTTTTACATGCGAAACATAATTGAGGGTGGGAGGATATACTCCTCCATTTTCAGGTCTTCATTAGTGCTGTTAAAAAGGGGTATAATCTTAATGAACCAGGAGGGTGGGCCCTGTTGCACTGCTGTAAGAGAGAAAAGAATGATTAAGTGCTTTACCTTAAGGACAGATTTTCAGATCTTCAACTCTACACTTCTGTCATTTGCTTTTGAGGAATTGAGGTTACAGAAGGAGTTATATAGCACTTTTCCTGCCTGTACAAAAGGTTTCCATTCAGAAAAGGGAGAAGAGAAAATGGAGCCAGGAATGGTACTGTATTTAGTTGCCAGAAGTTGATTTTTTGTAGGGATGCTACTGTCTATCAACAGCTCTGCCAAGCAGAAAGGCTCTGTGAAGTCGTGGAAGCCTTATATTCTAATCCTGCAGATGTGATCCATTTCAAAAATCAAAACACTAAGATGTGTTGTATAGAAAGTTCTCATGTAATTGTATTTTAAATTGTGTACACGCCATTGAAGGTTGTAGTGTACATTTAGTTTTGAGGTTGTATATTACCTGACAGATTTCCACAGTGCTTTTTATCTGTTCTTGATGTTTGAAAATAAAATTAAAAAAAAAATACACGCTGCATACTTCTAAAATAGACAGTTTATCAAACTGTTTTCCCATTTTAATTTTCTTTTAATGATTGATGGCTAGAAGTCTGGGACAGCAAGATCCAATGTTGTCTTTTCTGCCCATCTCAGCTAATCGATATGTCGGATCTTGCATGTCAGACTTTGGATCCAAGACAAAGGCTCTTTATTCTTGGGGAAAGTTCATAATACCTCTCCACCCTAAGAGTTCCTCAGATCTCGTTTGCCTCTTGAACTAAACTAGCCAGTAGTAGTCTCCAGGGCTCAGTTTGAGTTTTGTGGGGGTTTTTTTGTCTTTCAAGGGCAGATAAGTGAATTTTTCTAGTTTAGATAGTTTATTTGTAATAGTTTTTTTTTCACCTTTTCTGCTAGTGTCAGAATCTTTGGCCCTGTTAGGTCTAGTTAGTTTTCAGGCATTCTTTCCTTTTTTTCTGTCTTCTCACTTGACTAGTTTTCATTTTAAAAAATGTTTTGCCGGCAAGCATAAAATCCAAACCCCCACCCCCACCATGATCCACACAATAAATGTGTCCATCAAAGCTGGTAAATGAGGGCCATCTCCCTGCCTCCACAGGAGATTCATCTTCCACCCTCTCATGTTCTTCTTCATCCAAGAAGCCATTGGAGAGACCATTGAGAAGTCCAAATGAAACAAATCAAATGAGAAAAAAAGAGAGAAAAAGATAGAAAGGGAAAATAAGGAGGAGATAGAAATGTCAAGAAAAAAAAGCTGTTATGGAGTCCAGAAAGAGGTCTCCACATCCTGCAAGGCCTCTTCTTTCAGGTCAGTATGGTTACTGAAGAGTTTATACAAGGCAGACATGGATAGGAGTATGCAGAAATTCCTAAAGACTGTGTGGGGTCCTTTCTGCTCCCTCTGCTTCTGGGGTATGGAAACCAGTCCCTACCACCTCCCACTTGATTTCTCCTTCCCTTATCCAACCTTCAGATCTAGTGGTATTGGATCCAAGTGCTTTCTGCAGGATCCCTTTGTCAAAGCTGTTAGACTGGACATTTTCGACTCCAGTAGTGCCTCTCACCTACTTGACTCCAACTGCATCAGATCTTGGGGGTCCAGGAGCAAGAGGTTAGCATCAGCATGCTGTCGTCAGTATCATCTCTGAAACTGTCAGAACCATCCCTTCCCCTTGCCACTTCAGTACTTGACAGCTTGGCCCTTGTGTCCACTTTGGCGCCAAGCCAGATTGTGTCTTGAAAGGGTCTGTTGTCTGGATCCTCTGATCCCAGAAGAACTCCTTCGGGACTGGCCTCTGCTTCAGTCTTTGAAGCTTTCGAGAAGTCTCCCTCATTGTCTAGAGAAGAGGTATCCCCCTCTTGCTTGGTTCTGTCCTGATCCTCTTTGGTATCTACAGTACCTACTTCACACAATTCTATCACTTCAGAACAGCCAGCTGCAACTGCATGATCTTCTGACTGTTCTTGGATTGCCACCCTGTCGAAGAGCACAGAAAGCATGCATGCATCCAAAAGGAGGCATTTAGACTCCCCCCGTTGGAGTCTCTTACTTATGAGACTGATTTCAATGAAGGGAAGGGTCCCCAAGGTTCCCCTTTGAAGTTGTCTCCTTTGGGGGCATCCTGGAATTACTTCAGCAGGGGAGAGGGGGCTGGTCTGCTGATGCCCCTTCCGAGGAGGAATTTGTGTTCCTCGAGGCCTTTGGAGCTGGCCCATTTACTTCCTTTGTGGTCCTCCCAGTGGGCAAAATGATTAACTTGTTGTCCCAGTAGGCATGGAAGGAGCCCAGAGTGGTGGAGCCCATTCACCAGAAGCTGACAAGATTTTGGTTTCACCCTGAGATAATTTACTCTAGAGCAAGGGGCCTGCAGTAGATACCATTATGGTGGTGGCAGCAAGAGATTTCCTGTGTTCACCAGCCATACAGGAAGTCTCTGGCCCTGCACAGATTTGGAAAGCAATTTAATACACCAACGATATTTGCCTTAAGAGCACTGAATTGTCTTGCACATTTGATGAAGTTTCAGATGGACTTGACAAAAGAGCTTTCCAAATCCCTGTCAGGTACCTTGACAGCCGTGTCCTGCAAAACAGTAGATTCAAAGTTAGCGATCATCCTGTCCATTATAGGTTCATAGGTAGGTAGGTACTAGGCTATTAGCCCTAGGGCCTATATAAGCCTAGCCAAAAAGGTTCCCTGGCTTTCGCCACCCAAGAAAATTATTTTCCTGTGCCCCTGTCGAGCAGAGCCACAGAAGTGATCCCTGGGGTGAATTTCCTATTTCCCATCCAGTCATCAAGATTTTTCTTGAAGAGTGCTAATGAGGAGCCCTGTTTGACATAGATAGGTAGTCTGTTCCAGAGTATGGGAAGTCTCTGGGACAGGAATCTATCCCTCTAGGATGTTCTGTTTATTGTGGTGACAAGGTTTAGGTCCGTAGAGCGTGTAGCTCGGAGGGATTGGGATTTCTTTTAAGTGGAGCATGTCCAACAGCTCTGGGTTTGACATAGCTTTGTATGTTAGGCAGAGATCACCTCTGAGTAGGCAATCTGCGACAGAGTAAAGCTGGAGTTTTTTGAGACGGTCTGAGTAGGGCATCTGTTTGAGGCCAGTAATCCTCTTTGTGAGGTATTTCTGTGGCCTTTCTAGTTGTTGTAGATGTCTTGTGAGGTACATACCAAAAGGGGAATTGTACTGTATAATGGGTCTAATGAGTGATGAGTAGAGGGGAACAATGACCCCTTTTTTTTCTGGATGCGAAACCTTTGGTGATGAGGTAAGCCACGTAGAAGGATTTCCTGACCACTGTGGCGATGTGATTATCAAAGGAGAGACTACTGTCCACCTGTGTCCCAAGGGCTCTTCAGTGGTATCAACTCTCACTAACCCACAAACTAGTAAACCTTCCACTAAATGTCCCATCCCTCCAGAATCTACTCCAACCCTATCGCACCACCAGACCACTAAGATCCAGCAACAAAAATCACTTGCAGATCACTAAAGCCAATAACTCTGCTGGTGAAGCACTATTCTCTTGCGCCATAGCCAAATTTTGGAACTCACTCCCACCCACAATTACCTCCGTACCATCATGCACCAACTTCAAAACTTTATTAAAAGCGCACCTAAAAACATGCTGCCTATGCCCTTGCAACTCCCACTCTAATATCATCCACCCCATCCAACTACTACCTTTCTTTCCACACTAACTACCTTGATTATAGCAAGCTCAGATGCTCATAAACCTAGTACTTATCATACAGCAGGAACTTCTCATTGTTACATTTGTTAATGCCTGTTATGTACTTCACAGATAAAGATTCTAGTTGTCTACTGATGTACTATGTTCTTCATCTGTAAATATGTTGTAAGTAATTTCTATGTTAAATTGTTAATCGCTATGTAATCCAATGTAACTACTGTCTGTTTATTTTACTGTGGAGCTTTTCTCCCCGGGCCTCTGCTGAAAATGGACCCACGTCCAGTCGGGCACTCCCGGTCAACAAATTTAAATAAATAAATAATAAAATAAATAAATAAATCACACTTTCGACGTTAAGTAGACTACCACTTATGTGGTAGTTCATGGATACAGAGTTTTTACCAAAGGGGATGACAATGCACTTTTTGGCATTGAGCTTCAGGCCATGGCTTTGACACCAGGCATCTGTTTCAATGAGGCCCTTTTGTAGTATGTCCACATCGGTGCATGTTTCTATGTAGCTTTTGTTCAGTGTGGTGAATGACACATCTAAAGAAGCAGACACCTGCATTGCCATATACTGATATGCTTAGATGTGTCTGTGCAAGTTTCCTTTTTAAATGCCCCATTTGGTAGATCCATCCTTTTTGAGACCAAGGTTAAAGATATACATCTACTTCTGTAACTATGTTTAACATCTGTCACTATGTCTTAAAATGTCAATTCTTGCTCTACAGCTGTTCTACAACTTTGTTTAATCTTGTGTTATGCTCTACAGCTGTAACAGTGTCTATAATTTTATATGATATTTCTCTAATTGTGTAATGTCTTAAACATTTGAGTGTGGAGCTTTTCTCCCCGGGCCTCCGCTGAAAATGAACCTGTGTCCAGTCGTACTCTCCCGGTCAACAAATGTAAATAAATATATAATAAATAAAATAAATAAATACTCACTGGGAGTGAACAAGATGGCAAAACTCTCTCTGTCATCAGCATACACTTTTCCACCCCTCAAAGGTCTTTTTTTTTCCCCGAACAAAAAGATAGAAAAGTGATTATGGCTCCATAAATTTCATGGTTTTGTGCCGGATGCTCCTGGAGACAGACTCAGCAGGACCAAGGGGAGAATAACAAAGGATGTTGCCCTAGAGGCAGAGGTTGCCTGCAGATCCAAGGGTTTCAAGACCCATTCACTGACAAAATCTTGTGGCGCTCATGAAAGATTGCCCAACTGCTGCACTCTGGAGGCAGTCAGGGAATGCATATCTGTATATCCTCATGCCTGGCTAGTCATCACTCAGTTTATGTGCCAAAAATGTCACAAAGAAACCTTCCTGATGTTCTGCCCCACAGAGGAAGGCAACAGCCTAAGAAATCGCAAAGTTGCTAGACAGTTGAGTCATCCAGGAGGTCTCTCCAGACCAGCAAAGGTTCAGAATATACTCAAGATTCTTTTTAGTTCTAAAGAAAAATGGGGAGTGAACACCCATTCTGGACCTCAGTCATTTTAATTTGTGAAACAGACAACTTTCTGGATAGTCATGCTTCAGGCCATTTTACCTCATCTGATGAAGGATGACTGGATGTGTTTGGTGGACCTTCAGGAAGCAGTCCAGAAGGTGCCTTTACTTTCAGCTGGGAGCTAGTCACTTTCAGTTCAGAGCACTTCAGACTCACTATAACTATACCACCAAGGTGTTCACCAAGTGCATAACAGTGGTAGCAGAACATGTCAGGCTGCTTCGGTTCTGGGTATTCCCTTACCTAGATGACTGGCTCATAAACATGGCCCCAAGAGATCTGCTTATCTAAGCCATTGCTGCAGTGTGCTCTCACCTTGGAATCATGATCATTCTGGAAAAGTCCAGAATAACACCAGTCCAAGCCAGAGAGTTCATAAGATGCCACCTGGGCACCACCTTGCAGATAACCAAATATCTGGAATTGAGGTTAGCTACTCTGAGCCAGAAAGCTTCCCTGGTCCTCTCTCACCAAAATCCCAATGTAAGATCCATCCTGAGAATTTTTGGCTCTGTAACAGCATTCTTCAACATCCTATGCACTTTGTAGTCAGACTCACTGGCATCTGCAGGCTAAACTCTGCTTTTTTTTTAAGATTGTCCTTTTATTTTCCCTCCCATGGGAAGCATAGTGACCAAGGATACATCCTTTCTGGGGTGGGGGGCACTTCAAGGGTCTTTGACAGAGGCCAGTCTTTACATCATTGTTCTGGAGATGAGGACAGTCCCCCTAGCGTTGCAGGCCTTCCAGGACTCCATCACCATGGGTGTGATCATTGTCCAGAAAGACAATACGATGTTAGTCTGGTACATCAACAAACAAGGAGGAACCTATTGATACCCTTTATATTGGGAGGCCATGTGGGTGTGGCAGTAGGCAATGTCTTCCCAGTGCTTTCTGATTGCAACACATATCCTGGGGAAATCCAGTGTATTAGTGGACAAGTTGTTTAAGTTGAGCATATTGATTCTTCTGCCAAACAAGTGGCCTGTCAGTCAGTGGCTTCCATGATTTTCAGTCTCTGGGGCCAGCCTTGCTGTGACCTGTTTGTAACCCCTTCCAACACCAAACGTAGCAGCTACTTCTGTCTAAATTCCCCAGAGGGTAGTCTCTGAAGGATGATAGGGGTACAGAGGAGGACAGCAGAAAAAATAAGTATGCAATACAGTCAACAGATAATAACAATGCTGACACCGAAAAATAATGGTGGTTGGACTCTTTGATGGTCAGGTGATGCTTACCCTCCTACTCCTCAAATAACCAAACTTCTGCAGAAGGCAGCTTTTGGTGTAAGGAGAGTTTCATTCCCATCTCCTTCTTTTGGCCTCAGTAGATATAGTTCCCCTTCCTATGGCCTTATCAAGTGCCATTCCTAGGTGCAGGACCCTCTTCCAGATCTGATTTCTCACCCATCTGACAGGCCTCACCCAGACATCAAATCCCCAAATTTGATTGCTTATTTTTTCCACTTCCAGTGATAGCCAACAATTCCAGGTGTTCGTCCAGTATTATTTACATATTATGATCATCTCAGAAGCCTTCTGCCAGGAAAGTTTGTAGAAGTAAGAAGAAGAGATTTTCCATTTGGACCTTAGCCACATGTTTAGATCCTTTTTCTGCCCCTTTGCCATCGATTCTAGATTTTCTTGCAGATCTCTTTCATTCAGAAACTAGCTACTCCACCATTAAAGTTCATTTGATGGCTATCTCAAATTTTCATGTTGGCAAAGACCCAGACACCAACTGCATTTCTGAAACTGTCTAAGGCCTTCTTGAGGGGTACTTTTCTCCTGTGGTCCCCTCTGCGAGATCCTGTTCCACCTTGCGATATTGTTTTACTCCAGGGCTTGAGAAAACACCCCTTTTTAACCTGCAGCTGCTATAGACTTAATGTTCTTCTCTTGTAAAACTCTTATCTTGCTGGCTACTACCTCAGCAAGGAGAATTTCAGAACTACAAGCCTTGTCCTGTAAACCTCTGTATGTTGGCTTTCATAATGATACACTCCAAATGAATCCTAACTTACTTCCCAAGGTCGTGTCTGAATCTGCCTTGAATCAGGCTATTCATGTTCCTGTGTTCTTCCTCATCTTCTCGAACAAGTAACTTTGCTCCCTAGTGGCCAGACAAGAAGAATACCTTTGCTTCACCTCAGAAGCTAGCATTGCACCGTTAACTAGAACTGCACAAAAGAAAAGGGTTCCGCAGTGATACTTCTAATCTGAGATGTGACAGGCTCCCACTGCCCTTACATATAACTGTAGGAATTTTAGCTTTACTTTTTCATTTTTAGCTCCTATGCCCACAAGCAAGGAGGTTGCCAGCATGTTAGTTATTAACATCCTTCGAGGGATCTGGGCGCTGAGACTCCCTTGTCGACTCCGAGGGGGCGAGTGGCATCGGACCCTTGTCCGACACCGTTCTTCCTCTCGGAGCATCAGTGCAGGTGAGCTCGGCTCCTACATCGGCCTCGGAGCCATCTCCCTCGGTGCAGAGGAGTATTCCAGTTTCCTTGGAACCGGAGCCTTCTCTGCATCGTGGCAGGGACACCTTCGATGTCATGAGGAGTGTACTGGCCTCTGAGTCAGCTCCACTTCCGACCCCACTGGCTCCATCCCCTGTAGTGCCTGCGCCAACCTCTGCCCCTCCTCCAGACCCCAAGCGTGGGGAACCGGCGCTCCAGAGCACCCCATTGGGTGTTTCCTCTTCTTCCAAGGCCTCCCCTGATCATTCAGAGGAGCCCCTTCGGAAGAAGAAGTGCAAGAGGAAGCACATTGACTCCCCCGAGTCTGTCACTTCGGATACGGATTTGGATGAATCGGAAGGGTCCCTGAGATCCCCCTTGAAGATGTTTCCTTTTTGGACATCCTAGAAATGCTTAAACAGAGGGGGAACTGGAATGTCCTAGCCCCTACCGAGGACGAATCTGTATTCCTGGATGCGTTTGGTTCCCGACCTTCCACCTCCTGGGTGTCTCCGCCTTTCGATCCACTAATGTCAGTGGTGGCTCGAAGGGCTTGGTCAGCCCCGGATACAGTGGAACCAACCCCGAGGAGACCCGGCAAGTTTATCACTGCACCCCTTGATAAACAGTTCCTTACTAAGGGTGTTCCCGTAGATGCCATGGTGGTAGCAGCAGTCACTAAAAAGGAGTTAGCGGAAACTTCTTCCTCTGTCCATCCTCCTAACAAGGAGTCTAGGACCATGGATAGATACGGGAAGCAAATGTTTGCTTCAGCGACCTTTTCCATGAGGTCACTGAATTACTTATGCCATTTTACCAGGCTTCAGAGGGATCTACTGAAAGAGCTCGGAAATTCCCTCCAGGATCCATCAGCTGAAGGGGTTCAAGCTAAAGTGGCTTCTCAGCTGGCGACCCTTAATTCGGTAGTCAACTCCTCCATGAGGCTCATTCCTATCCAGCCGATGGTGCGAGTAAAGCCGCAGGTACAGGCGTGGCCCTCAGGAGACACGCATGGATGCGACTGTGTAATTTTGCAGAACCCTTTAGAGCGTCGTTCACCAATGCTTCCTTTGACAGTTCCTTTTTTTTTGGACCACAGGTGAAAGACACTCTAGGTGTGAACAGAAAGGCAAGACTCTCTCTGCCGTGGGAGTCCATTTTTCCACTCCTTCCAGACCATATCCCAAGGGTCAGAAGAGTGGTAAAATGTGGTTTTGGAAATCCCAGGGAGCCTCGCCTGACGCACGTAGTGACTTTTCCTCCAGGGGCAGAAGAGGAAACAGCAACAACAGACACCACCCTCGGGGCAGAGGGGGTACGCAGAACCAGGGCAACAGAGAATCCTTCTCTGACAAGCCCTTCCAGCATCCCTGAAGGGTTGCCCGGCAGCCCGCCTCTGGAGGCAGTCGGGGGAAGACTATCACTGTACCCAAAAGCCTGGCAAAACCTAACGCGAGACAAATGAGTACACTCAGTCATATCTGGAGGATACATAATTCCCTTCTTTCAACCCCCCTTACCGTCAAGCAAATCCCTTCCAGATGTTCCACCCAATCTGGGGGCCCAAGCAGTCATAGAAGTTTCAAGACTGCTTGAAAAACGAGTCATCCAGGAAGTCCCGGCAGACCAACACGGATCCGGAACTTACTCAAGGTTCTTTTTGGTACCAAAAAATACAGGGGACTGGAGACCAATATTGGATCTCAGCAGACTAAACAAGTCTCTCCAAAGAACAAGGTTTCGAATGGTCACGCTACAGTCCATTCTACCCTTTTTTGGGTCAGGACAATTAGATGTGCTCAATAGATCTTCAGGATGCGTACTATCACATCAAAATGGACAGGCGCTCCAGGAGGTTCCTTCGCTTCCGGCTGGGAGCCAGTCATTACCAGTTCAGAGCTCTGCCCTTTGGTCTCACCACAGCCCCTAGGGTGTTCACCAAATGCATGGCAGTAGTCACGGCTCACCTGAGGCGTCGAGGATTCCAGGTGTTTCCATATCTAGATGACTGGCTCCTTACTGCTACTACCAGGCATCAACTCCTTCAAGCCAGGGACTATACAATTACAGTTTGTGCCCAGCTAGGCATTACCATAAATTTCAAAAAATCTGCCTTATTACCCTGTCAATCTATTACCTATATAGGAACAGATTTAGATACAAGGAGCATGCCTGCAAGGCTACCGCCAGACAGAGTGGCCACAATTCGGCAGCAAATTCATATCCTCATGCAATGCAAAAGGGTACAAGTCAGGGTTGGTCCTTCACATGAGAATTCTTCAGTGGCTTCTGTTCATGCAGTGCTCCTTTCAGCAGCTCCCCATGTCTCACATGATCATGATTACCAAAACATGCAAAAGGCACCTTTCCTGGTGGATGGTCTCCCCACTAGTGTCTCAGGGCAGACCATTCATGCAGCCTCCTCCGGTTGCCACAGTGGCCACGGATACCTCACTGATAGGGTGGGGGGGGGGCCATTATCAGGGCAGGACAGTCCAAGGCGCTTGGCAGCCTCACGAGTACCATTTGCACATAAATGTCTTGGAGATGAGAGCTGTGCTCCGAGCGTTGCAAGCCCTTCAGGACTCTCTCCCTTCCGGGACCATTGCAATTCAAACGGACAACATGTCAGTGGTGTGGTACATCAACAAGCAGGGCGGAATCAGGTCCTACTCCCTATGTTGAGAAGCACTCAGACTCTGGCAGTGGGTGATTTTCTCCCAACAATTTCTGATTGCGACGCACATCCCTGGGAAGTCCAACGTCATAGCGGACAGGCTCAGCAGAGCTATTCTCATGCCTCACGAGTGGTCTCTGAATCAGGTAGTTGCAGATCTGATCTTCCGCAAATAGGGACAGCCTTGCGGCGATCTGTTTGCCACCCCCTTCAACGGCAAATGCAGCAACTACTTCTCCCTTTTACTGCTTCCCGGTCACCCTCCCAGAGATGCTCTAGTCCACGATTGGCCTCAGGAACTTCTTTATGCCTTCCCGCCATTCTCTCTTATACCCAAACTCATACAGAAAGCTATTCTGTTGGGTTGCAAAATGATCCTCATTGCCCCCTACTGGCCTCGACAGGTATGGTTTCCATTCCTGCACCATTACCTTCTCGAGCAGCCCTGGACTCTGGATCCTATTCCAGACCTGCTGATTCATCAATCAGGAGAGCTGCATCAGTCCCTCCAAACACTCCAGCTCACAGCTTGGTTGATCCAATTCCAACCCTAGCCAGGCTTCCCAGCATTTCCCTGACCGTGCGTGAGATTATTGTCTCCTCTCACAAATCCGCTACTAGAAGACTTATGCTAGCAAATGGAAACATTTCTCTTGTTGGGCAGAGGCTAGGAACATAGATCCCTTTTCAGCCCCAGTTCACGAAATCTTGGAGTTCCTAACTGAGCTTTTTCATTCTGGGTCCGCTTCTGCCACAATCAGGTTTCAACTAGCGGCCATCTCTGACTTTCATGTTGAGTTTGTTAATCTAAACATTATGTCTCATAAGCTGTGTAAAGCCTTCCTCAGGCCCCCAGTGAGAGATCCCCATCCTCCTTGGGAACCTTAATTTGGTACTAACCTCCTTGATTATGCCCCCTTTTGAACCGGCAGCGTCCTGCTCTATTAAGTTTCTATCTTGGAAAACTCTCTCTCTGGTAGCTGTTACCTCAGCCAGACGTGTCTTTGAACTTCAGGCACTAAGTGTTCGTCCTCCGTACTTAGTTTTTCATAAGGACAGGGTTGCTCTGAGAACTAATCCCTCCTACCTTCCGAAAGTCTGCTCAGAAAATAATCTAAACCAATCTATAGACCTTCCTGTGTTTTTCCCTAACCACACCAACAAGGCAGAATACAAATTACATCTTTTGGATGTTCATAGACAATTGCGTTTTTACCTGCATAGAACGAAGGATATAAGAAAGTCAGACCAACTTTTCCTTTCCTATGCTAGGGGCAAACAGGGTCTTTCAGTTTCCAAAGTGACCCTGTCCAGGTGGATGTCTCACATAATTACCTTCATCTATCAACTAAGAAACAAAGAGTTGTCTATCAAACTGAAAGGTCATTCTACTAGGGCTTTGGCCACCTCTGTAGCCTTCCAGTCTAGGTTGCCCATGGACTCCATCTGTGCCGCTGCCACGTGGGCAAATCCTCATACCTTTATTTCTCATTACAAGTTAGACATGGTCTCCAGAAGTAGAGCTAACTTTGGTTCCACTATTCTGAAGTATCTGTTCCAATCAGCTGCCCAGGATCGTAGGTGCTAGGGATGCTGTCCCAACAAGCAAGAAACAAAGGCGAGATAGACAACTTAACATAAAGAAGTTATGTACCTACCATACCGTTCCATATTAGTTGCCTTCATCTCGCCTTCTTTCTTGCGTCCCCCCCCCTTCCATCCCCCTGTCCTATTGGACCGAGAGGAGTTCAGGTTTCACTGGATGAGTGTTCTCTGGTTTGTTTCCTCTACTGACTTAGAGATTATGACAGTTAGGTTTAACCCCCTGTTTGGAGGGGTTTCATTCTATAGCTATGGCTGGGGTTAGCTATTTCAAACAAGATCTGGGTAGCTAGCGCTAGGCATCATGGGATAAGGGGTAGCCTCGAGCCAGTAAACAGCTCTTGAGCTATAGAAGATGGCCGAGTTGGAGCCAAGGATCGGCTCCGATCCCAACAAGTAAGAAAGAAGGCGAGATGAAGACAACTAACATGGAACGTTATGGTAGGTACATAACTTCTTTTTTTCCTCATAAAATGACATTTGAGCCATTTGTCCTAACTATGTGTTTATTTTAAACTTGAATTGATAGAAGCATCCAAAATAGAATAAAACTGGAGTACAAAGATGTAATTCTACACTGTCAAAACATCTTATTTTTAATATGTGGTCAATAGTATCATGCATTTCTGTTAACATTTTCTAGAAATTTTTTTTCTTTCTCTTTTCCTCAGGATATTGATGGTCAGGCACTTCTCCTCCTCACACTACCGACTGTTCAGGAATGCATGGAGCTTAAACTTGGTCCTGCAATTAAGCTATGTCACCAGATTGAGAGAGTAAAAGTTGCATTCTATGCGCAGTATGCTAACTGAATTCAATTGGCTTGCTGTTATTGACCCAGAGCAACATGAAGACCAAACATAAGAAGAATTACAGGGAAGAACCAAACACTCAAATGTATGTGTTGAGAACATGCTTTAAAAAGAAAGTACACTTCAGATTTTCAACAAGCACACTGAAGAATTTCAGGAAGTTCGTACTAAAGCACCAATAGCTGCACTTCTTATGTGGTGCAGCTTTACATACTGTGATTGACAGAATTTCGCAAGACTTGTTTAATGCCTTTAATTTTGAGTGAATTTCTGGATGGAAGCATTTCTTACAATATGGACATGTTTATTTATGAGACTGAAAAGAAATGCATTTTATACTAGGTTTAGCATGTGTGCCCTGCATACGCAGCATTGTGTCCTATAACACGTGGCTGTTGTATAACCGAGGGACATGAACACTTTTCAGATTTAATTCCTAGTTTAAGCATAAACTGTGAGCACTTGCTTTGTGGGTTGTTGAAAGAGGATCGTATAGAAAGGTTACTTTACTGTTTTTTGGAAAATCATTTATAAACAGTACATTGACATTTGTAACCACACTGTGGGATGCTCATACACTGCTTGCTGCTTTACCCCAGTTGGTGTGGATTGCTACTGTAGCTAACATGTTAGCTTTTTTTATTTTTTTATTTTTTTTTTTTTGCACAGAAAGAATATTTTTTCAAGGGGAACAGCAGCTGCATCGTTGCACTGACGTATATGGACTGATGGGCCTCTTGCACCAAAAATAGCTACATCTGTTTTTCTGCAAATGTTGATCTCTGATACTGGAAATGTAGCAGCTTTAGAGATTTGCTCATCCTGGTTGATCTGCATGTGTTTTTCATACTGTAGTATAACTACAGAATCTGCTTAACTGGTAGCTGATTCAGTCACCCTTCCCTCTTTTTTCGCTCCCATGTCCTGCTCAAGAATTACCAGTACACCTCTGAACTCTTCCTTTTCAGCTGGAGAAATCAAAAAGGAGTCTGATATTTTTATATGTGTGTGTTAGTTTTCATATCTTCTGAATGTAGTGTTTCCACAGATGAAACATTAAAACAGGGTCATATTTGACTCGATTTGTGGTAGCTTAAGAGGATGTAATAGATGCCATGGCACCTCCGTGGTGTCCTGGCCAAATTGCCATTGGTCAATATTAATACCACCTCAGGACTATCCTGAAAATAGGCTGTGGGTAGTGTGACTAACCCAGTCAACAGAAGTAAATGAACAAGTAAACTTACCACTCCCATTTTTCTCTGTACCTTCCTTACATCAGTGAAAAATCCAATTATGCTTATAAAAGGGGAGAGGATTTTGATGTTTTTTCTTTGTCAGTTGGACTTGTCCAATTAATATAGCTACTTAAAAAGTACCTCTTTTTCTTGAGCCATAGAATTTGTGAAAGTTTGTTTATAACTTTTTCATGACAGTTGTTTTTAGGTAATCAGTATCTGTACCATTTTTTCTTTCTTTCATATTCCCCGGGCTGAGCTGCAATGTCTCCATATTGGGATCAGTGTTCTAACCGGGTAGATAAATAAAAAAGAAAAAAGTAACATCATGATGCTTATTTCACATCAGTAAGAATTTAATTAGAGAGAACTTTGTCAATGTATAGCTTTAGTATGAAGCAACAGAACCTTTTTTGCATTGCATCGTCCCCTTATTATAGAAGTAGTTTTCATTCTTTCATTCATTTATTGATTGATTGATTCATTCATTCTTTAATAATCTGTTGAATCTTGTGGACAAGCTGGAGCTTATCTCAGCACTCAGTGGGCACAGGACTATGAACTAATCCTAAGTGGTCACCTAGCTATCACTAGATACACATGCACAAACATTTATAACTTGTGTTTTTTTAATTAAAAATCTGATGTCTCAGCATTTGTCACAGCAGCTGGCTTATTTTACCTGTTTGCTGTTGTGAGCCTTACCCTGCTCCCATTTATATATTTTAAAATAGCTTCTGTCTAGCTGAAAAAAAAATGGTTGTCTTACTTTTGTCTTTGTCTTAACATTAAGAATCATTTACTGACACTTGTTTCAATTCTGCTGACTGTTTAATCCCAGACTACATGTGCATTCATTGCATATGTAGTGAATGTACATGTTGTCTAGGATTAAGCAGACGACATGTACATGCACTGCATATGAGCTCTTGTTGGAGAGTGAGTTAGAAACTGGCATAATGATAAGAAAATATAGACATCGGTAAAACAGATATATAGTTCTGTGCATTTGGAGGTGTGTGTATTCAAACTAGGGTAGTGGGGAGGTCTGTTTTACTACACTACCTATTTTTATCTGTCATGGGCAATAGGGACAGCACTCCTTCAGAAAAATGTATGTAGACACATTCTGTTATGATTAAAGAGAATAAGAGGAGTTATATTTATTTTAAACGCGAAAGATAGGTTAGGTTTGTGTACGACACAGAAGTAATTTTTTTATCAAGTGCAGTTGGACTACCAATTCTGATCCAGTACTACAGGAGTGACTAAACAGTATGTACAGCTTTTTATTGCATACTGTTGTTAATCCATATATTAATGCTGTAGAGGTGTATAATGTGTTGTATCTGGTTACTTGTAATGATTCCCTCACTTTTTCTCTTTAAAGGGGTAGCTTTTTCCTGTCTTTGTTGTATGGTTTCTTAAGGAGCCACTATGTTAATTAATTTACTATATACACCCCATGTGTTTGTTCTATCTGTCCCTTCTGAAATACAGAATGAAACTGCATGTCATACTCAAAACTGGTATTTACCAGTGATGTGTGGTGGTATGATGCTGAAGATCAAAATGTTTCCTATAGCATGCATTTCACATTTATTCTGTCTTTTGTCTATTGCGATCACCTGACTATCAGAGAGTCCAACCACCATTCTTTTTCAGTGTCAGCACGGTCATTATCAGTTGACTGTTTTGCATACTTATTTTTTCTGCTGTCCTCCTCTGTACCCCCATCATCCTGTTTGCTCTCTCCCAAAGACCATAGTGCAGTTTTTTGTTAAGCTTAGTATCTGTTGAGTTCCATGCCAGTTTCTGAATTGCATGCCAGTTTCTTTTTTTCTTTTTTTTATTACTGCTTTTTAAATAGCAGAAATATCCATCCCCACCCTCCTCTGCTCTATTCACCAATGATTCTGTTTTCTTTTGTTTTACCCTTCTCTGTACTGATACCTATCTGCAATACACTTGATTATCACTCCCCCCCCCCCTTTTTTTTTTACCTTTCTTAATAGTTTATTGCCACAAGGCCTCAAATGATGTCTGTTGGCTGTGTATTTTCCATGATCCTAGTTAGCCTTTTTCTGTGATTGGGGAAAGGACAAATATAAATCACTAAGCTGTCTGGCACTTTTTGGATGCCTTAACTTTTCAAGCTTAGTAATCTGTTCCTGAACAGTTGACATATAATACTGTGGCCTATTATTCTTGGTCATTAGCTTCCACATACAGTACACCCTGCTGATTTGCCATGTTGTCCCTGCTGGTTGTTGCTGTCCATATCCCTATAGCTAGTCTCTACTTTTCCAGCAGTTGTGTAGCAAGGGTCTAGCCTATACTTCACCCCTGCCCCCCCCCAAAGTGTAAGAGAGCCTCCAGCTGCTCATCGCTTTCAATTTTAGCTTCCATTTGGAGTAGATGAAAACCTAGATCACCATTATCAAAGATGGGAATTTGCCTTCTGCAGCAGTGGCTAGCACTTTTTCTCACATTGCTGTGTATTGTCTTTGTCAACCTTCTCTGTAAGTATTAAACCAGTTGCATGCCTTTGTTCTTCACAAAGAGGCAGGCTTTTCTTTCTTTATATTACCTTGGCAGTGATACTTGAAAATTACATGGAAGAAATGTCATCCAAATATAACATCCTTTGGTGTTGTACAGTTAACTGGTTTGCAGACTTTGTTACCTTGTGCTCTTGACACTTTGCCAGAGTCTGTTTTTTTTTTTTTTTTACTCTGTTTACAATTGTGTGACCCATTTTAAATTGCCTTGATTTTCTGTGTTTTTTTTTTTTTTGATCACACACTGTAGAAAGCTGTGCTGAGGTTTTTGCTGACCACAGCACTTTGACTACTTGAATCATTGTACTTTGTTGCCTGGTAGAAGATCATTTCATTTTGATTAATTTATTTCTGAATAATAATTCCATTTACTGACACATGGTCATTGTGAAGCAGAGTAGAGTTAAGTTATCAGTCTTCATGCTTTCTCCGGTGTTTAATTTGAGAATGTCTGTCTCTGACTACTGAAATTACTTTCATTTCAGCACAGCCCGTTTAAATAAAGTCACTAGAAATTTGGTCAGTACATCTTCAGATTCCATGTATTCGTAGATACATTGTGATTGGTTGTACTGTCTTATCCTTTTACAAAGTAGTTAACACCCTAAGTGGTCTTTCCTTTGTCAACCCACCAGTACTTACATTTCTTCCTGTAATACTTGTGGCATTTTGCCAGCTTTTGCCTCTCCCATTCCGTCTGTCCTCTTCTTCGTGTTCCTTTCTTTACTCTTTTGTCTTCAGTTTGAACACTGAAAAAAGTGCTTGCTGTATGTTTGGTTTTCCTCTCTCTCTATACTCTGTCTCTCGCGCCTTAGTTCAGTCATCTTTTAACTCTGATTTTGCACTTCATCTTCCTCATTTTACTTGTCTAAAATGTTTTGAGTCACTTTGTCACCACTTTGTTGCACTCTCTCTTTTAAGTCTGCATGTTTAAACTTTTTCATAATTAGATTCTTTTGTTTCCAGTACATACTAACACTTATTATACATTACATTTATATAAACTGCCTCTTTAGATATACCCATTTTGTGTGCTGTACCTTTTAAGAACTGTATCTCTTTTTCTGTGTTTTATTTATTTATTTATTTATTTACAATAGTTGAATCCCTTCACTGTGCACACTTTTGTTAGCCTCTCTAGATGTTTGTGTACGTTATATAGGGCACATACTTGATTCAGTTATTAAAATTTTATCGTAATGCCTTCTGAATTGTGTCTCTAACCATTGTATGTTTTGATTTTTCTGCAACAGTAATAAGCTTCAGTTAAACTGCACAGTGAGTCGATGTTGCAGATGACCCTTCCCCATCCAACCTTGTCACCTAGAGCATCGTCCCCCCATTGCAGGAAGTACTTTTGGGGGGGGGAGTAAATGATACTTATTTAATTCTGAGTTTGTAAGAACTGATGGACTGCCATTGCTGTCTGATGGGTAGTGTTTGCACTAAGAGAGAGCGAGGCAGTGATGAACATTAGGGTAATGAGTGCCAGGATAAACATTAATATATAGAGGGCAGTAGGTGGTAGACAGACAGTAAGGCAGTGATTGTTAGTTATGAAGCTGGAAGTCTGGTCTGACTAGGAAAGTTAATGATATATGCAAGAGAGCTGACTGCAGATGTGAATAGCACTGAATATCAAAGAAACCTGCATTCATAGGATGTCAGATTACAGAACGGAGCTGTCCATAATGGTAAACATTTTATACACTAGAAATGATGCATAGGAAACTAAAGGATGCTGCTAAGTACCAAAGTAATATGCTGCCTTTGTAACAAATGAGCCAGCAAGGGTGTCAGTAGGCATTATTGCACTGGACCCTGAATCCCTGGGTATAAGGAGAGTAATAATGGTGACAACATTTTGAGATCCTGCTGCTAAACCCTGTGGTTTTCTCAACATTGACTATCTTGGGTAATAAGGATTTTGCTGGTGTCCATGATGTGTTAACTGGAGGCTGCTAGGGGGTCAGAACAAGACCTGTTGATCAACTATGGATGATGTAGACTGCAGGAGTAGAAAAGGCAGACAATGAGCTGACATATCCTTTACAGAAAACTACACAATGAACATGCCACTCAGTTAATTTTGTATGCACAAGAGAATCTTTTCTGTAGAGTATTTAACCATTGTTGCTGACATTCGCTACCTTGTGTCCGTTATGCATGTTGCGATAGGGTAATGACCCTTCACATTGCATTGACCTGGGCTGGTTTCATACACATGGTTTGCATTTCTTAGCTGGCATAACCAAGCATATATTGAATTAGGCACTTGTGTGATTGGAGCATAACCACTGAGGTATCACATAAACTCATTTTGACTACACAGCCGCTGTGCTGGTTCATTTTCTTTAAGGAGAAAACTTTACATGCCTGAGAGAGTACTAAGAACCAGTGTTAATAATATTGCAGCACAATTTACACACACAAAAAAAAAACATAGAAGTGCTGGAAAGTCTATCTTGGAGCCATAGAATTTACTTGCTTAAATCTCAGCATATTTATGCTCAGTACTGAAGAGCAGACTAGCCTCGTTTCTATCTACAAGGCAAAATATTACCCTTTTTACTGGATTTGTTGGGTGGCTCACATCCCTGACCCTTTACATATGTTTGACCTCTGGCAGATCAACTTAGACTTAGTGCTTTTTTCCTTTTTAAAAGATGTGAACTGCTTTGCCCATCTGTTGTATGAAAGCATACGTCTGACTTGTAAAAGGAAGATTTCTGCCAACATTGAGGCCTTTGATATTCTCTACACAATTGCCAGTTGTTTCTAGAAGTTTGTTATGTTAGAAAAGCTAACCAAGCCAATGTTGATGCGTGTGCTCATACTACATTTGGGGAAAAGCTTAGGTTGTAAGAATAAGGGAATTTGACTCAAGGAGATACAAACTAGATGAGAAATGCAAAGCATGATTAAAAAATGTCCTACACTTTGCATTAGTTTGTCACCACATACTGGTGTAGTCTTTAGTACTGTTGACTCACAGAAGTTTGTTTTCTGGTTCTGTTCCAGCTTTGATGCCTTCTGCTTGTCCTACTTATGTCTGCATGTTGTTTTGCTAAGGTATGCAGTTTCTTCATACACCCCAATAATGTGCTGATAGGTGAGGTGGAGATCCCCTTAAGTACCTGTAGTTATATGTGTGGTTTTGTTATTTGATAAAACTTTTCAGTACTTTCAGTAATTAATTACTTTCCAAAATTATTTCCATAATTTCCAGTACTAAGTCTGCTTTATGACCATTGCTTGTGGGATAGGCTCCAACTCATCTGTTACCTGAAAGAGGATAAAGCGTGTAACAGAAAGTGTGTAAATGAATGGTATTAATGGTTTTTGTATACACTTGTGGTTTGAGATATTATTATAGGTTAATGATCAGTAACTGCTTTTGTCATTGGTGAGGGGAGTTTTGTTCCAATTTTAACAGATCTTATTATAAGAAACCCCTTTCACTCAGGAGTTGTTTCCAGTTTCTCTGTACCTTACAACACTTAAGATTTGTAACTGTTTCTTTAATCTGAAAATATGTTTATTTTAATGGACTTTTTTAGTCATATTGTATTAAAAAGGAGCTCTTTTACATTTCAGAATTTCCTTTAGAAGGGAAAATAGGGCAGGGTAGCAAAATAGTAATAGTACAACACTCTTGTTTGTCCTTTGATGGAAGGTAAGTATCGTTTCCTACCATTTCAGTAAGCATAGCTCTCAACTGTCCAGATTTTCACAGAATGCCCAGATTTTTGCCACAAGTTTTTAGTCTGTTCCTTATAAAATGTGCTGTTTTTACTGTCAAATCCCTGATGATTGAAGGCACTAAATCTTGTCAAACGTTTTGAGTTTCAGACTTCATGCCCATTCAGAAAATGCATGATAACACAAATCCTGTTATTATAGCAACTTTCAAAGCTTATAAGAGCAGTATTTAAAATTTGTCCCTATATTTGGACTTTTGTCCCCCCCCCCCCAATTATTTTAGGCTTTGACCAGATTTCTTGCTCTAAGACGTTGAGAAGTATGTCAAGTAAGTAATAAAATTTAGTGAAAGATTTGGGGTCAGTTAGATTTTAAAAGACCTGTTTGAGCAGAACTTGAAGGTCCATTCTGGTCTCCCCCTTGAAAAGAGGTCAGTGACTTAGTGGGACAAACCCAGTCAACAAATGTAAATAAAATATATTTTTTTTGTGGGGAGTTAAGTGAGTGTTCTCCAAAGACAGCCACATATCATCTCACAATACAAAAAGGAGAAATTCTTACATACATTTAATCAGATTTTTTTTTCACACTGGAAGAAATTCCATTTAAAACAAACAAGCATTTGACAAACCATATGACACGAAGTACAGCAGTTAGCATTGACATTCAATATCCTCCATACTCATTATTTGTTGAGACTTTGCTATTTCAGATCTTTTTTGGGGGGATTGTATAGTACATTTAAAAAGTGGGGACCTTTTTTAAAATGAACGGTATTTATTTTTGTAATTTGAGGATATACTGGTGAAGACAAAAGGAAGACAGTATGTTTTTACACCGCAGAATTTTATTTTGAGAAGAAAAGGTAACAGGTAATTATAGTTCCTTAAAAGTTTAATAGTTTATGGCACAGGGTGGTGTAACATATTCTTCATGTCCAGTGCTAATAATCTGGGAGTGCATTGTAAGTAGCTTAGT